>NC_135884.1:3733889-4206389 GCF_964194155.1 Cetorhinus maximus | reverse complement strand
CATAGAACATCCCAAAGCATTTCACATCCAATGGAGTCCTTGTGGAAAGTTGCCGCTGTTATCATGTAGAAAACACATTAGCACAGCAAGATCCCACTAGCAGCAATGTGATCACAACGTTTGTTTTAAACAATGTTGATTGAAGGATAAATACCAGTCAGGACACTATAGAGATACTCAAAACAGTGCCATATGACCTTTTATACCAATCTGAGTGGGCAGACGAGACCTCAGTTTAACACCGTATCTGGAGGACAGTACCCCTGACAATGAAGCACTTCCTCAGTACTTCACTGGGAGCGTCAATCTAGATTTTTGAATCGAAATCTCCAGAGAGGGGGCTTGAAAACACAACCTTCTGACTCAGGATAAGAATACTTCCCACCGACACAGTTTGGAGGTGGCTTCTACAGGAGTGGTGGGGGGGGGAATTAGAGGGAGCCCATTCTGACCAGGTAACAGATTGAGGAACTTGTGAATCAAAGCCAGTTGAATAATTCTCCGCTTAACGTCACAAACACGCTGGAAAAAGTAACGATTACACGGCTAACGATGGTAAAACCTGAACGGCTTTCAACAGAGTGCAAAAAGAGAAAGAACGTGGGGAGGCATATGGAGTGAGAAACACTGTGTCTCCTGCCAACGCAAGATGGCCACTGATACCCGTCTGCGTGTGTGCACTGGTCCACACAAGGGCAAAGATCAAATGGCGTGCACACATCAGTTTACCTGGCACACTGCCAACTCACTTTTGCTTTCTAACTCAGTTACTGCAACACGCTCTTAGTTTGTGGATTCCACGAATCTCGCACATCATAGTAAGCAAGTTACTCAGAATGTCAAGCTCACAAGCATTTTATTCACACTTGGAGGAAGTGTCACAGTATTTTATGAGGAGTGACAGGAACAATCCGGAATTGTTACTGAACGCCAATGCTTCAACTCACTTCAACGATTTCTGTCATCTCGCAATTTATAAGCACTGTGCATACATTACTAAATATTCAGCAATCGGAAAGATTCAATTGAGACTGGAAAGTAAACTGTTGCAATGTTGTACTGAGTTAGCGAAGGGGCAGAAACGTCCGCATATTCTGTCACGTTCTCAAATCTCTTCAGTTTAAGAAAGATCGATGAATTAATGACTTTGCGGAACTAAATATGATTTTGAAAAGTACTCACAGCCACTTTATTTTGATGCACGGTACATAGTTCTGGAAAGTAAATAAGCTGGGTCCATGTTGCACAATGCCCCCTTAAAAAGGTGGCAGCCGTTTACCTGGGCCTACCATCAACAAATGACTGCACATGCAAGGCATTGGCAGCAAACGCAGCCAATGGGAAATGGTCTGTGAAACCTGCTCTTTTCCAAGAGTATGAGGTACGTGGACATGAAGAAACCCCCTTTGACCCATTTTACCTCAAGCCAACTGAGCTCCTATTACAAATCCAGCCATTGGTCAAACGAAACCTCAAATACCTTTCTCAATTCAATAGCTGACGGTTATTCAAAGGTGTCTTTTTGTTCCTTAGACAGTTTTGTGTCAGCCCTCGTACCCCTAATCTATTCCCATCTCTGGTAGTGTCGAGGGGATTAGGTCACACTTCTGCGCTGTAAGAGAAAGAAAGAGACAGAGAGAAAAGGTGACAACGAGAGAGAGAAAAAAGAGAAAGGGCGAAAGAGAAAGAAAAAGAGTGAGATAAAAGAAAGGCAGAAAGAGAGAAAGCAACAGAGAGAAATATGGAGAGGAGAAAGAGTCAAAGAGCAAATAGAGAAAGGAAGAGAAAGACTAGGAAGCAAGAAAGAAACCTCAGGACATCTCAAAACGCTGATCAAGGATGTTTTGAAGTGTTGTCATTGAAAGCATTTGTACTAAATTATTCCGAAGCTGCCAACTCCCAAACTCAGCATCCAAATCCCTGTCCCCCCATGGAAATGAATTCCTCTGATGAAACAAGTTAAACGTGCCTTTTTTTCCATTTGAAAGAATGCTCCCTTGTCCAACTGCCAGGATTTACTTTGAATTAATGACCTAAATTCCAGAGACCAAGGGGGGAACTTTCCATGCCCGCTGGTGTCCGGCGTGTTTGGCGGTGTGAGCGGACAGTATGGCAAGAATGGGTTTCATGATGTCGTGAAACCAGTTTGCGATCGTCCGCTCAGCCCATCGATGGCGGGCAGCGTTTCCTGCCGAGGCAGTCGGGAACCTCATTGTGATACATCTGCACATCATTAGAAGCCCAGCCCCCCGGAGTCATCCCTCCCACGCCGGATTGACCAAGCAGCGTGATTCCACACTGACATGTTTCACAACAGCATAGATAAGGCATGCGATTGGCGGGATGAACTCCACTCAGGACTTCAAGATTTGTTTGCCTACCTTGCTTCGGGCAGCACTCACAGTCATCAGCGCCAGGCTTCGCAGACAGCACCACAGCACTTTTAGGGGGCCCTCATGGGCAGGTCTCTAACTACCAGATCATGAGAGGTGGCTTTTCAATGGCTAGGGCTTGCTTGGGGTAGGGGGAAGAAGTGGCCTCGGGCAAGGGAAGAGGCTGCAGGGCGAGGGCTGTACCGGGGAAGCCAATGAGGAAAAGCCACCCGGGCACCCAGTTCAAAAACTTCCTCTGTCTTTCGGATGAGATGTTAAATCGAGACCCCACCTGTCCTCTCAGGGGGATGTCAAACCATCCCATCACACTATTCCAATGAAGAGCAGGGGAGTTCACCCCGGTGACCTGGACAATATTTTTCCCTCAATCAACATCACTAAAAGCACATGACCTGGTCATTATCTTATTGCTGTTTGTGAGAGCTAGCTGTGCGCAAATTGGTTGCCATTTTTCCTACATTACAGAAGTGGCTGCGCTTCCAAAGCACTTCATTGACTGTAAGGAACTTTGGGGTGTCTTGAGGTCATGAAAGGTGCTATATAAATGTAAGTCATTCTTTCTTGCTTAATATTATAATTTTAAAGGAGGTGCATGAAAAGGGAGATCTGTTTACGCACAAATGCTTAAAGGTACCAGAACAGCTTAACAAAGCAGTTAATAAAGCATATGGGGTCCTGGGTTTTATAAATAGAAACATTGAGTACAAAAACCAGGAAGTTATGCTAAAACTTTATCGAACATTAGTTTGGCTCCAGCTGGAGTATTCACTTTGAGAAGGGACATGAAGCTTTTGCAAAAGGTAGAAGAGATTTGCAAGAATGGTTCCAGAGATGAGAAATTGTGGTCACATGAAGGTGGGATTGTTCTCCTTCGGTTAGAGCAGCCTCAGTGGAGATTTGATTGAGCTGTTCAAAATCATTAAGGGTTCAAAGAGAGTAAATAAGGAGAAACTGTTCCCAGTGGCTGAGGTTTCACTAATGAGAGGGCATAGATTGGAGGTGATTTTTCTTTATTCTTTCATGGGTTGTGGGAGTTGCTGGCAAGGACAGCATCTGTTGCCCATCCCTAATTGCCCTTGAACCAAATCATTTGCTGGGCCATTTCAGAGGGGCAGTTAAGAGTCGACCACATTGCTATGGGTCTGGAGTCACATGTAGGCCAGACCGGGTAAGGATGGCAGATTTCCTTCCCTGAAGGACATTAGTGAACCAGATGGGGTTTTTACGACAATCAATGATAGTTTCATGGTCACCATTACTGATGTTATGAATTTAATTTAAATTCTGCCAGCTGCCATGATGGGATGTGAACCCATGTCCCCAGAGCGTTAACTTGGGCCTCTGGATTATAAGCCCAGTGACTGGCAAAAGAACCAAAGAAAACATGAGGTAGATTTTTTTTTACCCAACAAGTGGTTAGGATTTGGAATGCACTGCCTGACAAGGTGGTGGATGCAGGTTCAACAGTAGCTTTCAAAAAGGAATTGGATAAATACTTGAAAGAGAGGAAATGACATGGACATGGGAAGTGAAAAACAGAAGGACCAACAGAATTGCTCTTCGAAAGAGCTAGCACAGACTCATGGGCCAAAGGGCCACCTTTTCTATTGTACTGTTCTATAATTTGTTGCTCCTCTTGTTCTCCTGAGGTGAGAGGTAAGAGAGCTGAGAGCCCATTGGCCAAGTAGAATTAGATGTTCCACGTGAACTGAGTTTGTGCCATCTCAGTGGACAGTGACCCAAACACAAGTAATGTCCATGACCAAGACAAAAGCAAAATACTGCGGATGATGGAAATCTGAAATAAAAACGGAAAATGCTGGAAATACTCAGCAGGTCAGACAGCGTCTGTTGGGGGGAGAAACCTAGTTAATGTTTTAAGTCGACGTCCTATCATCTGAACTGGAAGTAGTTAGAGAAGTGATGATTTTTGAGTTACTTCAAAGGCAGGGGAAGGGTGAGGAAAGAACCAAAGGCAAGGTCTGTGATTGGGTGGAAGGCAGGAGAGATTAAATGCCAAAGGGATGATAGTGCAAGGGACAAGGGGATGGTAATGAGACAAGTAAAGAAACAAAAGGTGGGTCTAGAGGAGGTGTAAGTGGCAACAGCAGAATTATCACCAACTGCTGCTGTCCAAACACCAAAAAAAAAACAGAAAAGGAAATGAAGCAGGAACAGTGGTTATGGGTGTGAAATTGTTAAATTCAATTTTTAATCTGCAAGGCTGTAAAGTGCCTAATCAAAAGATGAGGCCCTGTTCCTCAATGTCAGCCTGCTTGATGCTGAATGTTAGTTGCCCAAGATAGAAGGTGTTCTATTTGCGAGCAGTAAAACCTGTCACATTGAGATAAGAGAAGGGAGACAACTCGGACAAAAAAAAACAAAAACTGCATCAAATCTGCCATGATCCACTTGCACGGTGTGGTTCCATGTTTCACTTCTTCAATCGAATATCGACCATCATTTTCCTTTTATTCTCCTGACCATTCAACAACGAGCTAAACTTCATATTCCCCACACCCCCAAATCACCTTCGCCTTTGAAATCACCGACATCCTTCCCTCACCCCCCATTACCGTCACATTCATCCCCCTCAGATTGGTCCATCTCCTCATGACCTCCTCTCCAACTGTCCCAAGTGCCCCTTAAACTCCAACGTATCTACAACCTGGACTCTTGTATCTGATTTCGTAACCACTTCCCAACAATTCCATTGCGCTTCTCTTCACTAATCAACTTTGGAATATCAACTTTAATCCAATCCTCATTGTTAAAACACACCTTGGCCTTTGCTCTTCCCAATGTCAGCAATTTTCTCCAACCGCATATCCTAACACAGATTTTCTTCCAGACCTTTCCCAGCCCTAATTCCCAGCCCTTGTCATTCCTTCTTTCTTCAATGATAAAGACTACAGCCAGTACAACTCACACACTCTGACATTTTCTCCCCAAAGTTCTTCATCGCTCAACCTCTCTCACAACTTTAAGAGACATCTCAAGACCTATGAGGACAAGTTGCATAGACTACGCTTGTGTTCTCTTGGGTATGCAAGATTAAGAGGTGGCCTAATTGAGGTGTTTAAGTTGATTCTGGGATTTGACAGGATAGATAGAGATAAACCATGTCCCCAGGTGGCGGAGTGTACGGGCTTAAAGTTAAAGGCATAACCTTAAAATTAGAGCCAGACCATTCAGGAGTGATGTCAGGAAGCATTTCTTCACTCAGGGTGAAATCTGGAACTCTCTCCCCAAAAAGGATATCGGAATTAGGGGTCAGTTGACAATTTGATAGATTTTTGTTAGAGTATTAAAGGATTTGGAACTAAGGTGGGTAGATGGAGTTAAGATACCATGATCTAATTGAATGGCGGAACAGGCCCAAGGGGCTGAATGGTCTCTTCGTGTTCCCATACTATGGTTCTGCCTCAGACTGTGACTGGTGACATTCCCTCTCCCCTCTTAGATTCCAGCTACCCCATCCTTATAAAGTATCTCTGTTTTGGTTACATACAAGATGCTGTAAGAGCTTTTGGAGTTCACGGTATTGATGAATACTAAACAACGTTTACTACCCTGCAGATGCTTTGCTATCCAGTTGCATTTTTATGTAGGTTTGACGTAGAGATTACTCCCATTGGAACCTGCACCATCTATGAGATGTTTTTTCCTATAATGCCAGACTGGAACTGCTACAGGATAGACCTCAAAACATTGCTCCATTGTTACAAATGGAAAGCAGATCCATGCTGACAAACTGGCATTGCACATTGGAGTAACGAGTCATGACACCACAGAATGGAGGAACCTGGGTCAGCCACTTTAGTCCTTCAAGCACTGTTACCGATCTCACATGGGGTATCATTAGGACAAGGAACGTTTTAGCTTGATTAGCTATCGAGATGAAGACCATTGTATCAGTTAAAAGGGCAATTGGACAAATATTGAAAAAGAAGACATAAAAAGGTAAGGGTAAGGGGGAGTATTAGAGTGGATGACTCCAGGTGAAGCATGCTCAGCATTGTAATTACTGCAAATCTATGTGAGTGATGCTAATGTCAAGTCCAAAATATTGCACCAAGTTATGGGCTAGCGAGAGCGCTTCTTACTCCGACTCTCTAAGGCCTCTGTGCTTGCTTGAGCATGAATCAGGGCACTTATTCCACAGAGTGCTGCCCAGTCATCTCCTCCTCCCCCCTGAACCATTCCCATCCCCCCCTCCCTCCCCAGCTGCTTCTGCTTGAACAACTGAAGACAAGCATCCACACAAAGCTTCCTGTGAGAATCTAGACAGAGCCTGTGTTGCCAGTCCAGGGTTTCCGGTTAATATCTCTGCCGCTGCCAGTCTTGGGTTTATCAGTGGGGTGCCAGGTGGTGGTCAGGATACTGTGGTAAAACTGGAGAACAGGAGCCATCAGTTGGGGTTTTCTTGAGTGTCAACTTTAAGACAGATTGGAGTTCCCGCATTTGGCCGTGACAGTTAGGATTGCATGAACTGGGCTGTTTACATCGTTCCTGATGTCTTCATTCAACATGTAGACCTTTTTCAAGTATTCTGTTAGCTACATAATCTACAGTGTGAGAATTTAGAGATTATGGGACCATTTGAGTCAACCAACTACAAGTGTCACAGTGTGGAAGTCAAACACACGAGTCAACATACTTGTAGACTTCACCAAGGCATCTTTGATGCCCATTCAATCAAAGGGAGCTAAAAATGGAAATTTGTTCCATTTCTTCTCAACTTATATTTACAAGTACATCTTTGGTCAGTTGTCATGCTAGAATCTCCTCATGTTACCCTTACTTTCTTTCTCCTTCTAACCCGAAGGCAAGAGTTGGTTATTAACTTTTCTCCAGTTCAGAGGGTGTCAGGAATCTTGCCTTGGCATCAGAGGGCGAGACACACCAAGGTTCTTAAAAAAAAGCTGACATGCCAAATATCAGATGCTCTGATACCGAGGTTGATTCACCTGAACAATCCAAGATCCCCAACCTAGTGTGTCCAGGACCCCATGTTCAATCTGCAGACACTCATTCCCACTAACAAATAGTTCTTGCTAGTCATTGAAGAACTCACTGCAAGAAAGGAGATGATGTTCCAGATGTTTTCTTCATTATTGGAGTTATTGGTTAATAACCTGAAGGCTGTGTGGTCGAGCCTTGTATCAAGAACATGAATTGTATCCATCAAGGTCCATTCCAGTGCGTGGTCACAGGTGCTATCTCTCAGATGAGGAGTTAAACCAAGATCCCATCTACCTCTTCGAGTGGTCAGCTACACTATGGGTCCCATGAAAACCATTTGCAGGAAAGCAATAAATGTCTTTGCCCAGCGTTCCTCCCTCAACCGCCATCATCCAAAAAAGATTAGACTGGTCATTTATGCCATTATCATTTGTGGGATCTTGCTGTGTGAAAAATGGTTGGCATGTTTTCCCACTTAACAGCAGTCATGCTATTTTAAAAATTAATTCACTTCCTCTGAGATTCTTTGACATGTGACCATGTGCTTTTTCAAGGTGAGAGGGCGTGAGGGTGGAGAGTCTTGAGACTGTAATAACAGGCGGGAGGGGGGGGTTTAAAATCAACAAAAACTTTTAACTTATCTTGCTGGGTCAGAACATTATCATCTCTCTGCTGGCCGACTCACTCCCTTACAGTCCTGCTTGAATCACGAATCTCAGGGCAATTAAGGATGGGCAATAAATGTTGGCCTAGTCAGTGGCGCCCACATCCTGTGACTGAATAAATACATTTTAAATATCACTCAAGCTCACCCAGGAGACTCCCAGGCTCAGTTTCCCACAGGCTGTCTTAGAAATGTGAGACAAAAGGCATCCCTGAAGAGACATGGGACAAACAGTCAAACTGAGGGACAATCCCTTCAAATACAGATCAGTTTTTTTTAAATTCTGTCATGCGATGTGGCCATCACTGGCAGTTCCAACATTTGTTGCCCATCCCTTCTTGCTCTTGAAATGAATGGTTTGCTAGGCCATTTCAGAGGGCAGTTAAGAGTCAGCCACATTGGGCCTGGAGTCACGTGGAGGCTGGACCAGGAAAGGACAGCAGATTTCCTTCCCTAAAGGACATAAGTGAACTAGATGGGTTTTTGGACCAACCAATGATCATTTCATAGTCAGCATTACTGCAACTAGTTTTTAATTCCAGATTTTATCAATTGAATTCAAGTTCCACCAGCAGCCGTCGTAGGATTCAAACCTATGTGCCTGCAGCATTGGCCTGGACCTCTGGATATACTAGTCTGGTGACATAATCACTGTGTCACCCTGCTCCTGGGTCACTGTCTGAAGATTAATCTTGGTGTCTCATTTAACTCCAAGATGGGATTCCGAACCCATAACCACACAGCCAGAACAACACCCCCACTCCCACCTCTGTAACTCTGTGCCTGCCTTAGTTTGCCTGCTCCTGAAACCCTTGTCCACGCTTTTATTATTTCTAGACTTGACTATTCCAACGCCATCTGTGAACTCACAGCCAACACTGACATCTCACTTCCACCCTGCCATCAACAAGGAAGAATCACTCTTCACACAACAAATTACTGATGATGATGACAATTGCAATGCATTCCTGAGGCAAACCTAGTTCCTGTATCTGGCTCCCCACCTCCGTTTTAACAAGTGGGGTAGAGTTTACATAAATGTGATATCTTCCATGAACCAGTGCAACTGGACAATGCTACAGAATGTATTTGTTTCTTAATTTTTTTTCTCTCTATTATATGGTATTCCCAGTCCCATTAATTCAGCTGAAAATGCATGAGTCACCAAAATTAAATACCTTTATTAAGCTTGTCCAGTCATCCATCTGTGAATAAACTGATTTTAAATCACAGAAAATAACAATACTGAGCCACTTAAGAGTTTCTTCACCAGCTAGTTTCTTAATAAATGAAGTCACTTTTTGTATGAACATCTTTTTAAAAATGTGCTGACTAAGTGCCTATGCCTCTCAGAGTACGAGTGCAATTTAAAGAGCGTTCTCAAACCAGATAATCAACAGAAACCCAAAAGTTCAGCCTGGGTGGCATGGCCAGTTTTATGTCTGGGGTCTGAATCAGGCAAATTGAATCTTGACTCAGTGTCACAGATCACAGGAAGCATGAGCATTAGTGGCTTTGGGCATAACTCATTTAAAATCCCCCCCCCACCCCCCCACCAATCTTTTGTGTTGGTTTAGCTCACTATTCCAGGACCATTGTGCAATGCAAACAAAAACCTCAGCTTCTTTTCTCTACTGCAAACTGTCTTCTTAAATCTCCTCTCCTCTGTCTCTCCCACCTCTAACCATAAGTGTGAGGAGCTCATGTATTTCTTTGTCACTAAGATTGAGACAATCTGACCAGCTGCCTCTGCTGTGACCGTCCCCTTCACAAGGCCACCAGGACAACTTCCTCTACTGCTCCCACCCTGCCCTAGCCCGGAACTCACATCTTTCTCTAGTTTCTCTCCTATCTTCCCTCATGCCCTCTCTGAGCTTATCTTGCCCATGAGACCCACCTCCTGCTCCCTCAATCCTATTCCCATAAACTGCTGACTACCCAACTTCCCCTCCTGCCCCCCATATTAGCTGATATTTTTCATGGTTCCCTCTCTCCTTTAAATCTGCCATCATCACCCCTCTCCTCAAAAATCAATCCCTGACCCCTCCATCCATGTCCCCTCTCCAACATCTCTTTTCTCTACAAAGTTCTTGAATGTGCTGTCTTCTCCAAGTTCCATTCACTTTTTCCCAGAACTCCATGTTTGAATCTCTACAATTAAGTTTCCCCCCTGCCACAGAACCAAAACAGCTCTTATCAGTCACAAAGGACATCCTATGTGATTGTGACAAAGACAAGCTTTCCCTCCTTGTCCTTCTTAATCTGTCTTCAACCTTTGATATGGTTGACCACACCATCCTCCTCCAACGCCTCTCCAGTGTTGTTCAGCTGCGTGGGACTGCCCTCACCTGATTCCATTCTTATCTATCTAATCACAGCCAGAGTACCACTTGCAATGGCTTCTCTTCCTGCGCCCACACTATTACCTCATATTCATGTCATCGCTAAGACCGCCTATTCCCACCTCTGTAACATTGCCCGACTTTGTCCCTGTCTCAGCTCATCTGTTGCAGAAACCTTCATTCATACCTTCAATTCCTCTGGATTTGACTATTCCAGTGCACTCCTCCCTGCTGCACCACATTCTACCCTCTGTAAACTTGAGGTCATCCAAAACTTTGTTGCCTGTGTCTTAACTCACAGAAAGTCCCGTTCCCCTATCACCCCTGTGCTTGTTGATCTACATTGGCTCCCAGTCAAACAATGCCTTGATTTTGACATTCTCATCCTTGATTTCAAATCCTTCCATGGACTCGTCCCTCCCTATCTCCATAACCTCCTCCAACCTCCCAACTCTCCAAGGTATCTGCACTCCTCTAATTGTGGCATTATATGCATCCCTAATTCTAATTACTTCATCATTGGTGGCCTTTTCAACACCATTGTGCCTCTCCGCCTCACTTTCCTCCCTTAAGACACTTCGTAAAACCCATCGCTTTGACCAAGCTTTTGGTCATCTGTCCTAATATCCCCTTATATGTGGCTCGGTGTCATACTTTGTTTTTTAATGCTTCTGTGAAACACCTTGGGACATTTTATTATGTTAGGGTGCTATATAAATAGAAGTTGTTGGAAGCCAGATAAACACATGAGGGAGAAAGCAATAGAAGAATGTTGATAGGCTGTGTTGGAATTTGGTGGGAGGGGACTCTTGTGGAGCATAAACACTGGCATTGACCTGATGGGCCGAATGGCCTGTTTCTGCGCTGTTAATACAGGTTCTTTGTCATCCTGTGTATAGGCATGGGATAAAAGAGCCATTTGGCTAACAGACAAAATTCATCCCTTTGCTTTCCAGACCTTGTGGGGGGGCGGGCACTATGAGGGTGGACATGTTGGACAACCAATGGGAGGAGGTTGGGCGGGACATGTTGGGCAACCAATGGGAGGGAGGTGGGCGGGACATGTTGGGCAACCAATGGGAGGGAGGCGGGCGGGACATGTTGGGCAACCAATGGGAGGGGCAGTTGGTCATGTGATGAAACCTCCCGGAATATATGCAGCCAGAGTTGGCAGCCCATATGGTGAACTGGGGTGTCTAAATATTATATAAGCTGTTTTTGGCTAAATATTATATCTGGCTGGAAATGGTTTTCTGCTATAAAAATCATATACCAACCTCGACAATTCACTGATATTGTAGAAATGGTATAATTGTTTTATGAGTTTTTTTTAAACAAAGTATTTTGACAGGCAGTGAGTTAGCCGCCAGCCGTTGCTAAGGGCGGGAGGGTCCTTGAGTGCAGGCGCCGCCATCTTGTTTTCCCTCAATGGGGGTGGGAGGGAGAGAGTGAAGGAAGCGGAGGCCGGCCAGAGCTCAGCAGCATCCGTCTCCATCTGCAAGTCTTGTGAGATGAAGGGGCTCCTCTCCCATATCATCTTCTTCAGCGGGCTCTGGGTTTCCGTGCGGCCGGTGCATGGCGACTCCCTGGTGAACGAGGATGTCAAACGCTCGATAGATTTAGGGACTCACTTGGCCAAAATCACGGCCGATGTGACGCTGTCCAACAGCGGGCCGTCCCCGGCCTCAACCTTCATCCTGGCGTTGGAGCCGGGCCTGGAGGACCACTTGGCCTACATAGGAGTCACCGTAAGCAATTTTGTTTGCCCAAGTGGGGGAAGCTCGGTCATTTTGGATTGCAAATACTTATTTGCAAGCTTTAATTGCAGATTTTTGTTTTTTTTTTTGCAAACCCCGTTTACGCTGCAAAAGAGAGAGAGAGAGAGAGAAAAAAAAATAATCCAATGGCCCACGAAATGTTGGCGAACGGGAATAAACCAGTTGCATTTGCCCAGACGGTGCATTTATGTTCTCCAGGAAGGATAAGGTGTCTTTGGAAAGTTTTGCCTGCCCTTGGGGGTTGAATGAATGACTCTGAGCTGTGCTTCCGTGTTGCTGCAGCTCCAGGAGTTTGACACGTATGCACAAAACTCCAGTGTTCAGGGTCATTTACCGACATCCCACCGAGTGGGATATGTCTTAACCGCATTACAATTATTAAATAAAGTATCCACAAGTATATATTTCAATTTGTGAAAACGTAAACCTTTTGAAGGTGAAGCATTTAATTTCATCACTTTCTGTGTTACTCTCAAAACTCTTACCCTTCTTTGTTAGATGTTAAATTTATCCCCTCCAGTCCCTGACTCGCCAGCCATTGGAAAGTTTTATTCCTGATTCACTTTTATCAAAACCTCTAACAGCTTTCAGTATTTTTTTAATGTGACATTGTGTCCTGAGACATCCATAGCGTTTTCTTTGCATGGTTTATCGCCTGTCTGTGGAAACGCTTTAAAGAAAGGGAGACTTGTATTTATGCAATGTTTTTTCGTGACCTCAGGATGTCCCAGGGTGCTTACGGCCAATGAAGTAGTTTTGAAAAGCGTAGTTGCTGTTCTGTAAGAAATGCAGCAGCCGGTTTGTGCACAGCAAGCTCCAACAAACAGCAAAAGTAAGAAGACTTGTATTTATGTAGTGCTTTTGACACCAAATGTCCCAAAGTGCTTTACAGCCAGTGAAGTACTTTTGAGGTGTAGCCACTGTTTTAATGTAGGAAATGTGACAGCTTATTTGTGCTCAGCAAGATCCCACAAACAGCAGTGTGATAATGTCTGGATAATCCTTTTGTTTCGTGTGTTGTCGATTGAGGCATAGGTATTGACCAGGAAATTGAGAATAACTTCTCTTCGACATAATACCGTGGAATCTTTTGTCAGAGATCAGATTAATGTCTCATCCAAAATAAAACACCTCTACAGTGAAGCACTCCCTCAGTTCCTCACTTGAGTGTCAGCCTGAGTATTTGTGTCCAAGTACTGGATGATTTTTGAATGCAAAACCTTCGGACTGAGCCATGGCTGACCCAGCAATCTCATTTCACTATTGGGAGTGGTTATAACTAGCCTGGTGGCCTCCAAGAAATGCTTTGAAGTTAGCCATGTTAGGAGATACTTTTCTACTTTTTGGGAATCTATCCCCTGGTCGTTGTGGGAGACTTCTGCATTCAATTTCCTTAAAATTCTTGACATACCCTATGATCATGTTCCAGCCCAGTACTGCCACATCTGCTGATGAAGCCCTCATCCATGCCTTTGGGCAGCTGTGTTCTACTGACTGGCTTCCCACCTCGAGATTGCCAAGAACACTAACTCCTGCCAATGCTGCAAAGTATGGTTTATGCGAGATGATGTCATCACGTACTGCAATGTCAGCGGTGAAGAAAGGGGGGGGATGCTGTGTTTTTCAGACTTCACACCCACTGGACTTTGCAAAGGCAGAGCTTTTTCTCCCTTCTGTATTAATTTGGCCTGTGCCATCTTTAATGCAGGCACCTACCTGAGTCATCCCTGATGACCAACACCACACCACCTTCTCAAGGGCAATTAGGAATGGGTAATAAATGCTGGCCTAGCCGGCGATGCCCACATCCCATGAATTAATTTTTAAGAATGACAGTGAAGTCACAGGCACTGACTGCCTGTGTGGGGAGTGCACCTTCCCACTCCCGGAAACCAAGAACTGTGATTGTACTCGAAAGAGTTGCAATCTGTGACTGTTGGTAACTCGAAAGAGTTTCTATGCTTGTGATGTCAACAGCCACCCTAATTTGCACCAAACCTCATTTACCAGTCACCCCCCCCCCCCAACCCAAGCTGTGCTTGTTGACCTCCACTGGCTCCAAGTCCAATAACACCTCATGTTCAGATTCCTCCATATGGCCTTATCCATCCCTATCACTCACCTCCTCCAGCCGTATAACCATCCAAGATTTTGGCATTGCTCCAATTCTGACCTTTTGCACATCCTTAATTTCCACCACTCCACCATTGGTGGCTGTGCCTTCAGCTTCCAAGGCCCTAAGCTCTGAAATTCCTTCCCTAAACCTTGGTGCCCAATTTTTGTCTGATTACACTTCCCTGAAGCACCTTGTGATCTCCCCCCCCACCTCCGCCCCCGCTGCCTCCAGTCCATTTTAAAGGTGTAGTATAAATGCAGGATAATGTTGAATGGCCTGTTTGATGCTGGGATATTGAATTGTTGGCACAGGTCTCTGCCTGAGATCACTGAGTCCTTAAAGTCTGAGACCAATCCTGGAGGTTTCAAACTGGCAACCTTGAATCAGTTGGGTAGGACTCTTGCCTCAGAGTCGAAGTTTTTGTGCTTGAGCTTAACCCAAGACTGAAGTGGATAAGCCCAACGCTGCCAGTGCTTAGAATGTTTTCGTTATTGCAAAGGGGATTGAATGCAAGAGTAGGGAGATTATACTTCAGTTATACAAGGCATTGGTGAGACCACATCTGGAGTACTATGTACAGTATTGGTCTCCTTATTTAACAAATTATCTAAATGCATTAGAAGCAGTTCAGACAAGGTTTACTAGATTAATACCTGGAATGGGCAGGTGGTCTTATGGGGAAAGGCTGGACAGGCGAGGCTTATATCCACTGGTATTTAGAAGAGTACAAGGTGTCTTGATTGAATCATATAAGATCCTGAGGGGGAACAAAAACAGAATTACCTGGAAAAACTCAGCAGGTCTGGCAGCATCGGCGGAGAAGAAAAGAGTTGACGTTCGAGTCCTCATGACCCTTCAATGGAAGTTCTGTTGAAAAAATTTTCTCTGGTTGTGAGACTTTGGAATTCTCTTCCTCAAAAAGGCAGTGGAAGCAGAATCTTTGAATATTTTTAAGGCAGAGGTAGATAAATTCTTGATAAGCAAGGGGGTGAAAGGTTATCGATAGGCAGGAATGTGAAATTAAAATCAGATCAGCCATTATTTTATTGAATGGTGGAGCAGGCTTGAAGAGCCGAGTGGCCTTCTCCTAATTTATGTGCCAGGACCCTGGAATGCTCCTTTGTTGGAAGTGCCACCTTTTGGTGAGACATTAAACCAAGCCCCATCTGTCTCCTCAGCTAGATGTAATGATCCCCATAGCAGTATGTTGCCCTCATCTAACATCAGTGAAAGATATTATCTGGTTATTAGTTTATTATTGTTTGCTGTGTACAAACTGCTGAGTTCCCTGACTTTGTAACAGTAATGTCATCTTTCCTTCTCTCCCTCCTTGTCTAGTTCAATCATGCCCTACTGTAACTGACAGATTTAAATAATGTCTTATCTAGTGTCTCGCTCATTTGCCTTGTTTTAGTAACGTCCTCTTTCTTGTATGGTTCACTTGCTGTGATGTTGTTCTGGTGGCTTTTGAATAATGGCAAATATATTCTGTTGGGTTAGATACAGAGTAAAGCTCCTCCTTGAACACGGGTGACAGGACAGACTTTCCCACAATAAATGATAGCTAACCCGTGCTGTACCTGCCCTGTGAATGTTTGATGGAGACAGTGTAGAGGGAGCTTTACTCTGTATCTAACCCCGTGCTGTACCTGCCCTGTGAATGTTTGATGGGGACGGTGTAGAGGGAACTTTACTCTGTATCTAACCCCGTGCTGTACCTGTCCTGGGAGTGTTTGATGGGGACGGTGTAGAGGGAGCTTTACTCTGTATCTAACCCCGTGCTGTACCTGTCCTGGGAGTGTTTGATGGGGACAGTGTAGAGGGAGCTTTACTCTGTATCTAACCCCGTGCTGTACCTGTCCTGGGAGCGTTTGATGGTGACAGTGTAGAGGGAGCTTTACTCTGTATCTAACCCCGTGCTGTACCTGTCCTGGGAGTGTTTGATGGGGACAGTGTAGAGGGAGCTTTACTCTGAATCAGCCCATAAGAAGATATCTGCCATTACACACACATTGTCATTCTGTGAGAGTAGCCAGGCAGTTGAGCTGTGGTTGGTCCTCCGCTCCCTTCTCCCTGAGAATGTGCAGTGTCAGGATACCCTCCTTGTAAAATCATACCCACCTCCAAATCTGAGACTGTGAATGGGGCGTATATCCCTGGACAAGAGAATGACCCTGGAGCAGGGAGGTTCCATTGGAATAGGAGGTTTCTCCTTGAGCTTGTTCATACTCAGCCGGCAATGATTTTGCTGGATAGGGGCCGTGGACCCGTGGTTGAGAACCCCAGGCCGAGTTCACTACAGCAGCTGGTCCCTGTAGTGAATTATTAGCAAGAAGCTGCAGGACTGAGCCCTTCCTCAACTCACTTCTCTTCCTCAATGTGTGCAGAGTTAGCTTATTGAAATCAGCAGGCAGTTGGTGTGTCAGCCTTGCCTCAGTGCCCATGTGTCGGAAGGCTCAGGTGCTATTCCTGAGATTTGGGCATGTAATGTAGACTGACACTGCATTGCAGTACTGAGGGACTGGTGCACAATCAGAATTGCTGTCTTTCCAGCCCTATCCACATTTGTGAAGTGGTTTGCGACATGCTGAGGCTATGGAAGGTATTATGTAAGTGTAAGTTTGTTAGTTCATTGTTTGCCATTATGGCCCTGGGCTGATCCGAGGAAAATAAGTGATTTCTATCCATTGGTGGAAAGTGCTGTGTGACAGGTTTTCTCTCTTGTGAAGCCTGCTGACAGCTGGTATCTGGGCTTTACGTGGTGATTGCTCATTTGGCTGAGAAACCAAACGGGCTAGTGCCAGTGAGACAGTAACCCAGCGGAGTCAGTGCTTTAAGGGAGGTGGAGAGAAAGTAGGAGGGAACAAACAGCCTACTGGAACTGAGTGGGAGCACAGCTAGCTGTTGGGCAGAGGTATTAAACTGATGACCATAACACCACACTTTGTGCCTTTTGTCCCTGCTGCTTTCACCATTTCTTATTTTGAAGGCTCCTGGGGTTATTTGGTAAGGTCAATTGTTAATTGCTTGATCTTCACTTTACGATTAATTGGACTGTATTATTTTATCCAGTTGAAAACCGATGATGAAGAAGAAACTTCATTGGCTTTGGAAGAGACACGTGTCACAGGGCAGAGGTAAGTGCTTTATCTCCATCCTGCCCATATCTATTCTCTTGCCTTCGTGCTCATTCAAGGGCTCAAGGCTTTTCTCGCACCCCCCCCCCATCAAAAAACCCGAGGCCAGGGATGCACGTTATTATTGTCCAAGTTGATTTTCCAGTTTATCACATCTATTTTCCTTGGATTTAAGCTGCAAATGGTGTGTGTAGTTTCCTAAAAACCTGCTGCTGCTTCCTCTTCCTCCTCCTCAAATTCTGGGGCGGGATTTTCCGGCCCCACCTGCTGCCGAGATCATCTGGCCCTGCCGAAAGTCGATGTACTTCTGGCTGGGCTGCCATGACGGGTTCCGAAAATCCCGGCCCCCGGCCCTATAGTTACCTGACTTTCACTCGCTGTGCCAGTATGTTAATGTTACTATTGCAGCTTTTTCAACTGACCATTTTTCTGACTACTTCTGTATTTGAAAGTTCCAAAACATTCCCAACAAATGATCTTTTGGGAATAAAAACTGATACCACCATGTTTTATTCATTTAGTAACTGTGCCGTGACTGGGATTCTAGGGAAAAATCAGGAACCACTAAAAGTGTGGTAAAAGGCTGTAGATGCTGGTTCAGTTGGAATTCCTAAGTCTGATTATTAGGTAAGGGTGCCCAGGGATGTGGAACGAAGGTGGGTAAATGAAATTGAGGTACAGAACAACATTGATTTAATTTAGTGGAGCAAGCCCATGGAGCTGTGAATGACTTTCTGTGGTTTCTTTTTACACTACCACCACCCCACCCCCCCGCTCTATTTTGTCACATTCCCAAACCTGCATGCTTGAGACCAGTTATAAGACCATAAGATGTAGGAGCAGAAGTAGGCCATTTGGCCCCTCAAGTCTGCTCTGCCATTAAATGGAGATCATGGCTGATCTGATAATCCTCAGCTCCACTTTCCTGCCTTTTCCCCATAACCCTTGATTCCCTTGCTGATTAAAAATCTGTCTATCTCAGACTTGAATATACTGAATGACCCAGTTTCTACAGCCCTCTGTGGTAAAGAGTTCCACAGATTAACTACCCTCTGAGAGAACAAATTCCTTCTTATCTCTGTTTAAATGAGCGACCCCTTACTCTGAGATTATGCCCTCTAGTCCGAGACTCTCCCACAAGGGGAAACAACCTCTCAGCATCTACCCTCAAGCTCCCTAAGAATTTTGTATATTTCAATAAAGTCGCCTCTCATTCTTCTAAACTCCAGTGAGTACAGGACCATATACAAGATGCACTGCAGGAACTTGCTGAGGCTTCTTCAACAGCATCTCCCAAGCCCATGACTTTTACCACTTAGAAAGACAAGGGCAGCAGGCGTGTGGGAACACTATCACCTGCAAATCACACACTGTCCTGACTTGGACAAATATCCATCGTCATCACTAAATCAATATCCTGGAACCCCTGAAGTAGCTAAAAACAGGAGAATCAACAGGATCAGTTGTGTAATTGGACTAGAAACCCAGAGATTGAGAATTCATATCCCACCAGGGTAAGTTGTGAAACTCATGGGGCTAGCGCCTTAGAAAAATGGCCACAAATTGCTGTAAAAACCTATTTTGTTCATTCTTTCAGTGATGAGAGCTGTCCAGCTGTACCTGGTCTGGCCTACATGAGACTCCAGCCCTTCATTGTGAAGCGGCCTAGCAAACCATTGTAAACACAATTTCAACTTGAAGCCTCATTGGGACATTTAGAACTGGATGATAAATGTGGTGATGCCCATGTCATCTACTCCCTGTGAGCAAATAATTTCTCATCTGCCTGAGTGTACATTATAGTATTAAAGCTATTTTGGGTTAACTGGTAGGGGTTTTGTTTATCGAGTCTAATGCACAAAGGAGCTAGCCCACCACTTTCTGCTTTATTTACAGTGGTAAGTTCTTCAGAGTGAAGTTGGGAATGCAGCTGGCTGCCGGTGCCAAAGTCAAGCTGGCACTTGAATCTACGTTCACACACGTCTTGCGCCCTTTCCCAACTCACATTGCCCAGGCCGAGAAGCAGTTTGTGGTCTTTGAGGGCAATCATTATTTCTACTCTCCGTATCCCACTAAGACCCAGACCACTCGAGTCAAGCTTTCTTCAAAGAACATCGAAAGCTACACCAAGCTTGGTAACCCCAGCAAATCTGAGGATTCCATTGATTATGGACCATTCAAGGACATCACTGCCTTCAGCCAGGTGAGAACAGCAAGTTTGTCTTTTTGTGCTCCCCCTGTCAGGATCCCACCTCCGCTCCCTCACCAAACTCCTTGACTTTTCTGGCACATATAATTTCAATGGCTGAAATTTGGCACACAAAACATGGGGTTCGCATTGTGGGTCAATCAGGGTAAAAGAGACTTGACCGATGAACACTCCAGCCGGGACCCAGTCTGCTCTGATGAACCTGGATGTGTGTCTCCTGCATGTATTTAATTTTATATTCCAAGCATTTGTTTGGCTGCAGTAGGGGTTCTGCTCTACTGTTTACAGTGATTTGCTCACCTGTTGGCAAAACCTTTGCTGTGCCTTTGCCTGATGAACCCAATAAGGTGTAAATGCACAAACATCTCCGTTCCATTAGTGATTTGTGCCACTGGGCCACCTGATGCTGTATTGAAAACATGGTCAATTTTAGGGAGAAATTGAAACATGTATAGGGCTGTGGGGAAAGAGTGTTAGAGTGGGAGTAAGTAGATAGCTCTTTCTAAGAGCCAGCACATGGGCAATTACCTCCTGAGTTGAATTTCTCGACCTTGAGGTTTGGAAAGGGTTGTTCTTGGCACAGTTGCCTCCTTGGTGAGTAGATTTCAGCTATCAGCTACAATGAGAATGAAAGAGCGTGCACTTGTTTAGCGCATTGTCACAACTCAAATGTCTTGAGGCATTTTGCAAACCAAATGATTGCTTTTAAGTATAGTGACAATTGTTATGTTGGAAAGTGTGACTGTCAATTTGTGCAGAGTGTGTAATTGGTCTGGAGTAAAAGCAAAATACTGTGGATGCTGGAAATCTGAAATAAAAACAGAAAATGCTGGAAAAACTCAGCAGGTCTGACAGCATCTGTGGAGAGAGAAACAAAATTAATGTTTCAAGTCCGTATGACCCTTCTTCAGAGCTGAAGAGAAGTAGAAATGTGATGAAATTTATACTGTTTAAGCGGGGGGGTAGAGCAGGTGAAGCCAGCAATAGGTGGGGGCTAAGGAGAGATTGACAAAGATGTCATGAACTAAAGGATAAAGGGAGTGTTAATGGTAGTGGTAAGGGTTAAAGAAGCCACTCTTTAGCCCTTACTTCTACCATTAACTCTCCCTTTGTCTTTTTGTCTTCAGCTCTGAAGAAGGATCATACGGACTCTAAACGTTAACTCTGTTTCTCTCTCCACAGGTGCTGGTAAATTGGTCTAGGGTATTTGGCATTCATTTATTCTTTCTCTGACTCCCACTCTGACACTCGGAGAACATGAAATGATTCTCCCTTCATGGTGCAGAACTGTTTGCCAACAATGCCAGACTCAGATTGTCAACTTGGCAGAGACCGATGTCCTTGTTTTGGATTTTTGATGATGCTTGTAGAAAGACCTGGGGACATGAAACAATCGGTCAAACATGTTCCCACCAGACTCTGAATTCTGCACTCTGCGAGGTATCTGTGAAAATGTAGCCCCAAGCGTATTAGGAAGAGAATAAGCGATGGCACCTAGACAGGAATGATGAGGTACCTTTGGTTATTTTTCCCACTGATTGAACGCTCTGTGATCTGTCCTTGATGTTTCAGGACACGCTGAGGTTGCACTACGAGAACAACAGCCCTTTCCTGGCTATCGTCAGCATGACCCGTCTTATCGAGGTGTCGCACTGGGGAAATATTGCCGTGGAGGAGACCATTGACCTGAAGCACTGCGGTGCAGTCCTGAAGGGGCCATTCTCACGCTACGACTACCAGAGACAGCCCGATAGCGGGATCTCCTCCGTTAAATCTTTCAAGGTACTTTTCACTTTTCAGCTATTACACTGATTTACAGTGCTGCCCTGCCACATTGGAGATGTATCAAACACCACAGTACAACATGGTGCAGTGTTATTGATGCACTGGATAATTCGACTTGGGGCACTTGTTGGCTTAGGGGGTGGGGAGTATGATTCATGTATATGGATTTTCATTGCTTGAAATGCAAAGATCCTAGATTCAATTATGAATAAGCCCACTTAAGCTGACATACGAATGATGGGCCAAATGGCCATATTCTGTGCTGCATCATTCTCTAACTAGAGGAGCCGCAGTCTAATTCCAACCCCCGATTTGAGGAAGGTTGAAGGTGGCAGGATAGTTTAACAGGGCAGATAGCAAAGCGTATGGGACCTTGGACTTTATAAATAGAGACATAGAATACAAAAGCCTGAAAGTTATGATAAATGCATGCAAAATGCCAGTTCTGACCCAACTGGAGAATTGTATCCAATTCTGGGCACCACATTGTGGAAGGATGCGAAGGCACTGGGTAAACTACAGAAATATTTATTAAAATGATTCCAGGGATGAGGGGTTACCATTATGTGGAGAGACTTAGGGAAGCTGGGGCTATTCTCCTTAGAGAAGAGATATGATAGAGGTGTTTAAAATTGAAAGATTTAGACAGAGAATATAAAGAAACCATGTCCAATTGCTGAAGGATTGATAACCAGATGACACAAGGTGATTGGCAGAAGATCCAGAGGTGACATGAGGGAAGACATTAGTTTGCGCAACGAGTGGTTAGGATTTGGAATGCACTGTCTGATAGGGCGGCGGATACAGATTCAATAGTAGCTTTCAAAAGGGAATTGGATAAATACTTGATGGAGAAAATAACTTGCAAGAAAACAGGGAAAGAGTGGGAGAGTTGAACTAACTGGATTGCTCTTTGAAAGAGCTGGTGCAGACTTGATGGGCTGAATGGCCTATTCTGTGCTATACTGTTCAACGAAATGTATTAAAGTAATCTACACGATGCTGCTCAGTGGAACTGATCTCTGTCTTTGTACCATTTAGCTTGTATTGTTTTTCCTTTCTTCCTACCAAAATGTATCATCTTAAACTTTCCTGCACTGAATTTCTTCGGCCACGTGTTTGCTCATTCCACCAGCCTGTCTCTGTCCTCTTCAAGTCTGTCACTATCCTCAGAGTTCACAGTGCTTCCAAGTTTTATGTCATCTGCAAATTTCAAAATTGTATCCAAGTCATTGATGTACATCAAAAACAGGAGTGGTTCTGGTACTGTTTCCTGCTTGTTGCAGACCATTCTACCTGCTGCGGCCCAGGATGTTTACTATCGTGATGATATTGGAAACATCTCCACCAGCCACCTGGTTGTTCTGGATGATTCCGTGGAAATGGAAGTCCGTCCTCGCTTCCCACTCTTTGGCGGCTGGAAGACTCACTATGTCATCGGATACAACCTGCCCAGCTACGAGTATCTTTACAATCTCGGTTAGTACCTATCTTGGCATCTTAAACGGGTAAGAGAGATCTAACAGTGAGTGCTATTGGTTCAGACTCTTGGCGCAGCATCCACTTGAAAAATTGCTTTGAACCTAACCAGTGGCAACACTTTGTGATGATTACCAGGGGTAATCAGCATAACTGGAACCTGTTTGTCTGCAATTCTGGACAGGCAAGGGCCAGTCTGAAGCCTGTCAACCCTGGGTTAAGTGCCCCATCAGCACTGCCCAGAACCCACAGCTCTTGTTCTTTTTCTCTCTCCTCTCCTGAAGACAATATCTTTCAGTGAGCCTTCAAGCAGTACCTCACCTAAGTCACTGGCCTTCATGTGCAAAACTAGATTGTCAACAGGGTATTCAGCCACAAAAGGCTTCACATTATTGGGAATAGGAAGAGTCTCATGCGGAGCTCAAATGGTGATGTAGACTTGTTGGGCCGAAAGACCTGTTTCTGTGCTGTGGACAGAACTTCACAGAATCTTAACGGCACAGAAGGAGACCATTCAGCCCATCATGTCAGCACTGGCATTCCAGATGAGCATTATTGCCCTGCCTTTTCCCTGTACCCTTGCATATTGTTTCTATTCAAATAATCATCCAATGCCCTCTCGAATGCCTCCACCACACTTCCAGGCAGTGCATTCCAGACCCGAACCACTCGTGTGAAAAAGTTTTTTCTCACGTCGTACTTGCTTCTTTTGCAAGTCACTTTAAATCTGTGCTCTCTCATTCTTGATCTTGGGAACAGCTTCTCCCTATCTACTCTGTCCAGCCCCCTCATGATTTTGAACATCTCTATCAAATGTCCCCTCAGCCTTCTCTCCAAAGAGAACAGTCCCAACCTCTCCAATCCATCCTCATAGCTGAAGTTTCTCAACCCTGGAACCATTCTTGTAAACCTCTTCTGCACTCTCTCCAATGTGTTCACATCCTTCCTATAACATGTTGCCCAGAACTGTACAGAATACTCCAGCTGAGGGCTAACGAGTGTCTTATATAAATTCAGCATAACCTCCCTGCTCTTGTACTCTCTGCCCCTATTAATAAAGCCCAGGATACTATATGATGCTTTAACTGCTCTCTCTACCTGTCCTGGCACCTTCAATGATCTATGCACATAAACACCCAAGTCTTTCTGCCCTTGCACTCCCTTCAAAATTTTACCCCTTATTTTATATTGTCTGTCCATGTTCTTCCTATCAAAATGCATCACCTCACACTTACCTGCATTGAACTTCATCTGCTACCTATTTGCCCACTCCAACTTGCCTATGTCATCTTGAAGCTCCACACCGTCCTCCTCACAGTTCACAACACTCCCAAGCTTCGTATCATCCACAAACTTTGAAATTGTCCCCTGCACACCAAGATCTGGATCATTAATATATATCAGGAAAGGCAAGGGTCCCAATATGACCCCTGGGGAACTCCACTACAAACCTTCCTCCATCTCTTTGCTTCCTATTTTTCAGCCCATTTTGTATCCACATTGCTACTGTCCCTTTTATTCCATGAGCAGTAACTTTTCTCACACTGACACTGCGGCACTGTGTCAAATGCCTTTTCAAAGTCCATGTACACCACTTATCCTCATCAACCTTTTCTATTACCTCTTCAAAAAACTCCCAAGTTAGTTAAATATGATTTCCTCTTTAGAAACCTATGCTGGCTCATCCTTATCAACCCATATTTTTCCATGTGACTACTAACTCTATCCCAAATAATTGTTTCCAAAATGTTGCCCACCACTGAAGTTAAACTGACTGCTCTGTAATTGCTGGGCTTATCCTTATGACCTTTTATGAGCAAGGGTGTAATGTTTGCAATTCTCCAGTCCTCTGGCACCACCTAGGAAAGACTGAAAGATTATGGCCAGTACCCCTGTCATTTCTACTCTCCCCTCCTTCAATATCCTTAGATGCATCTTATCCGGTCCCGGTGCCTTGTCAACTTTAAGTACCAACGAATCTATTCAACACTTCCTCATCAATTTTGAACCCTTCTAGTGAAAGAATTTTCTTGCCTGTCACCATAGCCTGGGTAGCACCCACCTCCTTGGTAAAGATGGATGCAAAGTATTTATCTAATACCTCAGCCATGGCTTCTTCATCCATTTCAGGTCCCTAAACAGCTCTACTCCTCCTTTTACCACCCGTTTTACTATTCGTATGCCTATAGAAGACTTTGGGATTCCCAGATTTGCCAGATTTTCTCATCATCCCTCTTCGCTTCTCTAAAATACTTGGTGGAAGCCCAGGCCCAACATCCATACAGGATGAGATCAGTCTTGGTACCTCATTGGTCTGTGTGGCACATTGCCAGTCTTTCCACTGACCCACCAGGGAGTGCTTCACTTTACTTGATATTTTCAGTGCCAAAAATAATGTTGGTCTAAGATTGGATCAAATCCATGTGTCCCATTCTTGGCCCCTGCTCCACCACTGTGATTGGATGGTTATGTGTATACTGTACTTGTATTTATTCTGCTGTTGTAGTTGTTTAGTTCCACGTCCATCACACTTTTTGTCTCCTGCCAGGTGACCAGTACGCGCTGAAGATGAGGTTTGTTGATCATGTGTTTGACGATCAAGTAATTGATTTTCTTACTGTGAAGTTAGTCCTACCAGAGGGAACGAGGTAAGCGATTAGCCAGAGTCTCTGGGTTCGGGGGAAGGGGTCATTTGGAGTCTGTGCTGTATTTTCTTTTTTACATTCCTGGGAATTGCACCTCTCCTGGGTGCTGTCCTTTGCCGGGTGCAGTCTGAAAGCACTGCTCTCACCAAAGTGGCCATTATTCACACATGAGCTCCTGGTGACTATAACCTAGAACCAAATTTAACCCTGCACTCGTCTGACCAGTGTCAATGTGCACACAGGCACCAGGACCCGTTCACGCTTCATTCGTGTGCTCACTGACCTACTTTTGCTCACAGTTAATGTCTCAATTTTAAAATTCTCATCTTTGCTTTTAAATCCCTCCATGGCCTTGCCTCTCCCTATCACTAATCTCCTCCAGCCCTAGAATGTTCCAAAATACCTGCATTGTTCGTATCTGGCCACTTGAGAATCCCAATTTTAGTCACTCTACTATGGATGGTTGTGTCTTCAGCTGCCTAAGTGCCAAGCTCTGGAATTTCTCCCTAAACTTCTCTGTCGCTCTACCTTGCTCTCTGAGGTGCTCCTTAAAACACTCCAAGCAGTTGGTCACCCATCATAAAGTTCCCTGCTCACTGGTATCTTTGAGTTTATTATGAATTGTGAAGCGGTGGCATCAGCATTGATTCTAGGCCGATGGTATGGTTGTTGCTCAGCTGCTGCCAGGCAGCACAGGAATTTCCAAGCCTTTCCGCTGGAGTGCATGAGGTCAATCTTCTTTGCTGTTTCCCACCATTTTATGAGGTGTCCTTCATCAAGGGACTCAGAGTCAGGCAAAGCAGTAGGGATCAATGGGATTTACTCAGAATTCCTGAAGAACATTGGGTCACAGGGAAGGAAGTAGCTAGCAAAGCTGTTTACTAACGCCCACACCATGGGCACTATTCCAAACACCTGGTGCCGCTCCAAGATACCGGCCATTGACAAGCTAAGGAAGCAACTCAATGATGCGTGCAGCTACCACCCCATAACCCTGCTCTTATAACATATAAGGTCCTGGAACGCCACCTGCTAAACAGGCTGAGTTCCATCCTGCAAGCAGCAATGTCTCTGCCCCCACACACCGCCCCAGGTTTTTGCACAGGCCACAACTGCCCTGAGCAGATTCTGACACTGACCTCATATTGGGGCTGGTTTCTTGAAAGGTCTGAAGACAGGAACTACCTTTGTTGACTTATCCTGTGCCTATGGCACAGTGTGATGCACAGGCATGCTGCTGAAACACTCCAAAATCATCTGCTGTGGGAAAACCCCACAGCTAATCAACTCCACGATCAGCAACCAACAGCTCCTTGTGCACTTGGGAGATCAAATGAGTCACCCACACACAGCCAACAACCGGCTCCCACAGGAATCGGTCCTTTTCAACATAAATTCCAGCGATCTCCCTCGCACAAAGTCACGGCTCTTCAAATTTGCTGATGCCTTGGCCCTGGATTTCCAGGCTAAAGAAAAACATCAATTGAAGATCCATGTTCTCTGGAAGCCTACTTCAGAAAATGGAGCAAAAACAAAAATTGCTGGAAAAACTCAGCAGATCTGACAGCACCTGTGGAGAGGAAGACAGAGGAGTTAGTGTTTCGAGTCCGTATGACTCTTCATCAGAACTGTTCTGATGAGTCGTACGGTCTCAAAACGTTAACTCTGTCTTCCTCTCCACAGATGCTGTCAGACCTGCTGAGTTTTTCCAGCAATTTTTGTTTTTGTTTCAGATTTCCAGCATCCACAGTATTTTACTTTTATTTCAGAAAATGGAGACTCTGACCAAACACTGCCAAGACTGTCATTTCAGCCTTCCACCTGAACAACTCATAGGCCAGGGAAGAACTTCATGTTCAGCTCTGTGGCCAATCATTAACCCATGACCCAACGCCGAAATACCCTGGCATCACTCTTGACAGTACATTGTCCTATCGGCAACACCTTCAGAACATCAGAGCAAAGGTCAAGACAAGAGTGAATCTTATAGGGAAACTAGTGGGTACCACCTGGGGCAGCAGAGCCAACACTACACACTGCTTCACTTGCCATGGTTTACTCAACAGCAGAGTACAAATGCTCATCCTGGCTCAGGAGCCACCACACAAACTTCGTAGATATCTACCCTACACCCCAGGAAGTCAAGGATTATTTCTTGGATGTTGAGACCGACAGGCTTCCTGTGCTTGAACATATTGAACCTCTTGATGTCCGCAGGGAAAAATCTTCAAAGAACGCCACTTAACAGCTAACGAAGTAACCCCATTGACACAGGACCGCCAAACAAAACTCTCACACTTGTCCGAAATCCAGTAGATCCTATTGGAACATACTCTACACCCAACAAACTCTAGACGACCCCACGTCTCAATGGACACCACCTAGTTTTCTGCAAACTGGTAACTGAACGATGTGTTGAAGTCCCAGGTTTCCCCTTCCATGGAAAATCTGGACAACCCTCAACCATTTGAGAAAGGCCCAGGGAAGATGTCATTTGCTCCACAATTAGAACATGAGGAGCAGCTCAAATTGTGACTGTGACCATCCAGATCAGACCATCGTCCACATACTAAACTCCTGCCGTGAGAGATCCATTGCAGGTGGCTTCGCAACCATTCACACTGTGTCAGCTGAAACCATTGAGTGGATTGTTAACTTTGACACTGATCTATAACTGCTCCCTTAGCCATTCAAATAACAAAAACCTGCCCTAATATCACCTGTGTAGCCAGTGTCAAATTTAATTTAACAACTCTGCTTTGAGGCACCTTGGTTGCTTTATTATATTAACGGCATTATATAAATACAAGTAATAGTTCGTCATTAGTAGCAATTGGTAAAAGATATACTTCTGTGTGAGGGGCACTGAGCAAGAGCTGGAGTCCTGGTCACTTACTCTCCCCCTCCGTCGGCTCCAGACCACTACATCCAATTGTAATGCCCAGACTTACATTCACAAGCTTTGATAACTGGTGGTGGCTTGTGAACCCTGGCTGATGCCATACTGCACATCAAATTTACCAGTTGGACTACCAACTTCGAATAAAGAGACATTAATGGTGGAGGAAAGAGCAGATAATATAGAGAACTACACGATGAATAGTTTAAAACCAGGCAACATGAGAGAGTCCTTGAGAACCATTAGATGCATCTGTACATGGCAGAATAGTTCGTGCACGAAAATGCTACTGTTTTCACCTGTGTATTTTTCTCGTATGTATATTTGATTACTTGCTGCAGATAATCTTTGGCAGATATTTGAGCCAGAGGGAGCTTTACTCTGTATCTAACCCCGTGCTGTACCTGTCCTGGGAGTGTTTGATGGGGACAGTGTAGAGGGAGCTTTACTCTGTATCTAACCCTGTGCTGTACCTGTCCTGGGAGTGTTTGATGGGGACAGTGTAGAGGGAGCTTTACTCTGTATCTAACCCCGTGCTGTACCTGTCGTGGGAGTGTTTGATGGGGATAGTGTAGAGGGAGATTTAGAGTCATAGAGGTCTACAGCACAGAAAAGGGCCCTTCGGCCCATTGAGTCTGCCCCGGTCAAACAAGTACATAACTCTTCTAATTCCATTTTCCAGCACTAGGCCCATAGCCTTGTATGCCATGGCATCGCAAGTGCACATCAAAATACTTAGGTGTTATGAGGGTTTCTGACTCCACCACCCTTTCAGGCAGTGAGTTCCAGATTCCCACCAACCTCTGGGTGAAAAAATTCTTCCTCGCATCCCCTCTAAACCTCTTGCCCCTTACCTTAAAACTATGCCCCCTGGTTATTGATCCCTCCACCAAGGGGAAAAGTTCCTTCCTGTCTACCCTATCTATGCCCCTCATAATTTTATACACCTCAATCATGTCCCCCTCGATCTCCTCTGCTCCAGGGAAAATAACCCCAATCTATCCAATCTCTCCTCATAACTAAAACTCTCCAGTCCAGGCAACGTCCTGGTAAATCTCCTCTGCACTCTGTCTAGTGCAGTCACATCCTTCCGATAATGCAGATTCCAAAACTGCACGCAATACTCTAGCTGTGACTTAACCAGCGTTTTCTACAGTTCCAGCATAACCTCCCTGCTCTTATATTCTATGCCTCAGCTAATAAAGGCAAGTTTCCCATATGCCTTCTTAACCACGTTATCTACCTGTCCCGTTACCAAAAGGGACCGGTGGACGTGCACACCAAGGTCAGTCTGATCCTCAGTACTTCCCAGGGTCCTACCATTCATTGTGTATTCCCATGCCTTGTTTGTCCTGCCCAAATGCAACACCTCACACTTATCTGGATTAAATTCCATTTGCCACTGATCAGCCCTCCTGTAATCTGAGGCTATCCTTCTCACTACTTACCACCCCACCAATTTTCGCGTCATCCATATACCACATACAGCAAGGGACCCAACACCGATCCCTGTGGAACCCCACTGGACACTGGCATCCAGTCACAGAAACACCCCTCAACCATCACCCTCTGCTTCCTGCCACTCAGCCAATTCTGGATCCAATTTGCCAAATTGCCTTGGATCCCATGGGCTCTTACCTTTGTTATCAGTCTCCCATGTGGTACCTTATCAAAAGCCTTGCTGAAGTCCAAGTAGACTACATCAAATGCATTGCCCTCATCTACACACCTGGTTATCTCTTCGAAAAATTCAAAAAACCTGTATCCTGTATCTGACCTTATGCTGTACCTGCCCTGGGAGTGTTTGATGGGGACGGTGTAGAGGGAGCTTTACTCTGTATCTAACCCCGTGCTGTACCTGTCCTGGGAGTGTTTGATGGGGACACTGGATAGTTGAAGTGGAGAATTCCATTAAAATTCATTGCCTTGAGCACAAAAATATAATTGCTCAGTCAGTTAATTTTTGCCCTTCAATTGCACAGGAACATTCAGGTGGACACTCCGTATGTGATAAACCGACAGCCCAACGAGCTTCACTACACCTACCTGGACACTTTTGGGCGGCCTGTCATCATTGCTCACAAGTCTAACCTGGTGGAGCAGCATATTCAGGATATTGTAGTAAGTGGATTGGATGTGATGTATCCAGTGATGAGGGGGCTCATGATGGATACCATGATCAGGGAGGGAAGGTGAGAATTGATGACAGATCCACTGATAGCGAGGCTCGTACGTTGGTGCTGATGGTATTCACTTTGCATATTTCCTATAGTGATGTCTGTGCTGCTATCCCGACATTTGGTTCTATTTGCCTTTCAGTTACATGACTTCACAGACAACTGAGGCTGTATTTGCACACCCAGGATCCATTCCAGAGCCGCAGCCATTTCACAAAGGAATTAACCTGGGCTGGTATTAAATTCTGTTAGGATTACACTGCCTGCCCTGTGTTTCTGAGCAGGCTTTGGGATTCAGGTGCTATTCCCCTCCCCCACCCCAGTATATGTACAGTTGGCACTCGGAACCCATGCCCATCACTCTCCGGGACAGCCTGAGTTGTGGATTTTACACCTTCCCGTAGACTAGTGATGTTCCTTGTGGGCTCATTATTTTGATGTACCGTCTAGTAGCTGTTCCACCCCTTCCTAATGAGGCTGCATTAAACTATTGAACCATCAGAGAGTTGCCTGTAATAATGATTGCACTTTCTCAGGGTTGTCTGTCCTCTTTTCTCTCCCCCTCTTCAGGTCCACTACACTTTCAACAGGATCCTGATGCTGCAGGAGCCCCTACTTGTGGTCGGAGCTTTCTACATTCTCTTCTTCACCGTCATCATTTATGTGCGTTTGGATTTCTCCATCACCAAGGTGAGTTGGTTAAAGTTAACGTTTATAATCCTGTCACTGTCATGGTTCTGCCTATTAATTTGTCCCTCTAGAAAGTTTGGCTCATCTCGGACTCTGCTGCTCATATCCTGTCACAGTAAATCCCAGTCCCCTATCACTCGCTGCTCACTGGCCCCCTTGTTTCTCCCCTCCACCCCCAGCGTTCTCATTCTTTTATCGGCTGTGGCTCCTTTGGTAGCACTCTTGCCTTTGAGTCACAAGGTTGTGGGTTCAAGTCTCACTCCCAAGACTTGAGCACAAAAAATCAAGTTTGACACACACATGCTGTACTGAGGAAGTGCTATACTGTTGGAGATGTCTTTTGGCTGAGACCCTAAATAGAGGTCCCGACTGCCTTCTCGCATAGACATAAAATAATCTGTTACTTGGAAGAGCAAGGGAAGTATTCCTGATGCCCTGGTCAATATCAATCCCTCAATAAAATCACATTATTACATTGCTATTTGTGGGATCTTGCTGTCCACAATTTGGCTGATGTATTTCCCATGTTGCAACAGTGACTTTATTTTTGAAATAAGTACTTCAGTGACTGTAAAGCTTTTTGGGCATCTGGTGGTTGTGAAAGACAGTATATAAATGCAAGTCTTCCTTGTGTTCAAACCCCTCCATGGCTTTTCCCACTCCCTGTCTCGGTAATCTACTCCAGCCCTACAACCCTCAGATATCTAAGCTCCTCTAATTCTGGCCACTTGAGCATCCACAATTTTAGTCACTCCGCCATTGGCGGCTGTGCTTTCAGCTGCCTGGGCCCAGGCTGTGGAATTCCCTCCCTAAACCCCTCTGCCTCGCTCTCCTCCTTTGAGAGACCCCTTGAAACTAACCTCTTTGACCAAATGTTTGGTCACTTGTCCTAAATCTCCTTAATAACTTGGTGTCAGATTTTGGTTCATATTTGTTCCTGTGACGTACCTTGGAGATGTTTCACCATATTAAAGGTGCTATCATTAATCTTAAAATCTGCAGCATAACATCTATTAAACTCACTATCAGAGTCTGCTTTGTTTCTTTTTATTTTCTTCCCCCAACCCCATTCCCAGTGACTGTGGTGACATTGAACTGTACAGAGGCCGATTTCAGCTAACAATATCAGCAGCAGTTCTCAGCTTTGTTTTGTTTTATTTTCTTTCTCTTCTGTTCCTTCCACATGATCTTCACCCCTGCAGGACCCAGCAGCAGAAGCCAGGATGAAGGTGGCATCCATCACAGAACAGGTTCTGACTTTGGTGAACAAGAGGCTGGGCTTGTATCGCCATTTTGAAGAGGCTGTGAATAAGTACAAGCAGTCGAGGGACATTGGCACGCTGAACAGCGGCCGTAAGACCCTGGAGACAGAACACCGGGCTCTTTCTGCCGATATAAGCTCCCTGCAGTCAAAGCTGAAGGCTGAAGGATCGGACCTGGCTGAGAAGGTAAGGGATTTGTGCTTGGTCTGTCCTGGACACATGATGCATGTCAGGCTTCCATCGTCATCAAAAGGCAGGTACAGCGTGGGTTAGATACAGAATAAAGCTCCCTCTACACTGTCCCCATCAAACACTCCCAGGACAGGTACAGCACGGGGTTAGATACAGAGTAAAGCTCCCTCTACACTTTTTCCATCAAACACTCCCAGGACAGGTACAGCACGGGGTTAGATAGAGAGTAAAGTTCCCTCTACACTGTCCCCATCAAACACTGCCAGGACAGGTACAGCATGGGGTTAGATACAGAGTAAAGCTCCCTCTACACTGTTCCCATCAAACACTCCCACGACAGGTACAGCACGGGGTTAGATACAGAGTAAAGCTCCCTCTACACTGTCCCTTCAAACACTCCCAGGACAGGTACAGCACGGGGTTAGATACAGAGTAAAGCTCCCTCTACACTGTGCCCATCAAACACTCCCAGGACAGGTAAAACGACTTGTTTTTAACTGGCTGAATTATGGGGAAGCTGGATGAATGTACTTTGCTATTTTCACTGCCCAGTCTGCAGATATTTTTTTATTTGTTTATGGGATGTGGACATCGCTGGCTGGGCCAGCATTTATTGCCCATCACTAATTGCCCTTGAGAAGGTGGTGGTGAGCTGCCTTCTTGATCCACTGCAGTCCATGTGGTGTAAGTACATCCACAGTGCTGTTAGGGAGGGAGTTCCAGGATTTTGACCCAGCGACAGTGAAGTAACGGTGATATATTTCCAAATCAGGATGGTGAGTGACTTGGAGGGGAACTTCCAGGTGGTGGTGTTCCCATGTGTTTGCTGTCCTTGTACTTCTAGATGGCAGCGGTTGGGGGTTTGGAAGGTGCTGTCTAAGGAGCCTCGGTAAGATTAATTGAGGAACTGGCCATATTAAACTTGGGAGAGGGAGGCAATGGGATGAAAAGGAAGAAAAGATACTTTGTGGTCTTATCTTTTAGTCAAAGGCTCTATCCCTTGTTTGGAGGAGGGAGGGAGTTTTCATGAAGTATTATCAGGTTCAGCTCCCTGGCCAGCAAGTTATTCTCTACTGCAGGACCATCCTTGAATTGCAAGATAACCCCCTAGTTTCTCTTTTCCAGTACAAACCAACTTCTTAAATCACTCCTTCCCCCTTTCTCCTCGACCCTCATCAACACGTGTGAGGTGCTCATGGGCTACTCTGTCACCAAGATTGAGACCTCTGCCACTTCCCTCCTTTTCTCCTAGCCCACTTTGGCAAACTGCCCCATTCTTCCCCCTGCCATAGCCCTGAACACTCATCTTTCTCTTTCTCTCCTATCTCCCCTCGTGCCTTCTCTGAGCTCCTCTTCTCCATGAGATCCATCTTCCATTCCCTGACCCTGTTCCCACTTGGGATGTTTTGTTCATGAGCTATAGAAATGTAATTTGTTGTTTGCTGTGAGTCTGAGCTCACTGGCTGCTGGATATGGGAAGGAAGGAGGGACTGGGTTGGGTTCTGTGTAACTTATGGGCTGACTCTGGCTCTCTCCCACAGGTGGCCGAGATCCAGAAGCTGGATGGTCAGGTGAAGGATCTGGCACTGAAGGCGTCTCAGGAGGCAGAGCGGCTGGTAGCTGGCAAAGTGAAGAAGGACACATACATCGAAAACGACAAACACCTCTCCTCCAAGCGGCAAGACCTGGTGTCCAGGATCGATACTATCCTGGACACCTTGTAGTAGTGATCAGCAGAAACTTGTGTGCATTTGGTTTATCTCCTCCTCCCCTGTAAATGCAAGATCAGATGGTATTAAATCAATTATTTTGTTTTTGATGTATTGTGTGGGTCAAGGAGTGGCGACTGTGTCAGACTTTGAGGCTTTTATAGCATGTGGGAGAATTGGTCTTATTTCTCTTTATTCTTCTTAAGCAATCCCCTCCCCTCTGCCCCATGTCCCTGCTTATTGGTCCTTTTGAGGTTTTAACAGGAGCCGCCAAAAGGCCATGGATTGCAAAGGGTGGGGATGTGGGTGGCTGTTGGCATGGAGTGAGATTCAGTGTGAGAAGCTGAGTGTGAAAATGATCGCAGTGTTTATTTGAAAAACCTTCACAGATCAAACATTCCCCTTGTGTAATCAATTTTTTATTTTTTTAAAGGAGATGAAAAAAAGCTGTGTTTTATTTTACTGTGAATCATTGTGAAACCTCAAACTCTGACTGGCTATTCCATGGGGGGGGAGGTTGTTCTCTCCCTCCCCAGCTCAGCGTCCACTTCCCCTAGTCGGAAACTAATTTCAATGCTCTTGGATTTCTTAAAGTTGGACGGAGCAAAATTAAAGGTACAATTGAACCAGTTTCCCCGTCTGTCTGATATTTGTGGCTGTTAATGTTGTAATTTTTATATAAATCTTTACATCTCTCTCCCTTGCAAGCTGCTGAGGGAAATCTGAGGGAGGGGAGAGAAGGGGGCAAAACCAGAGCTGGATTCTAGAACTGGAAGAGGCAGTGTTCAACAGGAGTATACCAAACATCCACTATACGTGCACCAAGAAGTCTCTGACAGCAGGGCTGGGTGATGATGAGAGATCGCTAACTCCTGATAGCTGTCGAGTGACCTTTACTGGGAGATATGTGAGATCCTGTCAGAGGAGATCAGAATCTGGTTTGGCAGCATATGAACAATCAATGATTCTCTCATGTTGGGTTGTCAGTTGAGTGCTGACTATCTGCAAGTCGATTAGAAGGAAAGGTTCCCTCACCCCTTTGCACCCAGAAAGAGTTGGGGTAGAGGAGTGGAGAAAATTCAGTTTAACTTCACAGCTTGCCTCAATGTTGATTAAACAACTCATACATTCACTTCAAAATGTGACTCATTTGCATTCTGAGATGTTTTGGTGGAACCAACATTTCCTCAGCCACCATCACCAAAAAAAACAATGATCTGGTCATTTCTCCTCATTGTGGGATCTTACCGTGTGCAAATTAACTGCTGTGTTTCATCTAACAGTGATAATATTTCAAAACTACTTTGGCTCTAAAAGACATCCTGATTAGAACACAAGAATTTTTATTATGTCTGTGAAAAAGAGAAATAACTGGTTTTCTTTGCTAATTTTATCCCCTCAGCAAAGCCACACTCACTTGCCTTATCCGGTTGTGATGTCTACTTTCATCTGTTCATCATTTGTATTACTTGTGTGAGGATCTCGGATGCACACAAGTCCCTAACCCAAATCCTTAGCCTATGCAAGTTTAATTATCTCTGTAAATAATCAGTTACTGCTGTCAGCCCTGGGTTCACTACCAGCGTGAAGTGTACTCCTTCCCCCAAAAATCTCGTGTGCCACTTGTTTCCTACAAATCCCACTCTGCACAGTCACCCAATTGCTCGGACAGATGCTGCAATTGCAAAACAAGAATAAACAAATCAGCCAAGGTTCAGATCCTGTTCCCAGATTGGATGAGGTCTGATAATCACACTCCAATAGCTGGTATAACACATGAAGAACAACTGGAAAACGGTGAACACCAACACTCAGGGAGGAGCCAGGAGAGTTGGAAAATGAGCAAAACTGTTATCAAAGCTAAAGTTGTCAATATTGTTTGGGATAAATAAAGAGAATATACTCTTGTTATGGCTATTATTCGATTGCAGTTAACTTAGCTAATAGTTTTTCTAACATCCAGTGGTTGCACAGAGGAAGCAGCAGATTGGGGTGCAGGGGTATGTGGAGTAAGGTTGAGGGAGGAGGTGAAAACCTGAATCATTTGGATGCTGAGTTTGGGGGCGAGCAGAACCCCATTTACTGTTATGCCAAACATTCTGGTCAGGCACTTGTAACCTTTACCAAAAGCTGGAAACGATTGAAAACTATCCATTCCTACTTCTGTTTTCAGGTAAGAGATTTTTTTGAGCACCTCTGTCTCTGTATGATGCTGTTGTCTCTATTATGCTGTTCATTCTAATCACCAATGTTCCTTGAAATGTCTTTAATCAATCTTGTTCAGTCAAATGAATCCTCTGCTAGTAAAAACAGTGAAGACCAGGTTGACATGAGTGTACAGGCCAAAGGGCAACACTAATATAAGTGATATGGTCAAAAGAGATGACAATAAAAGAAAATACTGTGTATACTGGAAATCTCAAATGCAAACAAAGTGCTGGAAATACTCAGATCAGCCTATTATCTGTGAAGAGAAAACATTAACCATTGCACTAAAAGTAAAACTGGCACATTAATTGATAATTAAATCCAAGATTAACAGATTTAAAATTTTAATTGGTTTTTTTCAGAATTTTTACAATCCTAACTCTTTTCCATCTGAAGGTGAACAACGATTAGATAACAACCTGTGTTTCTGCTCTAAATATGAATGGGTGCATTTACCAATTGAACCACCAGAGAGAGCCCTTGGATTATTTTCATTCATCCTGCGGCCTCTGATTACGTTGACAATTTCAGTGCTAAATTAGGAGCAGTTCTGTGCTGTAAATGCTGGATTGAAAGTGCTGAAGCTCACTTCACATTGGAGCCTTGCAGCAGAATGGAAAAACCTCAACCCATCTGTCATGGCTAGGTCTTGAACCATGGCACTAGGATTCAAACCAGCTATTCTAATATGTGGTCAAGATTAGTAGAGTTGGAATTTTGGAATTGTTCTCAATTTTTAAAAATACATTATTTGGAAATTAGTTTTATAGTACCTCCAATTCATTCAGAAGGACACTCTACCGTGCCCTGGTTGATATCCTCACTGTTACAGCCAATGGTCATTATTTGATTTGATTATGTGCTAGTTTGTGTGCACTGCAGATGAACCAGAGTTAGAGGGCCAGGGGGTATATTTCTCATACTTGTTTTCAAATCCCTCTGTGGTTTCACCCTATTTCTGATTTCACCCAGTCCCACAACTCTGCAGGATATTTGCACTCCTGATTATGGCCTCTTGACCATCCCCAATTTTAATATCTCCCCCATTGGCAGTCTTGCTTTCAGCTGCCTGGGCTGTAAGCTGTAGAATTCTTCTTGACCTTTCAGCTTTAAGAAATTGTGATTTACAAAAAACTGGTTTTATAATTTGGTTAACAAAACATCCAGCATTTGGGAAAATGGTTAATCGGAGGGAAGGAGTTTCTGCTATCCAGGTAAAGGAGCTTCTAAATGCAAAACTGGCAGGTGGGTGCAAACTGTAGTGTGACAAATTGAGGTGAGCTGTTTGCATTATAAGTTCCCATGTCAACATTTATAATGATTAAGTGCAGCAAAAAGTGTGTGTCTATGTGGGTTTGGGTTTTTTCCTTTCCATTTATTCTACGTCCTGTCCAACATTTGTCCCTCAACCAACGTCACAAAACCATTGTCCAAAGACAGCCTTGCACTTGTGTAGTATCTTTCATGACCTCGGGATGTGCTTTACAAACAATTAAATACTTTGTTGAGGTATAGTCACTGTTGTAATGGAAACACAGCAGCCAATTTGACAACAGCAAGCTCCCATAAATAGCAATGTGACAATGACCGGCTAATTTTTTGTAATGTTTGTTGAAGGATAAATCTTGACCAGGGATAAATCAGGACATTTTGGGGTGGGGGGGGAATCGCCTCTGCTCTTCAATATAATGCCATGAGATTCTTATGTCCATGCGAGCAGGTAGATGGTGGCTTGGTTTAACATCTCATCTGAAAGACAGCGCTTCTGACAGTGCAGCACTCCACTAGTAATGCACTGGAAGTGTCAGCCTTGATTTTTGTTTTCCAGGCATGGAGTGGGACTTGAACCCACGACCATCTAACTCAGGCAAGTGTGCTACTAACTGAGTCTTGGGCATTTATCATGTTGCTGGTTGTTGGGATCTTACTGTGTGCAAACTGGCTACCATGCACTAAGTTACAACAGTGACTACACTTCAATAAAGTACTTCATTTGCTATAAAGCACTTTGGGTCCTGAGGCTGTGAAAGGCACTTTAGAAATGTAAGTCTATCTATATGCATGCTCTCTCTTCAGGTACTGTAAAAGGGTATTGGCAATCATGGATGTCCATGTTAATCTTGTTCTGGAGGTGTATGTCATCTTTGTTAGTGGTGCATTCATCCAATTTACAATGCTCCTAACCTCAATTTCTTTTACCACCAACTTTTCCCATCAGCATCAGACTTTCTAAATCAAGAAATTCCAGCCGTCTCTTCCTGATCTTGGTCATTTAAAGTTCTTTTGGTTTCAGATTTTACCAGCACCTCTTCATTGTTAACGTGACATGTCCACTATGTACATAAAGGGTTTTTTTTATTCCATCTGATAACTTGAAGCCACCATAAAAATCAAAGTATAAAATGTTTGTGTTCCCTAATAAATAAATATATCAGATATTCCTATGTAATAAGTGGCTCCCATTCCCCCTCCACTCCCCATTGATAAAATTCACCCAAGTAGCATTTCACTTTGCTACATCATTTTTCAACAGGACCCAGGACGAACTATCCAAGTCATCCGCCTGATTGCAAAAAAAAACATTCCTTCTGACGAATGAGTTTTACGTTGTATAACCTCCTGAACAAACATCACCTTTTTTTAGAAAATGTCAGAGATTTTCACCCCCACCCCCCCCCCCCAAAAAAAGTTAGTAATGGGGTCTTTCTTGTGTCCAAGCCTTTGTATGGGTCTTCATAGGTGCCTAACGTATAGGCCTATTCCAACAGACGATTTTGTTTTCCCCTGAGTGTGTATTTAAGGAAACCGTCTTCGAGAGTTTATTTATGTTTAAATTAATTTAATTTAAATTCCGACTTCTTCATTCTGGGGTCTTTCCCTCTGCGGTATTGTGATCATCCGGGGACTTATTCCTCATTTTTCGGTGTCTGCCCATAGTGCCTGTAAAATAATTATTGGACAATATTTGTCACTTTCACATTATGATCACGGTTTAAAAAGAACCTATCCCCTGCAACGAATTGTAACTGATTTTTTTTCTTTGCAAAAGTGAAATAAGTCACTCTAAAAATACACTAAGAAAAATTCCATAACCCCACCCTCTGGCCTGTTTTGACATCCGGGTATTAGCCCTTTACGGGCCCCGCCTTCTTTTAGTGGGTCAGCACTTTTGCCTGAGAAAAAGGATCCCGGGAAAGGACAGTGGACGTCATCTGTTTGAAGTTTGAAACGACGTGGAAATGAAATAAATTTTATTTGAAGAAGAACTGAAACGAGAGAAGCGGGTTTGAAGCGAAATGTTTCCCTGGATGGTGGATGTTACAGGCGTAGGATTGGGGCAGCCCGGGAGGGAGGGGGACCTGACAGGGGTCCTGCGCTGACAACATCCGGGCTCTGTTCTTCTTCACCGCCGCTTTTTCTGGGAAAGCGGCGCCAAGATGGCGGCTCCCATACTCAAATGGAAGCGCGTAACCAACTCGAGCGGGCCGGTACCCAGGCCTCGCCACGGTCACCGCGCCGTTTCCATTAAAGAGTTGATGGTCGTTTTCGGCGGAGGGAACGAAGGGATCGTGGACGAGTTGCACGTTTATAATTCAGGTGGTTTGAATAGTAATAATATACCGTAATGTTTTTCTTTCCCCCCCCACTCTATCTATCTCTCTGTCTCTGTCTCTCTCTCTTCTCCCCTCCCAGACGTGGGAGGAGCGGCTGCTGTTGGAAGTGGCGAGTGCGCGCGCGCGCACGGCGGCTGCTGAAGGGAAGGCGAAGCAGCAACCAAGATGGAGCGGGAAAGAGACTGGGCCGATTGTCGTCGCCGCCGCTGCCGCCCCTCCCCCCTCCTCCCTCCTCCAACCCCACCCCCCCTCACTCTTTCGCCGGGTTCCGGCTCAAAATGGCGGCCGCGCGAGCGGCCCGGCCCCGACGGACAACCCAGAGCAGAGCGCGCCTTTTGGCGCCAAACCCCCCCCCTCCACCCGAATCTTTTCAAAAAAAAAATACAACCTGCGCGTGAGACATTCTCACCCGTTAAAACAAATCCTGAGGTAAAAGTCGGTTAAAACTCCCGACAGTGGGAGCGGTTAATCGAGCAAACGTCAGGATTTCTCTTCACCACCCCTCCCGCCCCCTTTCCTCCTCCTCCTCCTCCTCCCCCTTCAATAAAAAGGGCTGCGCGCGGTTTGAAATATTATATAAAAAAATACAATTCCCCAGAATTATTGATGAAACGTTTTTACGTGTTTTTTTTGTTTGTTTTGAAGTCGATATGATTTGGGGGGGGGTTAGAGAATCGGTCACTTTCCACCGGTTCTCTGAGCTGCAGAGGCGACTCAACATGGCGGCGCCCGGGTGGCTCAGCTTCTTGTTTTGTTTGTGGTTGTTTGCCGAGAGCAGTTGTCCCTTTAACCCCCTCGGTTAAAGTTATTATTCGGGTGCTGGTGTGTTTGTACCCAGTGTTTTCCAGTGGGAACTGCCTTGGTTTTATAACCAGTTTTCTGTCTGTCTGTCCCTCTCTCTCTAATGTGTACAAACGGCGCCATTTCTGTTTGGTTGTCAAGGGAAGAAGCTTCATCCTGTGTAGAGGGAGGTTTTAAACATAATTCAACATCCTCTACAGTAAAGGAAGCGAGACAGTTGCAACAAAAATCATTTTGAAATGCAATTTTTTGTTTTATAAATCTTTTTTTTATTTTGAATCAATCTCATCCCAGGCAGGAAATGATGCATTTTTTCTCTCTCTCTCTCTCTCTCTTCCCCCCTCAAATTGAAGTTTATATTTATCTTTCACTGTTTTTTTCTTGATTACGTTTCATTGATCGAGTGAGCTCCAAGATTGATCGTTTTATTTGGCTGGCTGCATTGCCCACCTTGTGTTGGAATGTTTAGTTCAATGACTTTGCAGAGAATGCTGCAGTCAGTGTGAGATCCAGCCTTAAATCATGCTTGCCAAAAAGTTCCCGATTTTTTTTTCTCTTGGGCATCTTGAGATGCTTCTTTGTTCTTTGTAAAAACTGCCTCATTAGTTATTAAGTAGCACGATATATGGACAGTTTCATTCCCTCTGCTGTTTTTCAAATGTTGCTTTCCCAATTTTTTTTTTTTGAAACATTCGTGGATTTACATTTCTAGGTGCAGACGTTAAAATTTGCATTTCCCCTAAAGTTGCTGAAAATAGACGCTTTTTAATGCAAATTGTATTCAATTCCTCAGCCCCAGTTTTCTTCAACCTAACCCCTGCTGGGTTACGGTCCCTGGATGTTCACAGCCTTCCAATAGCCACTGTTCATGTGGGCTTTTGACAGCAAGAAGCATCACATCCAAAACCGATCTTTTTCTCAACTGGTGGTCATAATAGCAGTACAAGTGATCAGGAATTGTTGATTTTTTTTCATAGCCCTAGCCATGGGGACCAAGGCCAATTTAAACAGTCCCTTCCTGAAACCCGAGTACCCAACCCTGCTGTGGGTCTGTTTTTCTTTCTCCTTTTATGTGGGGAATGCATTTGGAATGCAAGTCTTCACAATCTAATGATCAGAAGTGAAAATGCTTGCTGATTTTTAAAACATTTCCTCCCTAGTCCAGATTACGCATATTGTAAAATGCCAAAAGTGTGCAGGGCAAAAAGATTTCCTAATTCCACATGTTTTCTTGGGTTATGGAGTTACGTCATTAATCTGCTCTGAGTTGTGAATTTGTTATATAAATTTGTAAGTGGAAGGAATAGAGACAGGGATGAGAGGGGTGCATGTGCACATGTTGTTCCCTAGCCACGAACTTCATCCCTCTCCCTGGTCACCATATGAGATTGAATCAGACTGTTTGCAACCTTGGTGTTGTATTTGACCCAGCAATAATCTTCTGACTATCGCCAAGTTCGGCCTTTCTGTAACGTCACGATTTTCACCTCTGGATCAGCTCACCATCTGCTGAAACCCTCAGCCATCCCAGTGCTACTTGGAGGCTTGACTATTCCATAGCTGGCTTCCCATATTCCACTCTCCTTGAGCTTGAGCACATCCCAAACCCTAATGCCCATGTCCTGACTTGCACTAAGTCCGTTCACCCATCACCCTTGTGCTTGATAACATTGGCCTGGCAACACCTTGGGTTTTTTAAATTCTCATGCTTATGTTCAAATCCCTAAATTGCCTTGCCCCTCCCACCCCTTCCCTATCTCTGCAGCCTGTGAGATCTCTGCATGCCTCCAATTCTGCCCTCTTCCACCCCTCCAATTTCAATCACTCCACAGTATTCCACAGTGGTGGAATATTTACACAGCAAATTGTGATTTGGATAAAGAGAAAAGGGGAGGCTTATGGCAGATACTGAGGGCTCAAAACAGCAGAAGCCCTAGAGAAGTATCGAATGTGTAGGGGGGAACTTAAAAAGGAAATTAAGAGATCAAAAAGGGGGCATGAAAAGACATTGACAGGTAAAATTAAGGAAAATCCAAAGTTATTTTACAAGTACATTAAGAGTAAGAGGATAACTAGGGAAAGAGTAGGGCTCCTTAAGGACCATAGTGGTAATTTGTGTGTGGAGCCGGAAGGCGTAGGTAGGGTTCTAAATGAATACTTTGTGTTGGTGTTCACAAGTGAGAGGGACAACATGGGTATGGAAATCAGGCAGAAGGACTGTGATATGATTAAAAGAAATTAGCATAGAAAGGGAGGAGGTTCTAAGTGGTTTGGCAGGCTTAAAAGTAGATAAATTTCCAGGCCTGGATGAAATGCATCCCAGGCTGTTGAGTGAGGCAAGGAAGGAGATAGGGGCGCTGGCAATAATTTTCAACACCTCTCTGGCCACAGGAGAGGTGCCAGAGGACTGGTGGACAGCCAATGCGGTACTGTTATTCAAGAAGGGAGGAAAGGATAAACCAGGGAACTACAGGCCAGTCAGCCTAACCTCAGTGGTGGGGAAACTATTGGAAGCAATTCTGAGGGACAGAATTAATCTACACTTGGAGAGGCAGGGATTAATCAGGGATAGTCAAGGCATGGTTAAGGGGAGGTCATGTCTGACCAATTTGATTGAATTTTTCGAAGAGGTGACCAGGTGTATAGATGAGGGCAATGCATTTGACGTAGTCTACTTCAGCAAAGCTTTTGATAAGTTCTCTCATGGGAGACTGATAACGAAGGTAAGAGCCCATGGGATCCAAGGCAGTTTGGCAAATTGGATCCAGAATTGGCTGAGTGGCAGGAAGCAGAGGGTGATGGTTGAGGGGTGTTTTTGTGACTGGATGCCTGTGTCTAGTGGGGTTCTACAGGGATCGGTGTTGGGCCCCTTGCTGTAAACTACTTAGACTTGAATGCAGGAGGGTTGATCAGTAAGTTCGCGGATGACACGAAAATTGGTGGGGTGGTAAATAGTGAGGAGGGTAGCCTTAGTTTACAGGAGGATATAGACAGTCTGGTCAGATGGGCTGGCAAATGGAATTTAATCTGGACAAGTGTGAGTTGATGCACTTGGGCAGGACAACAAGGCACGGGAATACACAATGAAGCACTGGAAAGCACCGAGGATCAGAACGACCTTGGTGTGCATGTCCACTGGTCCCTTAAGGTAGCGGGACAGGTAGATAACGTGGTTAAGAAGGCATATGGGATACTTGCCTTTATTAGCCGAGGCATAGAATATAAGAGCAGGGAGGTTATGCTGGAACTGTATAAAATGCTGGTTAGGCCACAGCTAGAGTATTGCGTGCAGTTTTGGAATCTGCATTATCGGAAGGATGTGATTGCACTAGAGAGAGTGCAGAGGAGATTTACCAGGATGTTGCCTGGGCTGGAGAGTTTTAGTTATAAGGATAGATTGGATAGACTGGGGTCATTTTCCCTGGAGCAGAGGAGATTGAGGGTGGAGGGGCCTGATTGAGGTGTATAAAATTATGAGGGGCATAGATAGGTAGACAGGAAGGAACATTTCTTGGTGGAGGGAACAATAACCAGGAGGCGTAGATTTAAAGAAAGGGGCAGGAGGTTTAGAGGGGATATGAGGAATTTTTTCACCCAGAGGGTGGTGGGAATCTGGAACTCACTGCCTGAAAGGTTGGTAGAGGCAGAAACCCTCATAACATTTAAGAAATATTTGGATGTGCACTTATGATGCCATGGCATACAAGGCTATGGGCCTAGTGCTGGAAAATGGGATTAGAATAGTTAGGTACTTGTTTGGCTGGCGCAGAGTTGATGGGCCGAAGGGCCTTTTTCTGTGCTGTAAACCTCTATGACTCTAACACGTTTCTATTAAATGGTGTTGGAAGCAGATTCATTTGTAATGTTCAGAAGGGAATTGGATAAATAGTTAAAGGAGCAAAATTTATTGGAGGGAAACGTACAGGATTGTCACAGAGTCATGGAGGTCTACAGCACAGAAAAGGGCCCTTCGACCCATCGACTCTGCGCCGGTCAAACAAGTACCTAACTATTCTAATCCCATTTTCCAGCACTAGGCCCATAGCCTTGTATGCTATGGCATCGCAAGTGCACATCCAAATACTTCTTAAATGTTATGAGGGTTTCTGCCTTTACCAACCTTTCAGGCAGTGAGTTCCAGATTCCCACCAGCCTCTGGGTGAAAAGAGCAGGGAGTAATGAGACCATTAGATAGCTCTTTTACAGAGACAACACAGACATGATGAGTTGAATGGCTGGCTTTTGTGATGTAAGATTCTATGATCAAGAGAGGATTGCCACAGTACAAGGGGTGATGGTATATTTTGAAGCTGATAACAGTGTAACTTTCCTCATTGGAACAATGAAATGACAGCAGTAGCAATAATCTCCCACTGAATTGTGCTACCACATGCAATTTGTGTGTATATTTTTTAGTTGACGTTGCCTTTTGGAATTTAATGCAGTTGTTTCCTGGAAATATGTTGATTTTTTTTTCAGGGGCTGCTTCACACAAAAGTTTGACATCAGTGCTCAAGGGTCCCATTATATGGTAGACCAATCATTTGTTTTAACTTGCACTTTCTGCAAACAACAGCCTCATGGAACGATAAAAGCAAAATACTGCAGATGCTGGAAACCTGAAACAAAAACAGAAAATGCTGGAAAAACTCAGCAGGTCTGACAGCATCTGTGGGGAGAGAAACAGAGTGGATGTTTCGAGTCCATATGAAGGAGAGTCATAAGGACTCGAAATGTCGACTCTGTTTCTCTCTCCACAGATGCTGTCAGACCTGCTGAATTTTTCCAGCATTTTCTGTTTCCCTGTCATGGAAATATAAACTGAAATCAGAACAAAGGGTTCTGTTGCTATGTTTTTATCCACCCCCACCCCCCCCAAACAAATGGGACTCATCTGTACAAGTTTCCAAGCTGTGTTTGTATTACCTGGCCGCATGGTGTCTTCGTGACTTACCTGTGAACATCCTCATAGAACCCCTTGGAAAAATTTCAAAGTCTGGGGGTGCCACTGAGAGCTGGTTAACAGAGAATAGAGAGTAGGAATAAATGGGTCATTTTCAGATTGGCAGGCTGTGACTAGTGGGGTACTGCAAGGATCAGTGCTTGTTGCCCCATCTATTTACATTCTATATCAATGATTTGGATGTGGGGATTAAAGGTTAAATTTCCAAGTTTACAGATAAGACAGAACTTGACGGAAGTGTGAGTTGTGAGGAGCATGCAAAGACGCTCCATGGGGATTTGGAGAGGCTAAGCGAGTGGGCAAAAATTTGGCAGATGGAATGAAATGTGAGGTCATCCACTTTAATAGGAAGAAGAGAAAAGCAGAATATTTCTTAAATAATGAGAGGCTGGAAATGATGAACTTTAATGGGGTTTGGGTGTCCCTGTTCTCGAGTCACTGAAAATTAACATGCAGGCACAGCGAGCAATTAGGAAGGCAAATGGTATGTTGGACTTTATTGCAAAAGCATTTGTGTATAGGAGTAAAGATGTCCTACTGCAATTATATAAATGATTGATGAGCCTGCACCTAGAGTATTGTGTGCAGTTTTGGTCTCCTTATCTAAGGAAAAATATACTTGCCATAGGGTGAGTACAATGAAGGTTCACTAAGTTGATTCCTGAGATGGAGTGATTGTCCTATTAATTAGACAATTAAATAGACTGAGCCTTTATTCTCCGAAGTTTAGAAGAATGTGAGATGATCTTATTCAAACATATAGAATTCTTACAGGGTAATTGCAGGAAGGATGTTTCCCCTGGCTGGGGGTGTCTAGAACCAGGGGACACAGTCTCAGGATAAGGGGCAGGTCATTTAGGACTGAGATGAGGAGGAATTTCTTCACTCAGAGGGTGGTGAATCTTTGAAATTCTCTGCCCCAGAGGGCTGTGGAGGCTCAGTCATTGAGTATGTTCAAGACTGAGGCCGATATATTTCTACATATTAAAAACATCAAGGGATAGTACAGGAAAATGGTGTTGAAGTAGATCAGCCAAGATCTCATTGAATGGCGGAGCTTACAGGTAAATTTTCTTAAGTGTTTTTTTTTTCTGTCTTTTCCGCCTCCCTGGTTAATTTGAATGTTTTGCTCCTGCCAGTTTATCAATTCCATTCTGTTTCACAGCTGCTGCTGTGCCTTTTAGATTCAAAAGCTGAGTCTGATTATTTCCTTTATCCGTTGCTTTTTGAGCCTACCTTGCTTAGCATCATCACTTCCTTTATACTCAGTTGCCTTTTTGCCACAATTCCTGCAGCAGAGAATCTTTATTTTTGAATGATTATTAGTTATTATTTGAAGAGACATGAATTTGAGACCTGAGTTTCCCGTGGTTTTCTGAGGGGAGGAAGGTGAGAAATGGTAGGTTAAGAGAGTGAATACTAAAGTGACCCAGGTGACCTACCTCTTCCCCTTTGAACTACCAATGTCAGCCCAGGCTCTGTTAGTAACGCTCTTGCATCTTGAGTCAGAAATTTGAGTTCAAGCCCTGCTTCAGAGAGTTGAAGACGAAATCTAAGCTGACACTTACACTGTAGTACTGGGGGAATGCTGCATTATTGAAGGTGCTGCCTTTCAGATTAGACATTTAGAGGCTCCATCTGCCTGCTCAGCTGGGTGTAAAAGATCCCACAGTCGCTGTTTCAAAGAAGAGCAGGAGAGTTCCCCCTGGTGCCCTGACCAATATTTATTCCTCAGTCAAAATTACAAAAACTGTCCATTATCACATTGCTATTTGTGGGATCTTACTTTGTGCAATTGGCTGCTGCCTTTCATACGTTACGACACTTCATTGCCTGTAAAGTGCTTTGGGCAATCCTGAGGTTGTGAAAGGCACTGCAGAAATGCAAGTCTTTTTTCCTTTTTTACTAGCTTGAGCCCTGTGTCCTTTCTTCTTTTCCCTCCTGCATGGGTTTGGGTGTATGTTATTTGTTCTCTGCACAAGGTCAGTGATGCATTTATTGCCCAGCCCTAACTTGCAAGGCCACTCTGGAGGGCATTGTGGGCCAACCATATACTGGAGAACTTGTGTCACATATAGGCCAATCCGAGTAGGAGTAGCAGGTTTCTTCCCCTGAAGAATATTGATGGAATGGCTGGGGATTTTGTGGCAATCCAGCTTGTTCTGTGGCCATCGTCTGGTGCTGGGTCACAGATTTATCGAACTGAGATTCACAAATTGCTGTAATGGGATTTGAATTCACTATCTTTAGGTGGTGGGTAAGGGGAGGATTGTGTAAACAGAGGATAATTTCTGCTGCAATCTTTTAAATTAACAACCTACTGACAAATAGTCATTTGGTAGTACAGAACTTGAGTATTGCTGAATAGACACATGTTGAAGCTTTTTGTCTTGCACTCATCAGGACACTTCACAAGAATACCAATAGAAGGGAAAAACAACAATGTACTGTATGTGAAGAGAGTGCTGATTCGTTGCCAAATGGACTCATAGGTAGGGGTGTTGCCATGGGGAGTGCATCAGTGATGGTGACTAACAGTTAACTGCCAAGCATTGTTTGAAATTTAAACCAGGCAGCTTGACCCTGATTGGTTAAGACTTTGCCCTGAGAAATGTCAGCAAATAGCTATTGCTTATTTTGTTTAGATGAAGCAGGCCTAATGCATGTACATATTCTTTCTGTCTGCAAAGAACAGGGCCCTGTGTTTTAATATATGTAGCTTCCAGTACACCCAAATACGCCACACTGCTAGCCCGACTGACAATCTTAAATTGGTTATCACTATTTCCTAGCACACTGAGGATTATTTAGCAAATGTTGTTTTCCCTTAGATTGGTATTCTTGCAAAGAGTCCTGATGAGTGCAAGATGAAAAGCTTCAGCATGTCTCTTTTTTTTTCAGCAATACTGAAGTCTACTGACACTCTAGTGTGGCTGGTGCCTGTGCAGTTACGCCCAAGAAAGTGGTAAATGTTGGTGCTTTAATTTGGGGAAACGCAACTCATCCAGCTTTTAACCTGTAGTCTTTCTGCAAATTCTCTTGCAGCATCCAATTGATTCAAGAGAGTTTACCCCACAACCCTTTTTGAGAAGAATCTCTTGACTTCAGGCCCAAATGAATCACTTGTTTGAATTGGTGCAATAGTGCTCTCTTCTACTGGTGTTAATCAGGAATGAAAACATCAAGCATCAGTGAATGAGTGTTTTGCAGTGAATCAGTCACTATACCAACATAAGTATCATAGAAAGTTACTTGCAACACAGAAGGAGGCCATTTGACCTGTCTTGCCTGCGCTGGCTCTTTTGAAAGAGCAGTTGTGCTTATTCCCACTCAACTCCCTTTTGTCCTTGAGCTTTGTGTTCCCTTGCCCTCAAGTACCTGTCCAGCTTCCATTTAAAATTAGTTATGAAATCAGCGTTAACACCTTTTCAAGTCGAGTATTACAGATCCTCACAACTGAGTAAAAAAATCTTGTCCCCTTTCGATCTTATGGCAGTGGTTTTAAATCTATGACCCCTGGTTGTTAACTGATTTTTGCAGCAAGGAGTCAGAGTTGAAAGTGCAGTGCCTTAACTGCAAATAGAATTTTCCCTCCAGCGAGGGTTAAAGTTACGGCCAATCTGCACAAGGCATTTATATGTAATTCAATATGCTAACATTTTGTGTTTTAATCTTGGGTCAGACGCGTGTCAGATTTTTTAAAGATGTTCTCAGGACTAATTGCAAGCGGGGTGGAGTATAAAAGTAGGGAAATCTTGCTACACCTGTACAGGGCATTGGTGAGACCTCATTGGAGACTGAGAGGTGATCTTATTGAAACATATATGGTTCTGAGGTAGGGTTGGCAGGGTAGATGGTAAGAAGATGTCCTCCCTTGTGGGGGAATCTAGAACTAAAGATCACAGTTTAAAATAAGGTCCCCCATTTAAGCTGGGGATGAGGAGGAATTTCTTCTCTCAGCAGGTGATTAGTGTTTGGAATTCTCTTCCGCAGAGCAGTGGAGGCTGGGTCATTGAATATATTCAGAGCTGATTGACAAGAGAGTTGAGGGTTATGTAGGGATTGGATAGACGGGAAGGTGGAAGTTAAGGCCACAATCAGATCAGCCATGATCTTATTGAATGGTAGAGCAGGCTCGATGGACCGATGTCCTGCTCCTATTCCTTATTCTTATGATCTTATATGTATGACTCTGAGGGGAGCTTGCAGTTGGTGGTGTTACCATAAATCCACTGACCTTGTCCTTCTGGGCAGTAGAGGTCACTGGTTGGAAGTTGCTGCGAAGAAGGCTCAGTGAGTTGCTGCAACGTATCTTGTATATGGTTCACACTGCCCCTGTGGGCCAGTGGTGGAAGGAATGAATGCTTAAGCTGGTGGATGGGGTGCTGAACAAGCGGGCTGCTTTATCCTGGATGATATTAAGCTTCTTGAGTGTTGTTAGAGCTGCAGTCATCCAGGCTAGTGGAGAGTATTCTATCACATGCTTGACTTGTAGATAGTAGACAGGCTTTAGGGAATAAGCAGGTGAGTTACTTGCTGCAGAATTCACAGCCTTTGACCTGCGTTTGTTGTCAAAATATTTATATGGCTGGTCCAGTTCATTTTCTGGTCAATGATGATTCCCCAGGATGTTGATAGTCGGGGGTTCAGTGATGGTACTTCTGTTGAATGTCATGGGGTGATGTCTAGATTCTCTCTTGTTGGAGATGGTCATTGCCTAGCAGTTATGTGGTGTGAATGTTACTTGCAGTTTGTTACCCCAAGGCTGAATATTGTCCATGCCTTGCTGCATATGGGCACTTTATGCTTCAGTACCTGAGGACTTGCAAATGGTTCTGAACATTGTCCAATCAACATCAAACATCCCCACTTCTGACGTAATAATGGAAGGAAGGACATTGATGAAGCAACTGGGGATGTTTGGACCTGAGTCACTATTCTGGGAAAGTCATGCAGCAATGCTCTGGGACTGAGATGATTAGCCTTCAACAACCACAACTATCTTCCTTTGTGCTAAGTATGACTCCAACCAGTGAAGAGTTTTCACATTGGCTTCAATTTTGGTAGGGTTCCTTGATGCCACATTCGGTTAAATGTTGCCTTGACATCAATGGCAGTCAATTTCACTTCATCTCTGGAAATCGGCTCTTTTGCCCATGTTTGGACCTAGGCTTTAAAGATGTTTGTAGCTGACTGGCCCAGGCGGAACTCAAACTGAGCATCAGTGAGCAGGTTATTGATGAGTAAGTGCTGCTTGATGGCACTGTTGATGACACCTTCCATTACATTGATGATGATCAAAAGTAAACTGTTGGGACAGTAATTGAACAGATTGGATTTTTCCTGCTTTTTTGTAGGCAGGACATATTGGGACCATTTTCCATATTGTCAGGTAGATGTTCATGCTGTAGCTGTACTAGAACAGCTTGTCTAGGGAGATGGCTAGTTCTGGAACACATGTCCTCATCACTACAGTTGGGATGTTGTCAGGGCCCATAGCCTTTTCTGTAGCTTGTGTGTTCAGCTGTTTCTTGATACCACGTGAAGTGAATCAGATTGGCTGAAGACTAGCATCTGTGATGCGGGGCTTGTCAGGAGGAGGCTGAGATGGGTCATCCACTCAGCACTTCTGGCTGAGGATGTCTTTTGCAATGCAATGACGTATGGGCTCCACGATCATTGAGGGTGGAGGTGTTTATGGAGCTTTGCCTGTTAGTTGTTTAATTGCCCCCTACCTTTCATAACCTGGTTGCGGCAATACTGCAGAGCTTTGGTTTGATCCGTTGATTGTGTTAGCGCTTAGCAGAGGCATCATGCTGTAGACAGAGCTATTTACCATGCACTTAATGCTGTGTTGTAGCTTCACCAGTGCTGAAGTCGTTACATTAGTGGACTATTCATTGATACTGTGTGCAGTTTTGGGATACATATTTAGGGAAGGATATACTTACAATGGGGTTGGTACAGTGAAAGTTCACTAAATAGGTCCCTGGGTGAGGGGATTGTCCTGTGATGAGAGGCTGAGCAAACTGGGTCTATTTTCTCTGGACTTTGGAAGAAAGAGAGGCGATCTCATTAACACGGATAAGGGGCCATTTAGGACTGAGCTGAGGGGAAATTACTTCACTCGAAAGGTTGTGAATCTTTTGAATTCTCTGCCTCAGAGGGTTCATTTAAGGCTGGGATAAACAGATTTTCAGTGCCTGAGGGAATCGAGGGATATGGTGAGCGGGCAGGGAAGTGGAGTTGAAGCCTAAGATGAGCCATGATTGTATTGATGGCCATGGTCTACTCCTCCTATTTCTTGTTTTTGTGAGACTTGGGCTAATGATCCAGAGATATGAGTTCAACTTTAACCATGGCAGTTGTTAATTAACTTTTAAAAATTTCTTTCATGGGATGTGGGTGTTGCTGGCAAGGCCAGCATTTGTTGCCTGTCCCTAATTGCACTTGAACTCAATGATTTGCTAGGCCATTTCAGAGGGCAGTTAAGAGTCAGCCACATTGCTGTGGGTCTGGACTCACATGTAGGCCAGACCAGGCAAGGGTGGCAGATTTCCTTCCCTAAAGGGCACTGTGAAACAGATGGGTCATTGCAACAATTGATGAGAGTTTCGGGTTCACTGAGACTAGTTTTTTAGTAATCCCAGATTTATTAATTGAATTCAAATTCCATCAGTTGCCATGGTGGGATTTGAACCCATGTCCCAGATCATTAGCCTGGACTTCACGATTAATAGTTCGTGACATTACCACTACACCACCATCTCCCTCCAATACAAAGCTAATGTCAGTGCTGGTGACCATGAAACTGCTGAATTGTTCATTAATGAACCTTTAGGGAAGGAAGTCTACCATCCTTAACCAGTCTGGCCTACATGTGACTCCAGACCCACCGTACTCTTGCTAAGCCATTTCAGAAGGCAATTAAGCCACTCTGTTATATTTAAGGTGGTTTACCACCACCACTTCAATGGTAATTAGGGATGAGCCTTACCAGTCACGCCCACAGCCTGTGAATGAATGAATAAAAAGATGATAACTGTGCAATTTTCACAGTGTATCACCTCTAATGGCTTTCCCAATCAGGAATTCAATGTGCAAACTTAGGTAGGATTGAAGCTTCTGCACATGCAGCAAAACCAGTAGGGGTTGTCACTGGGTTTACTTACACTACTGGTGCCAGTACAGTGGCACTCAAACAAAATATTCCCTATGCAATACTGTTTGTTCAAATTGCTTCTCCTCTACAGCTAACACCAATACTGTTTACAGGTGTTCTGCAGTTCAAATGGGTATAGTCTTGAGTATTTTGTCTAACCACTATTGCGCTCTGCTCAGCTGCTGGTGATAATCTCTACATTGATCTTACAGTTGCTCTTTACTACTGGGGGAAGGGGGCCAGAGATATATTCATCCAATTATCAATTGAACAACTATTATTTAAGTTTTTGCTGTTGCCTTAGTGTCAGAATGTTATGAGTTTGAGCCTCACTAGGCTTGAGAATGTAATCTAAACTGACACTCCTTCCCTGTTGTCTGTGCACAGTCACTGTGAAGAATAATAGATTCAGTCTGCTGACCACAACTGTGAATAAGATGGCTGCCCTTGTGTGGAGGGAATGATGCCTGCAATTCATAATTTAGCACTTTATTTATTTGGCAAATTTTTGGGCAGTTCCAACTTGTATTTTCCTTTCAGCCACCAGGGGTCTGAACTAAGATAGACAGCTCCTAGAAAAGATTACTAAAAGATATCCCTAGTTTCAGCTCGTGTCCGATCTTAGCATCTGTACTCTGTCCTGTCTTTTCAAAAGAAAACATGAACTGATTTTGTTTTGTTGGACTGCGTATTTCAAAATGTCAAAAGAGTCATGGTGAGATAGTTTCCTTTTTTATTCTGCTTTTGGTATATCAAGAGTAGAATAAGCTTGAAACCCTGAATGCACTATCACTTTCAAATGGATGGATATATTAGGATATTTGGTGTGATTCTGTGGTCCTTGGGATATATAATTGGTGGGATGAATATGGACAGTTTCCAAAAAGAATGTGCACAAACCAAAAATACCAGCCCTAATTTGAGAAATCTGATCAGACAGGCCACGTAGTGGCTGGAATGAGAAATGGAAAAATATAACAGTGCATCAGTGTTTTTGAGGCTGAAACATTGATAGGGCAGATGAGAGGGCCGTTCCAAAGTATGCACAATCTTTGAAACTGTTGTTTTCCCTGGAAAAGATTGAAGTCTCACATCAAAGTTAATTTTAGTACCTTTCTACCAACCATTTCTCAATCACTAAATCTTTCTCCCCACTAATTGCTTCATATGTGCAAAGCATAAGCACGTGTTCCTATTTATACTTCACATTACCTCTTCACCTGCCATGTGTCGCCCCGCCTTACATTGCTGCTACATTCTTCTGAGATCTTCGCGCAGTCCTGACTTTTTGTATTTCCTCAATTTTGATTGTTCAGCCATTAGCAGCTGTGCTTTCAGCTGTCAAAGCCAACACTGTCGAATTCGCTCGCTAAATCTACTGCCTGTGTACTCCTTTAAGAAGCTGCTTAAAAATGCTTTGCCCAGGACGTTGTCCCAAAAGCTTCTTATCTCCATGGTGTCTCATTTTGTTTGATAATGCTTCTTAGGGCCTTTAACTATGTTAAGCGTCTTATATAAATGCGTGTAGTTGCATAGATGGAGCAGTTGGTGGAGAAGAAGAATTCTGTGAAAGTTGTTTGTGGCTGGAAAATGACCTCTCTCTTTCTTTCTCACACCCCCTCCCCCTGTTTCTCACCCGCCCCCTCCCTCGCTCGCCCCCCCCCCCAAGCCGCGAGCAGCTAAGCAGCTCTTGTTAAAATTTAAATTTGAAGAACAGGCTTTGATGTTTTACTCTATTATGCTGTGTTTTGGTCTCAAAAAATATCTACAGGCAGCACATGTGATGTGATTAAAAGATACACTGCCTGCGGTTCCATTTTTAATGCCAACTGAAACTTGTCCACTTGTACCACTTCACAGGCAGTAGGATATGGATCTTATCTTGGGGTCTCTTTATACCAGATGTGTGCGTGATCTCATCTCAGAAAGTATCTTTTTCCTATTTCATGAAGTTAAAGCCACAAATGACAACTGAATGTTTGGGGAAGTGCTGAAATAATTAACCATGTATCTTCATCTCTAAATTTGACTTCGCCAACAACTTCCATTAATACCAGCATATCTGGAATTTTACTGTCCATATCATGAGTCACGTAAAGTCCCACTGAGAATCACCACCCTCCCACCCAATCCTGCTATCTCCTAAATGCATGCAGTTTAAAATCCTCGTCCCTTTTTATATTTACAGTCTCTTCTAGCCTTGTGTCCTATCCTGTGTCCACTAGTCTTCTGTGTAACCTTTTTTTTCCACCACCCATGTGGAAAATGCTTCAGCGGTCTCCGCCCTACTGTCTGGAACATTTTCTTCCCTGCTATCTAGGAAAGCTTTTTTAAACCTCGTTTCTTTTTAGCTAAGGCTTCCAACGTCATTCTTAAACTTTCCATGCCCCCACTGAACCCTCTGTTTCAGGTTATCTTTCCAGGATTCATTCTTCGTTTGTGTAACCTCAGTATTCCCCTTTACATGGGGTAAGATGCAGAATTATTATGAGTGTCACAGTCTCTACCCGTTATTGCACTCCAGAATTATCACACGTTATTACACTCCAAAATTAATTTGTTTTTTTTTTAAACAGACTTTATGTTTTTGTGCCAACTGTGGCTCAGTTGGCTACACTCTCTTGCCTATGAGTCACAAGATTCTAGATTCAAGTCCCACTCCAGGGCAGAGTACAAAAATCAAAACTGACACTTCAGTGCAGCACTGGGGGAGTACTATATTGTCTGAGGTGCCATCTGTCAGATGAGACGTTAAACCGTGGCCCCATCTGCTTGCTTGCTTGGATGGATGGAAAAGATCCTATTGACGCTATTCAGGAGAAGAGCAGGGGAGTTTTCCCTGGTGTCCTGGCCAATATGTATCCCTTAATAAACAAAACAGATTACCTGGCCAGTATCACATGTTGGCTGTGTGCATATTGGCTGCCGTGTTTCTTACAGTACAACAGTGACTACACTTCAAAACTGCTTCATTGGCTGTAGAGTCCTCTGAAAAGTCGGTGGCCATGAAAGGCTCCATAAAAATGCAAGTCTTTTACCTTTTAGCTGTGATAAATTACTATATAAAGTGTAAGTAACACGCTTATTTAGTACATTGGGTAGTGGGACACAATTGGGAAATGTCATTTTCTATCTTTTTGTCTGCCTTCAGCAACCAATCAGTGGTTCATCCCAGCGGTGAGGGGGGATATTCCTGCAGGCTGTGCAGCCTACGGATTCGTATGCGATGGCACTCGACTGTTGGTGTTTGGCGGCATGGTGGAGTATGGAAAGTACAGCAATGAGTTGTATGAGCTACAGGTAAAATGTTGCCTGTAAAGTGCCTTGAGGCATCCTAAGGAGTTGGTATAAAATAATGTGTTGTTTTTTTTTAGTTTCTGCCGCTCCCCTCATACATCTCAGGAGATGTTGAGATCAGATGTTTCCCCCCCTCCCTGCTGCTGTCCATCTGACATTAGTTAACACACTAGAGATTGGGCCTGAATCCTGAGCTTCTGAGTGTAACATGCTGTGGAACAGTTATACTACTGAATCATTAGGCAGGTCGATCTTTGTGGTCTTAGCATCTGTATGGGGAGTTCATAACTTCAGTGAAATATTCTTCAAAGTTCACCACTTTTTCTTGACAGTCTGACAGCTGTTTTTATTTGCTTGTTTCTCATTAAAGCTCTTGAGCCAAAAATTACCATCATGAATTTGGAACACTTTATCCCAGTTGTGCAGTTCCAGGAAATGTCCAAATAAAATCGTGAATACATGGAGTTTTCAGAGTATTCATGCTGTTCTGGTCAAAACAAATATACTTTGATCCAGGCTGGGTAAATCTCGCCTCCTGTTTCCTAAAGCAGCAATTTAAGGAGGAATAAAGAGATTCTGGCCTCTTTCCAATTACTTTCTAATGCCATGTTTATTTTAACCACATTGATGTTTAGCCACAAACTCTGAACCAGCTGATCAGAGAATTTTTATTAGTGACTGTGTGTATTGTCCTGAAGCCATCACTGGCAGAATAATTCCACAGGGACATTACATTTTTTTTCATGGAATGTGGGCATTGCTGGCTAAGCAATTTGTTGCATGGGGAGGGGGGGAGAGAACTAACTGTGACATCAGGAATTACTGGTTGTCAGCACAAGTAATTATTTTGTCTGTTATAACAGGTGTAGTTCTAGCTGATACCTGGCTGGCATCAGATGCGTTCCAAATGTAACAATGTTATTGTACATTAAATGCTGATCATTTAAATTGGATGTGGCATTCATTTTGTTTGTCAGAGGTTTTGTTTTATTCATTCATGGGATGCGGGCGTCACTGGCTGGGCCAGCATTTATTACCCATCCCTAATTGACCTTGAGAACTGAGTGGCTTGCTAGGCCGTTTCAGAGGGCATTTAAGAGTCAACCATATTGCTATGGGTCTAGCGTCACATGTAGGCCAGACCAGGTAAGGACGGCAGATTTCCTTCCCTAAAGGACATTAGTGAACCAGATGGGTTTTTATGACAAACGACAGTGGCTTCATGGTTATCATTAGACTTTTAATTCAAATTTCACCATCTGCCGTGGTGAGATTTGAACATGGGTCCCCAGAGCATTACCCTGGGTATCTGGATTACTAGTCCAGTGACAATACCACTACACCTCCGCCTCCCCCTGGGCAGATGGCCGCTTTGCCCCTTTTGAGTACAAGCCCAAACTTAAAATCTATCTGACTGTGGTGCAGCTCACACCCTAGCTTGGAGGGACTAGGGTGGTGGTAAGGGGGAAGAATCATTTGATGCTAATGAGAAGTGGCAGCTCTAGTGATGTTTGCTTTTATCTTGGAAGTGTTGATGCTGTTTTCAGCATCCTTTCAGCCAAAACCAGCTAGCTTCACAACGGACTGAGGATCAAACTTGAAATCATACCATTTAAACTGGGAGTATTTTTCTCTCTCCTGAACAAATCAGGTGATTACAGTAAAAACATTAAGAACCACACTGCCTCTTTTCGCAAATCATTCAAGTTTGATTTATTTCACTAATTCTGTGCAAATACAAAGGGGTGTTAATTAAAGAGTTTGTGCTGGTAAAAAGTGTGTTTTGGAGAAGTAACTGTTCACTCATGAATGGGGTTGTTGTCCAAGATTTAGCCTGCAGGACTAATTTTGAAATCTCAACGTCGTTTAGGCGCCACTGAGGCTGTGTAATTGACATTGAACGGTTGGGCGATATCCAAGGCAGAAATTGCCAGTCATTAATACTGTTGTGCTCTTGTTTTCCAGGCAAGCAGATGGGAATGGAAGAAATTGAAGGCCAAAGCCCCCAAAAACGGCCCTGCACCATGTGCCCGTCTTGGGCATTGCTTTTCTGTAATTGACAATAAATGTTATTTATTCGGGGGATTAGCCAATGACAGTGAAGATCCAAAAAACAATATTCCACGGTAAGAAAGCTGGGTGATTATTTTTCTCCAAAATTTCTCATCATCCCTTCCCAAGCTTGACCTGAATTCCAGATGTGAGCTAATTTTGTAGTGGACGAATTCCAAGAAGTGACATATTTGATCAGATTGGGAATAGGAAATGGAAGATGCTTTCTAGCTTAGTGTTAAGGAGGCACAGCTGCATCCTGGCATTGGGAGGGAAATTAATTTATCTTCCTGTTTCCGCTGGCTGTGAGAGAGACTAGTGTGAAGGAAGTCATGAAAGCTGTCCTACAAATCTGAAGAACACATGACAGAGGGATGTGGTCATGCGCTGTTTAAAAGCAAGTCAATTATTTTTCTTAAACTTAGACCTCATACATCAGGTAAAATCACACTTTGTGCAGGGAGCAAATGAGATAAAATACACGAGGTGGTATTGCCTTATTGCTATCAGCAGCTTGAAGTGTGGGCTTTGCACTGTCTAGTTTATCTTAACAGGTGCCAGCAGTATTATGTTTGGATGTGTGAGACCTGCGTATTGGGATCCTTTGACTTAATGTCCAGTGTAAAAGTGCCTCAAATTGTGAGTCTGCCATTTTGTGCAAATATATTGAAAATTAGCACAAATTGGCTATGGTTTACATCATACAGCTAGTTTATGGGAATCTTTTCAAGTTATTTTCCTCCTTCAACTAAGTCATCTTTTTCCAATTCATGTAATAATCCTTTTAAAAAGAATAGGGAAGATTCAAATAAAATTTAGTGGGGGAAAGCCAAAACGAGAACAGAATGTTAAATTCGCGCCTCGTCCACATGGATTGGTTGAATTAAACTTTTTGCAGGGAGCAGAATGCTAAAATTAAAGCAATTCAAGAGTGAACTGAGGAAGCACTTTTTTCACAAACAACAATACAAATCTGAAACTCTTCCCCCAAAAGTCTGTGAATCAATTGAAATTTTCCGAGACTAAGATTAAAACATTTTTGAGGTTGGGGTGTCGTCATGGAACATAGGCAGGTAAATGGAGTTATAACTGTACTGTCGATATGGAACAAAGGCAGGTAAATGGAGTTATAGTGACAATCAGTCATGATCTAATCAAGGATGGGCTTATTCTTGTTCTTTTGCTGTTATGAGTTTGGAGTCACTTGTAAGCAAGACAGGGTAAGAATTGTTGGTTCCTTTTCCTGAATTCTGTGCTGTATAACTCTATGACTCTAACACCATTAACAACAGTTGTGTTTTTATGACAAAATGGCAGCTTTCATGATCATTTTTCACTCCTGATGCCAGTCCAGAAATTACCAGCTTCATTGAATACAACTCCACAACTGGCCGAGGTAGAATTTAAACCTAGGATGTCAGGGTTGCAGGTCCTTGCCATAACCATCACATTACCTGTTCAGTATCTACAGAACTTAACAGTAAAATCTATAGATCTTTTCTGGTTTTCATTCAAAAAAAACTTTGTTTTTTTGAAAGGTATTTAAACGACTTGTATATATTGGAGCTGAAGCCAGGGTCAGGAGTTGCAGGATGGGACATACCAGTCACCTATGGAACCCCTCCACCACCCAGAGAGTCCCACACTGCAGTCGTGTATCGCAACAAGGACAAAAAAGCAAAGCTTGTCATCTATGGTGGAATGAGTGGCTGCCGACTTGGAGACCTGTGGATGCTAGATATTGGTAAATGTATTTTATTTCTATACTGGCAACAAGTTGTTTTAGGGATTTTAATATTTGGTGATCCAGTAAACCGGGTGGATACATTTAGCCTCTGCGTACTGCTTTCTGGTTAATTATACCTACTGCCAATCCCCTAGAGAAGACCTGTTGAAATCGGAGACACACAATTCCCATTGTTACAAGTGCGCAAAGCCAGCTTTCTACTTTTAACTTCAAGCAGAGCCCTGATGGTGGCTTGTGAAATGTGCATTGGAACAAAGAAGGGTGGATAATTTGTATTTAGAAGACCACTTTGTAGTAGGAGCAGCTTGTGTTTGCCACCTGCTGCATTTTCCTAACATGAAAGCACCAGTAGAGATGCAGGAGGTTAAAATGCACTGATTAAATGTTTTATGGAAGATGCAGAAATATGTGGAAGGCCAGTATTCAAAAGCATGATTATGTTCCTTGGTACAGTTATATCCATTTAGCTTTTTTTTTGTTATTGCCTTTTACTATCCCTTGCTGCCCTTTTAGACTTATGCTTGGAGACTTGTAATCTTTGAGTTGTTGAACTGTGTGGAGGATGGGGCAGCAAAGTATTGTAGCTAAGCCTGACCCACCAATTACACAAACTAACTTTCAGCAAAGCTCACTAGTGGTGACAGGCACCTGCACAGCTGCCTTGGCTAAGAATGGATAACTCAGCATAGGCAAAAGGTCAACCTTCAGACCTCTATGGCCATATCGTACACTGTGCTGTAGAACTTTGTTCCCCACTCCCCACCTCTTTAGTTTTTTCTGCTTCCCACTCTCCTAATGGTGCCAACACTTGGTGTGTGGTTTGATGAATATCTCTGTTCTCTTTCCTCACCAGAATGGCTGTGCTTCATGCCTGAGTCTAGACGGTGAGTGTTGGCAGGTAATTTGGGGGTGGAGGAAATTGCTGCCGAGCTTGACCCTGATATGCTCTGCACGCAGAAGTACGTGTGCAGTTTCCAGCCGGGTTTGCTGGATAAAGACTGCTTCTCTTATCCCTCCCTCCCTTCATCTCAGGTGACACCTAACCTGGGCCTGTTCTGTCTGGCTCAACCAACTCACTGGATGAACACCATAACAGTCAGAGAATTTTAAGGTTTTAGAATTTAACAAAGTGTTTGAATGTCCAAACTGGAAAGGTGCTTCAATCACAGAATGATACAGCACAGAAGGAGGCCATTTGGCCCACTGTGCCTGCGCTAGATCTTTGTAAAAGCTACCCAATCAGTATTAGTCACCCGCTCTTTCCCTTTGGCCCTGCAAGTTCTTACTCCTTCAGGTATTTAATCCTATTTCCTTTGAAAGTTACTATTGAATTTACTTCCACCACCCTGTCAGGTAGTGTATTCCAGATTGTGAATAGCTGCATTTATTTTTAAACATTCTCTTCATCTCCCCTCTGATTCTTTAGCCAATTACCATAAATCTGTGTTCCCTGGTTACCAATCTGCCTGCCACGGGAAGTAACATTTCAGATTGTGGTATTTGTTTACCAAATGCTCCAACCTTTCAGGTTGATGGGATTTCTTTAAATTAATTATATTTGTATAATGCAGAGACTTTAACATGGAACAAACCAGAAGTTGCCGGAGTTCCACCACTGCCCCGAAGCCTACACTCAGCCACAATGATTGGGAGCAAGTAAGAATCTATTCTAATTCTTAAGAGGAATTGCACTGAAATTGCCGGTTGTGCTTGCGTCCAGCTACACACTTTATTTTATTGTATTTTTCTCCTCCCAGAATGTATGTTTTTGGTGGCTGGGTCCCCCTTGTGCTAGAAGATGTCAAAGCTCCCACGCATGAGAAAGAGTGGAAGTGCACAAATACTCTGGCATGTCTGGATCTGGGTATGATGTGTTGCTTCTTAACTATTCCCTCTCGCAGTGCTTTTTAAGCGTTGTCCCTGTGCTGTTTTGTTAATGGGAACCCTTCAGTGGAAGAGATTAAGTGCCAAAATTGGTATCTCGTGTAATCACAATTGAAAGTTCTCCATAGTGAATACTTGGGAGTGATTTCAAGCTGTTTTGCTCTTGCAATTTGGGAGTGAATGAGTCAAATGGTACGTAAACAATTCAACATTGTTCTTATCTGCCATCTGAACCATGAAGTGAGATTACTTCCGTTAAAAGCAATCCTGTACATCTCTAATTTTTCATTGGTAGCGTTACTGTGGAGATGTAATGAACTGGTTTCTGAAGTTTGACTTTAGACGATGTTTTCTGTTTTTGGTTGTCCCTTCCTTTCAGTAAGCACTTGGCCAACATAGCATTGATGTGGTGGGATTTTGTTGTTGTACCAACATACCCTCAATGGTTTACTAATCTCTAATTTTTTTGTTGAACTAGAAACAATGACTTGGACTCAGATCTCTACTGAATCATTTGAAGACAGCATTCCTCGTGCAAGAGCTGGTCACTGTTCAGTCTCCATAAGTACACGGCTCTATGTGTGGAGTGGCCGAGATGGCTACAGAAAAGCTTGGAACAATCAAGTCTGTTGTAAGGACTTATGGTATCTTGAAACAGGTAAGTGCATTTTAGAGAACAGGCTGCAGTTGCATATACATCACCATATGTTAGGGAAACTTAAGGTGTGTAAAGAGAAGAATCGAGAAGGCATTTTATAGGTCACAGGCTTTATATGTGAGAGCATAAGTCTAAGTGTGCTGGCCGATATTTATTCCTCAGCCAATAATGCTAAAATAGGTTATTGATCATTATTGCGTTGCTGACTGTGGGACCTTGCTCTGTGCAATTTGACTGTTCCATTTCTACAGTGGCTAGATTTCAGAAGCACTTCAGTGGCTGTGAACTACCTTGGGGTGTCCGGAGATTGTGAAAGGCACTGTATGATTGCAAGTTCTTTCCTTTATAAAAGTGATGAGGTAGCACTAAAGCTATACGAATTATTGGTTATACCATTGTTATATTATCCAGTTTTGGGCATCCTTCTTGAATAAAGCTGTCAGAAAGGGGCACGTGGACAACCGACTACCTGAATGAGACGTACATTGAGTGAGGAGTTGAGAATTTGGTTCAGGTGGGAAGCTTTTCTTAATTGGAAATTTAGATTAGAGTTAGGTTCTTATGTCAAACATTGTTAGTTGAATAGCCTGGTTAAACAGGGAGTTGCCTGAAGTGGCAGTTATCTGTCAATCAGCCTTCCAAATCCACAATCACTACCATCTAAAAGGACAAGGGCAGCAGGTACATGGGAACACCCCTCCAAGCCACTCACCATGCTGACTTGGGAATATATCACCGTTCCTTCACTGTCGCTGGGTCAAAATCCTGGAACACTCTTCTTGACAGCACTGTGGGTATATCTGTACCAAGTGGACTGCAACGGTTCAAGAAGGCAGCTCACCACCACCTTCTCAAGGGCAATTAGGGATGGGCAATAAATGCTGGCCACGCCAGCAACGCCCACATCTCTTGAATGAATAATAAAGAAAAAGCTGAAAGTAGCTGCTCTCAGTAGGTGTTAGTTGCAGTAGCAGAAAACTGAGGTAGCTGAGTCATCAGAGGCTGTAGATAAGCAGAAAGATTTTAAACCCACATGCAGAAAGGGACGCTTGAGTAAGATGTAGACTGAGTGAGGAGTTGGGAATTTGGTTCAGATGGGAATTCAGTGCAAGGGGGAAAGAGGTGCTCCTTTTTCTACTCTCTTTCAGCCTCCAGTGGTTAATGAGTTGCCTTCCTTGTCTCCAAGCAAGGTGAGGGCAACTTTCTATGAACTGTGTAAGTTATTAATTAATTGACTAATTAAATAACTAAGATTGACAGAAATGGCAGGGCCGGTGGTGTGTTGTGACTGCAGCATGTGGGAATCTGTGGAATGCACCGCAATCAATATCTGCAGAAAGTGTCTGCAGCTTAGGCAACTTTGGTTCCGAGTTGATGAGCTGGAGTCTGAATTGCGGACGTTGAGCATCAAGGCCCACCTCATTACAGCCTTGGTTTAAACATGGACAAAAGAGCTGAACTCTAGAGATGAGGTGAGAGTGACTGCCCTTGGCATCAAGGCAGTATTTAACCGAGTGTGGCAACAAGGAGCCCTAGCAAAACTGGAGTCAATAAGAATCAGGGCGAAAACTCTCCACAGGTTGCATTCACACCTAGCACAGAGGAAGATGGTTGTGGTTGTTGGAGGTCAATCATTTCAGTTCCAGGATATCACTGCAGGAATTTCCCAGGGTAGTGTCCTCGGCCCAACCATCTTCAGCACTTCAATGACCTTCCTTCCATCATAAGGTCAGAGGTGGGGATGTTCACTGATGATTACACCATGTTCACCATTTGTGACTCCTCAGATACTGAAGTAGTCAATGTCCAAATGCAGCAAGACCTGGACAATATCCAGGCTTGGGCTGACAAGTAACATTTGAGCCAACAAGCGCCAGGCAATGACCATCTCCAAAAAGCAAGAATCTAGCCATCTCTCCTTTACATTCAATGGCATTACCATCGCTGAATCCCCCACTATCAACGTAGGTGGAGTTACCATTGACCAGAAATTGAACTGGACCAGCCATATAAACACTGCAGCTACAAGAGCATGTCAGGGACTCAAAATCCTGCAGCGAGTGACTTATCTCCTGACTTCTCCTGGCGCCAAGCTTCTTGAATGTTGTTGGAGCTGCACTCATCCAGGCAAGATGAGAGTATTCCATCACACTCCTGACATGAAGCTTATAGATGGTGTTGCTTGCCCAGTGCCAGGGTTTGGGATATCTGCTCAGGGCTGGAGATTAATTGGCAGTAGGAGAGGGAGGGTCCAGTGGTCGTGGTCCATGTAGGTACCAACCATATAGGTAAGACAAGGAAAGAAATTCTGCATGGAGAGTTTGAGGAACTTGGCACTAAATTTAAAAAGTAGAACCTCAAAGATAATCTCTGGATCATTATTTTAGCCACATGCAAATTGATGTAAGGTAAATAAGAGAGAGATGAATATATGGCTAAAAGATTGGTGTGAGAGAAATGGGTTTCAATTCTTGGGGCTCGGGCACCAGTAGTGGGAAAGTGAGAGGTGTACCATTGGGGGGGTTCTAAACTTGAACCGTGCTGGGGCCAGTGTTCTAGTGAGTCGTATAACTAGGGATGTAGAGAGGGTTTTAAACTAACTAGAGCGGGAAGGCATCATGTAAGGGAAGATTGAGTAAATTGAAAGGAAATGACAGGGCAATAGCTCAAGGTAACAATAAAGGTAATGATAGTCAGAGTATGGCTGGAAGGGATAGTGATTGCAAAGTGTGTCAGCAGATAGGGCCAGAGTAAAAACAGCAAAAAAAAAACTGAATTAAGGACTCTGTATCCAAATGCCTGCAGCATTCCCATTAAAACAGATGAATTGTCAGCTCAAATAGAAATTCATATGTATGACCTGATGGCCATTACAGAGACATGGCTACAAGGAAACCAGAGCTGGGATCTGAATACCCAAGGGTATGTGACATTTGGGAAGGTCAGGAAGCTGGGAAAAGGTGGTGGGTTAGCTCTGTTAATTAAAGAGGGCATTAGTACTGCAGTGAGAGATGACCGCCAGTCTAAAGATCAAGACATAGGATCAGTTTGGGTGGAACTAAGAAACAGCAAGGGGCAGGAACCATTGGTGGGAGTTGTTTATAAACAGCAGTGGTAATATAAATCAGGAAATCAGAGGTGTGTGTGACAAGGCTAATGCAGTAATCATGGGGGATTTCAATCTACGTATGGATTGAGTAAATAATTAGTACTAATGTTGTGGGGGACGAATTCTTGGAATGTATGCGCGATGGTTTTCTAGAACAGCACGTTGAGGAACTAACTAGAGAATGGGCTATTTTAGATCTAATATTGTGCAATGATAAAGGGCTAATTAATAATCTTGATGTAAAGGAACCTTTAGGAAAAGGTGATCATAATATGGTAGAATTTCACATTAAATTTGAAAGTGATATAGTTCAATCTGAGACTATGGTCTTGAATCTAAACAAAGGAGACTATGAAGGTATGAGGGGCAAATTGGCTATGGTAGATTGGGAAACTGTTTAAAAGTTATGACAGTAGACAGACAATGGCTAACATATAAAGAGCTCATACATAGTTTACAACAAAAATCCATTCCTTTAATGCACAAAAACCCAGCAAGGAATGTGTTCCAACCATGGATAACGAAAGAAATCAAGGATTGCATTAGATCAAATGAAGAGGTGTATAAAGTTGCCCAAAAAATGGTAAGCCTGAGAACTAAGCATGTTTTAGAGTTTAGCAAAGGAAAACCAAGTAAAAGATTAAGAAAGGGAAAATAGAGAGTAAACTAGCGAGAAAGATAAAAACGGACTGTAAAAGGCTGTACAGAAATGTAAAAAGAAAAAGATTAGCAAAAACATGTAGATCCATTACAAGCAGAGTCTGGAGAATTTATAATGAGGAATAAGGAAATGGCAGAGAAACTAAACAAATACTTTCTGACTTCATGGAGGAAAATACTAAAAACCTCCCAGAAATAATTTTTTTAATTCATTCATGGGATGTGGGTGTCGCTGGCTGGGCCAGCATTTATTGCCCATCCCTAATTGCCTTGAGAAGGTGGTGGTGAGCTGCTGCCTTGAACGGCTGCAATCTATGTGGTGTAGGTATACCCATAGCGCTGTTAGGGAGGGAGCTCCAGGATTTTGACCCAGCGATATATTTCCAAGTCAAGATGGTGAGTGGCTTGGAGAGGAATTTGTAGGTGGTGGTGTATCTGCTGCCCTTGTCCCTCTAGGTGGTAGTGGTCTTGGGTTTGGAAGGTGCTGCCTAAGGAGGCTTTGAGAGTTCCTGCAGTGCATTTTGTGGATGGTACACACTGTTGCCTCTGTGCGTCGGTGGTGGAGGAGTGAATGTTTGTGGATGGGGTGATAATCAAACGGACTGCTTTGCCCTGGATGGTGTGAAGCTTCTTGAATGTTTTTGGAGCTGCACTCATCCAGGCAAGAGGGGAGTATTCCATCACACTCCTGACTCATGCTTTGTAGATGGTGGGCAGGCTTTGGGGTGTCAGGAGGTGAGTTACTTGCTGCAGGATTCATAGACCTGTCCTTTTAGCTACAGTATTTATATGGCTAGTCCAGTTCCGTTTCTGATCAATGGTAACCCCCCCAGGATGTTGATAGTGGGGGATTCAGCGATGGTAATAGAGAATCAAAAACTAGTGTAAACAAGGAACTGCAAGATATTAATATTAATTTTAAAATGTGCTAACGAAACCAATGGGACTTAAAACTAGATAAATCCCCTGGACCTCATAATCTACATCCAAGAGTGTTGAAAGAAGTGGCTCCAGAGATAATGGATGCATTGGTGGTCATCTTTCAAAATTCCGTAGACTATTGAATGGTTCCTGCAGATTGCAAGATGCCAAATGTAACCCCACTATTTAAGAAAAGGTAGGGAGGGAGAGAAAACGGGGAATTAGGGACCTATTAGCCTGATATCAGTAGTCGGGAAAATGTTAGAATCTAAAATGAATGTGATAACAGGGCACTTGGAAAATAATGGTAGGATTGGGCAGTCAACATGGATGTATGAAAGGGAAATCATGTTTAACCAAACCTGTTGATGTTTTTTGAGGATGTAACTAGCAGAATAGATGAGGGGGGACCGATGGGTGTGGTGTATTTAGATTTTCAGAAAGCTTTTGATAATGTCCCACACAAGAGGTTAGTGTACAAAATTAGAGCACATGGGATTGGGCGTAATATACTGGCATGGATTGAGAACTGGTTAATGGATAGAAAGCAGAGAGTAGGAATAAATGGGTCACTTTCCGGTTGGCAGGCTGTGACTTGTGGGATACCGCAAGGGTCAGTGCTTGGGCCCCAGTTATTCAAAATCTATATCAATCATTTGGATATGGGAGTTAAATGTACTATTTCCAACTTTACAAGGTTGGAAACTAGGTGGAAGTGTGAGTTGTGAGTAGGGTGTGAAGACACTCCAAGGGGATTTTTGAGAGGCTAAGCAAGTAGGCAAAAGTTTGACAGATGGAATACAATGTGGAGAAATGTGAGGTTATCCTCTTTGGTAGAACAAACAGAAATAGAGTATCTCTTAATGGTGAGAAGCTGGGCAATGTTGAACTTCAAGGTCACTTGGGTACCCTTGTTCATGAGTCACTGAAAGCTAACATGCAAGTACAGCAAGCAATTAAAGCAAATGATATGTTGGCCTTTATTAAGAGTGGATTTGAGTATTGGAGTAAAGATGTCTTACTGCAATAATATAGCGCTTTGGTGACACCGTACCTGAAGTATTGTGCACAGTTTTGGTGGTCTAACCTAAGGAAAGTTATACTTGCCATAGAGGGAGTGCAACAAAGGCTCACTAAATTAGTTCCTGGGATGGAGGGAGTGTCCATTGAGGAAAGGGTAAATATACTGGGCCTTTATTCTCTGGCTTTTAGGAGAATGAGAAGTGAACTCATCCAAACATAGAAAATTCTTACATGACTCAACAGGGTAGATGCAGGAAAGATGTTTCCCTTGGCTGAGGGATCTAGAACCAGGGGACACAGTCTCAGGTCTCAGAGTTAAGGGGCAGACCAGAGATGAGGAGGAATTTCTTCACTCAGAGGGTGGTGAATCTTTGGAATTCTCTGCCCCAAAGAGTTGTGGAGGCTCAGTCATTGAGATTGTTGTAGACTAACGTTGATAGTTTTTTACATGTTAAAAACATCAAGGGATACAGGGATAGTACATGAAAATGATGTTGAAGTAGAAGATCAGCCATGATTTTTTTTTGAATGGCAGAGCATGCTCAAAGTGCTGAATGGCCGCCTACTCAAATTTCTTATGTTCTTATGCCAGGGCCACAAAGGAGAGGTGGTGGCATAGTGGTTTTGTCACTGGACTAGTATTCCAGAGACCCAGGGAAATGCTCTGGGGACCAGGGTTCCAATCCCAACAAGGCAGATGGTGAAATCTGAATTCAACAAAAACCTGGAATTAAAAGTTTGATGACTACAAAACCATTGCCGATTGTTGTAAAAACCCATTTGGTTCACTAATGTCCTTTAGGGAAAATAATCTGTTGCCCTTACCTGGCCTGGCCTACATGTGACTCCAGACCCACAGCAATGTGGTTGGCATGTAAATGTCATCTGAACAAGGGCAGTTAGGGATGGGCAATAAATGCTGGCCTAGCCAGTGCCGTGCTCATCCCATGAATGAATAATAATACAAAAAGTCGGTTAGTTATGGGGATAATAGGGATGAGAGGCTTTTGGTTAATATGAAAAACTGCACTGTTCTCTTTTTATTTAAACTTTCGCTGTTGAGAAGTGACAGAAATGTTCTAAATTATAAGAAGTTTTGATGAGGTAAATGGGGCTTGGTGGGGGCTGGGGAAGCTGTTTCCACTGGCCAGAGAATACGTTTGAGAACATCATGAAAAGAACAAAGGTAGAGGTTAGGGGAGGTTTTATTAGGTTGTTGATAAATAGAAGGCCCTACCAGAGAGTGGTTCAAATGAGTCTATAATGGCTTTTAAAAGAGTAATGGTTTGAAAATAATTTGCGTGTATGGGAAAGGGTAGGGATTGGCGCTAAATAGTGCTTTGAAAGCTGGTACAGGCACCGGGTGGACAAACGGTCTCCTTGTGTACCCTAAGAGTATATGGCATTATGCTAAGAATGAAAATCATAATTGTGGAACAGGGGAATAGGAGTAAACTGTGCCAAAGTTCAATATCTGGGAACATGTTTCTGCACTGAGGGTAATACCTGGAAAAATGGTGAAGACAGAAACTCTGCTGCCACATGCTGTGTTGGGGAGAAGAGTGAGCTAGATGGACCAAATGGCTCCTTCATCTTTATCACCTTCCCCCCTGTTCCACTTATATCTTCTGTGTAAATTAAATTTCCCATCACCTTTTTTCTTAATAGAAAAGCCTCATGCTCCTGGCAAAGTCCAGCTGGTTCGAGCAAGTACCAACTCCCTTGAGGTCAGTTGGGGATCGATACCCACTGCCGACAGCTACTTGCTTCAGCTTCAGAAGTACGACGTCCCAACAGCTGCTGCCGCCGTGACGCCTTTGTCAAGCTCTGCCGTTTCGGGCATCCGGCCATCCAGCAGTCCTGCTCCTGCAGCAGCCGCACCAATGTCACCTGCTCCAGTACAGCCAGGAATCCGCTTTGTTACACAGACAACTGCTGCTCTGGGTGCGCAGGCTGCATCCCTAACCGCAGGTGCAGCATCACCAACTGTAGTCAGGATTCCTGCTCCTGTAGCTTCTCCACGTGGGCCAGGTAAGCCACTGCCTCTGACTTCTTTTGGTAGAAAAATTACTGATGGAACCTTGTGTATGATGCATATGTAAGGGCTGAATTTTTCTGACAGAATAATGGTGAGTTTTATTCGTGTTCCCTTGTGTGTAAGTAACACAGCAATTTGTGGCAAAGATGCACGTCTTGAACTGCAAATCGTAGTTAACCTTATAAGAACGACTTCTCATCATCAACCTCCCCCATGAATTACAAGAAATTGCTGCATTTGTGCTGTTAAAACAAATTAACTCCCCGCAAAAAGTTTGGGCTGGCACATAATGACATAAGGACCCTTTCAATGATTCATGTCCCAAACCAGAAAAAAACAAATTAGAACAGTGGAGTCTCATGCACGTTGTAAATTGTTTCTAGAGGCTTTAAAAAAATGTATTTCTTTTCCTTCCTGCCTATTCTTTCTCTTTATTCTCAATCCAATCTTTCTTTCCCCCTTTCTTTCTCTTTCTGTAACCAGATTGACTCTAATTCATCTGAGTTCCTTTGCCATTGTTTTCTTTTTCTATCTTTAAATCACATTGGTTAAGGAGATAAACTGTTGGCTCTGTCATTCACCAAGGTCAGTGTTGCCCTTACACTTCTAACAATTTACTATGCAATGATTTTTCAAGTTGAAGGTTGAAGAAGAAAGTATCTTTCCAAACGAGGCACATAGCGTGATGCTCCGCTCCAGCAAATCCTGATCAATGTATTCTCTGTATTTTAAGATGATGAGTCAGTCAGAATGGCACAAAAGGAGGCCATTTGGCCCATTGAGTCCATGCTGGGTTTCTGTAGGGCAATCCAATCAGTCCCATTTCCCTGCTGAATCCCCATAGCCCCATAATTTTGTTTCCCTCAAGTGCCCACCCAATGTCCTTTTAAAATCATTTGTGACCTTCACCTCCATGACTCACATGGGCAGAGAGTTTCCAGGTCATTACCACTCACTGCGTTTTTTTAAAAAAAATCTCCCTCATATCTCCCACCCCACCTCCCCCAACCATCTTGAATGCTTGTAGTCCTCAGTGGCTTGAGGTAAATGCATCTTCAGGTGTGGGGTCAAGAAGTACAGACCAGAAATTGAAGCTGACTGAACCCAGCCAGCCAAACACTGGGGCACTTTTAAGTGCTATCAGAGACATAAAAGATCACATGCAGTTTTTAAAGAGCAGGAATTCTCCTGGCTGTCCCTGAACCAACAACAACAGTAATGGATCAACTGCTGATTTCTATTGCTTGCTATTTGTAAAACCCTGTGGTGATTTTAGTGACTACATTTGCCCACAGACCAACAGTGATTACACCTCGGAAGTAAGCTGATCTCTCAATTGGATGTGAAGCGCTTTGGGGCATCCTGAGGATGTGAAAGGTGCTATATAAATGAGTTTTCCTTTCTTTCCCTTTAACTCAGAGCAGCAAGACCAGTCTATATCCTTGCCTTTATGTAGAATGATGCCAAAATTGATTTAAACTTTATGTACTGCTTGCAAGACTCAATGTATGCCCAAAGAGATTTGCAAGGATAAAAAGCTCGGGCACATTTGCTTGAGGTGTCAACCATAGCTTGTAGTAGCTCTCCTCTCTTGAATCAGAAGATTGAGTGCAAAATCTAGGCAGACACTCCAGTGCACTACTGAGGAAATGCTGCACTGTCGCAAGCTGCCATCTTTCACATGAGGTATTAAACCAAGATCCTGTCCTCTGTCAAACGTTAATATAAAAGATCCCACAGCAATTTTCCAAGAGGAACAAGGGAGTTCTTAGTGTCCAAACCAATATTTATATGTCAACCAACATTAATACAAAACAGATGGTCTGATCATGATCACATTGCTGTTTGAAGGAACTTGCTGTGTGCAAATTGCTTGCCATGTTTCCTAAAATACAACAGTGACATCAGTTCCAAAAAGTACGCCATTGGCTGTAAAATGCTTTGGGGTATCCCGAAATGCAAGTCTTTCTCTTGAGGCTCATTAATTTCTTTGAGCTGATATTTAACTGACCTCTTGTTATAGGCTCACCGATGATCAGGGCCACTACAGGGCAGCCAGTGGTCGCAACAGCAGCTTCAGCCTCGCCGCTCATCACCGTGCAACGGCAAGCTGCACCTCAGAGCAAAACACCCATCACTGTGGCAGCCCTTCCACCAGGTGTTCGCATGGTGATGCCAGCTCAAACCACAACAGGGACTGTAAGTTTCACATGCGTTATGGCTTCTGTAGTGTGCAGTTTTGCAGGTGTATTATTACGTATTGTGGTTTAAACCCTTAAAATCCTGTGTAACTTTTGGTCAAAACTCCTCAGACTGGATAACTGCTGATGCAACTTAAATTATTTGGGATGCTCATTTCAGCTGTCAGTATATAAACAAAGCTTGTGCTTTGAGGCATATGTTTAACGGTCGACATTGTAGGCTGTTGTAATTCATTTTGCGCTGTAAGTGCACCAGTGGTTTAGATTGTTGCACCAGAAAAATGTTTGTGGCCACTTCAATAACCCAGTTAGTGCTTGCAAGACACTCAGATTAAGAAAGTCCCTGGTTTCATCCATTCTGTTCAATTGTCATGTACTAACTCAGTAACTTCAGCTCCTGGGTTAGGGAGAAAGGAAGAAAATCAAGCAGCATTCACACCAATTATTACTATCCAATAACCATTGTAGGAATAAAAAAGGAATGCTGGGAACACTCAGCATGGTATGCAGCATCTCTGAAGGAAAAAATAGAATTATTGTTCTAGGTTGATGACCTTTCATCAGAACTGGAAGATGTTAGGTTTTAAGCAAGTAGAGACACATGGGGGAAAGAACAAAGGGGAAATTCTGTGACAGGATGGAAAGCAGGAGAGATTAAATGACAAAGGGAGGAGAATGACGGTGCAAGTCAGAAGGTGGTAATGGGGCAAGTAAAGAAACAAAAGATGGGTCCAGAGGAGGTGTAAATGGCTATTGCAGAATAAAAGAGTGGGGCGATGCATGGTAAATCTGTCAAGGAGGAGAACGTTCCTATGACCCAGGAACATGGTGGGAAAGGTGCTGGTAGACTGCAAGGATGGAAACCACTTTACTGGCTGTGTATCTATGGGGGATCCCCACTTCAAGTTCCAGCTCACACTACCTCCACTCTCAGCAGCTCTAATGGAGCCATCCTCCATTACCAGACCCTGCTGCCCAAGAAGACAGAAGCAGTAGTGTAGATCAGCTGATATTGGAAATGTGAGTATGTGTGAATGTCAGGCCATAACTGCGTTGGGCTTAGCTGTGATGGCTTTTTCAAAGTGACCTACCAACACTCCTTTGTGTCTGTGCCAGTTCTTTGAAAGAGCTATCAATTAGTCCAACTCCCCTGCTCTTTCTCTATAGCCCAGCAAATTCCTCCTCTTCAAATATTTATCTAATTCCTTTTTGAAAGTTGATGAGTTTGCTTCCACCAGCCTTTCCAGGTACTGAATTCAGAACATAAAAAATGTTTTCCTCGTGTCATTTCTGGTCTTTTGCCAATTATCTTAAATCTATGCCCTCTGGTTACCGAACCTTCTGCCACAGGTTTTCCTTATTTACTTTATCAAAATCATTATTTATTTTCTCCCCTTAACCATTCCTGTTCTAAACTGGTTGAATTATTTGCGGTAACATGGGGGGTTCCTATAGCAGTGGAGGCTGGGTCATTGCATTTATTCAAGGCTGAGTTAGATGGGTTTTTGATAGACAAGGGAGTCGAGGGTTAAGAGATGGGGCAGACAGGAAAGTGACATCAGATCAGCCATGATTTTATCGCATGGTGGAGCAGCTAGAATGGCCTACTCCTCTTAAGTCCTATGAGTTGATGAGGGTAGAGTGTTTAATGGCATTTACATGGATCTTGGGACAGCTTTCGTTAAGTTTTTTTTAAAAAAAATTTGGATATGCACTTGAAGTGCCGTAACCTACAGAGCTTCAGACCAAGAGCTGGAAGGTGGAACTGGGCTGGATAACTCTTTCTCGGCTGGTGTGAATGCGATTTTCCTTTGCAGAAAATATTTCATTGTTTCTATGTAATACCCCCAGTTTCTATAGTTTCTCTATGTAAATGAAGTCTTTCATCCATGGTGTCATTCTAGTAACTCTCTTCATCTTCTCTAGACCTGGACATTCTTCCTGATGTTTGGTGACCAGAAAGAAAAATAGGGAGAAATAAATTAGAGTATGATAGATAGCTAGCACGAAATATAAAAACAGATAGTAAGAGTGTCTACAAGTATTTAAAAAGGAAAAAGAGTAAGTGAAGGTGAGTATTGGTCCTCTAGAAGGTGTGTTTGGATAATGGGAAATAAGGAAATGGCAGAAGTGTTGAAACGGTATTTTGTGTCTGTCTTCACTGTGGAAGACACAAATAACATCCCAAAATACTTGAAAATCAAGAGCTGAAAGGCAGAGAGGAACTTCAAACAATTATAATCACCAGCGAAACAATACTGAAGAAACTATTAGAATTAAATGCTGACAAGTCCCCAAGACCTGATGGCCTGCATCCTAGGGTCTTGAGTGGCTGCTGAGATAGTAGATGCATTGGTTATATTTTTCCAAAATTCTCTAGATTTTGGAAAGGTCCCATCAGAATATAGACCAGATTGGAAAACAGTGAAATTAACTCCTCTAATCAAGAAAGGAGGCAGACAGAAAGCAGGAAACTACAGGCCAATTCGCCTAACATCTATCATGGGGAAAATGCTAAGATCTGTTTTTGAGGAGCAGGGCAATAAGAAAATCTTAATGCAGGCAGAGTAACATGGTTTTGTAAAAGGGAAATTGTGTTTGATTAATTTATTAGAGTTCTTTGAGGAAGTAACAAGCAAAGTGAATAAAGGGGAACCTTTAGATGTGGTGTACTTGGGTTTCCAAAACACATTTGATAAGGTGCCACATCAAAGGCAAAATAAGAGCCCGTGGTATAGGGGATAACATATTAGCATGGATAGAGGGTTCCATAGGAGTCATATTGGACTCGAAACGTTAACTCTTTCTCCCTCCACAGATGCTACCAGAACTCCTGAGTTTTATAGCATAGATAAAGGATTGGTTAACTAACAGAAAGCAAAGAGTAGGGATAAATGGGTCATTTTCATGTTGGCAAGTTGTAACTAGTGGAGTGCAGCAAGGATCGGTGCTGGGCCCTCAACTATTTACAATCTATATTAATGACCTGGATGAAAGGACTGAATGTATAGTTGCTAAATTTGTTGATGTCACCAAGATAGGTAGGAGAGTAAGTTGTGAAGAGGACATGAGAAGTCTGCAAAGGGATATAGATAGGTTAAGTGAGTGGACAAAAATTTGGCAGATGGAGTATAATGTAGGAAAATGTGAACTTGTTCACTTTGGCAGGAAGAACAGAAAAGTAGTATACTATTTAAATGACGAGAGATTGCAAAACTGAGGTACAGAGGGATCTTGGTGTCCAGGTACATGAATCACAATGAGGTAGTAAGAGCTGGCTACAACACTCCAGGGACCTAACCGTTGTTTATAAAGGTTTAGCATAGCTTCCTTGCTTTTGTATTATATGCATCTATTTATAAATCTGAAGATCTCATAAATCTTAATAGCTTTGTCAATATGTTCTGTTACCTTTGAAGGCTTGTGTACATATACCACCAGGTCTCAGTTCCTGAAACCCATTTAAAATTGTACTGTTTAGTTTATATTGCCTATCCTCAATCTTCCTATCGAAGTGAATCGCTTTGCTGTTCTGTTAAATTTCATCTGACATCTATCAACATCTGAGACCATTGATAGGCCAAGAGACTCATGAACATCCTGCTGTTGATTTCTGCTTTTCCTCTGAACTGCTTAGTCTCCACTCTTTGGAGAAAGGGTAAAAAAGCAGGAAGTTAGAAAATGCACCTGTGACCTCTGTATCACTTAGCAGTGGAGGGCTTTCTGATAAGTTATTTCTTTCTTTGCAAGCTTGATCTGGAAGGTGTTGGCTCCCCTGCCCATTTACAAATGTGTTTGTGAGATGTGTTGTAGGTGAAGGGGAAGTTTGCTGTTGTGTTGGAGGTTGGTGTTGTATTCCATTCTTGCCTCTATTGGTGATTCTTTTTTTTTACCTTTTCCCAGCCACTTACTTCTAGTCCACAGATGAGTGGAATGGCAGCTTTGGCTGCAGCAGCTGCTGCTACTCAGAAGATTCCTTCCAGCACAGCAGTTACCTCAATCGGACTTCACCCTAGCACAACCATGGTGAAAACAGTGGCAGTTGCTCCTGGAGCCAGTACACTGGCTACCACTGTGAAGGTCGCCACTCCGTCAGTCATGGTAAGCCACTTCTATAAAAACCGTTGTAAATATCTCATTTTGGTACCTGTGCACTCTGCCCTTGGAGAGTGGCGTGAAGTGGGATTCACAGGCTGATTAGCAGTGCATGTGAACGTTCCTTTCATGGTCATAATCATCTTTATACTGGCCAATAGGTTGGTTAACCCTATAAGAAGGGAAGGTTTAATGGGCTCCCGCAAACTGTACGAGTAGGACTCGCCCACTGAGCATCCTGTTGGATCTTAACTCGGAGCACTTCACAAACTGTAGTAATCATAAGGACAATTAAGAAAGGGCAATAAATGCTGGCCTTGTCAGCGATGCCCACATCCTAAGAATGAATTTTAAAAGAAATGAAAAGCAGAAGTACTGGCCTCCACTCACTGACGCTGCAGAGTAGGGTTTGAACCATGCACTTTTCTGACTCCGACAGGATGCCCCCTGAGCCAAAGACTTGCCCCACTGATGTAGAGTTCTTGAGCTCGCGGTATTCTCATCCACTCGCCTCCATCCCCGTCTTTCCTCCTTGCACTGCCATTTTAAAGATTAGCTGTGTTATATTAGCCTGTGATATTTCTAGCCCCTCCCCACCCTCATCAATTTTGCACATTCCAATATCAATATTGTAGTTTAACATATCACAACTCAGAGAGTGTAATGAGTAATATGAAGTTTAACATCCATAGAGCTCTGCACAGTTCAGGTATCAAACTTAGGATCCATAAATAAAAGCAAAATACTGCGGATGCTGGAAATCCAAAACAAAAACAAAAATACCTGGAAAAACTCAGCAGGTCTGACAGCATCTGCGGAGAGGAACACAATTAACGTTTCAAGTCCGTATGACTCTTCACCAGAACCTATAGAATCTATAAATCTGTGGTATTTAGCGTTATATTGGGTGATCCTGACATGACCTTTTTGAGGGAGCTGTTAAGACTGGAAGAGGTAGTGTGGTTTTGAGCATTAAGTCTTCATATTGCTGTTTATTCCAAACAATGAGGGATTAGGATGTCTTCATTCCTGGAATGCCTATCACTGACTTATCCCAATTTAATTTGCATCTGCTTTCCAGGTCAACACGCCGGCAACCTCAATGCTGAAGACCGCTGCTGCCCAGTTAGTGAGCCCGACCCATGCTGCCACTTCCACTACTTCGGCTAGACCCATCATCACAGTGCACAAGTCAGGGACAGTCACTGTGGCCCAACAGGCACAGGTGGTGACTACTGTGGTGGGAGGGGTCACAAAAACTATTACACTGGTTAAAAGCCCTATCTCCATGGCGGGAGGAAGCACACTGGTAAGGATATCAACATTAGATTATGTTCCTGTTTGTTTTAGCAGCTCTGTAACTGGTGAGCTTGTGTTTACCATCAGCGTTATTGTTAGGAGAATGATTGTAAATTATACCTTGGTTAGTGAGTAAAATTAGAACACTTGGGATTGGGGGTAATATACTAGCATGGATTGAGAATCGGTTAATACAGTAGGAATAAACAGGTCATTCTCAGGTTGGCAGGCTGTGACTAGTGGGGTACCACAGAGGCCAGCGCTTGGGCCCCAACTGTTTGCAATCCATATCAATGTTTTGGACTTGGGGCCAAATGTAATATTTCCAAATTTGCTGATGATACAAAACTAGGTGAGAATGAGAGTTTTGAGGAGGATGCAAAGCGACTTCAAGACAAGCTAAGTGAGTGGGTAAGAACATAGGTGGAAAATAATGTGGAAAAAATGTTAAGTTATCCACTTTGGTAGACAAAACAAAAAGGCAAAGTATTTTTTAAATGGTGAGAGATTGGGCAATGTTAACATCCAGAGGGATCTGGGTGTTCTTGATCATAAGTCACTGAAAGCTAGCGTGCAAGCGCAGAAAGCAATTGGGAAAACAAATGGCCTTTATTGCAAGAGGAATTGAGTACAGGAGTAAAGAAGTCTTGCTGCAGCTGTATGGAGCCTTGGTGAGGCTGCACCTGTAGTATTGTGTACAGTTTTGGTCTCCTTAAGGGAGTATATACTTGTCATAGAGGGACTGCAATAAAGGTTCATCAATTGACCCTTGGGATGGCAGAATTGCCCTATGAGGTGAGATTGAGGAAACTGGGCCTATATTCTCTGGAGTTTAAAAGAAATAGAGATGATCACATTGAAGCATACAAAATTCTTAGGGCTTGACAAGGTAGATGGAGGAAGGATGTTTCTCCTGGCTGGTGGAGAGTGGAGGTCCAGAACTAGGGGACACAGTCTCAGAATAAGAAGTAGGCCATTTGGGACTGAAATGAGAGGAACATCTTCACTCAGGGCGATGAATCATTGGAAATCTCTACCCGAGGACTGTGGAGGCTTAGTCATTGAGTATGTTCCAGACAGAGATCAGTGATTTCTAGATATTAAAAGTATCAAGGCGCATGGGGATATTGTGGGAAAATGGCATTGAGGCAGAAGATCAGTCACGACCTAGTTGAATGGTGGAGCAGGCTGAAGGGGCCAGTTGGCCTACTCCGGTTTCCTATGTTATGTATTTTTAAAATTGTGACTCCTTACTCTAGCTGTTTAATTTTTTTAAACCGTCTCAAAAAGCTGTGAAAGTCATACTGGTGCTTGCATCAACGCTGATGCTGGCCATTGGGACTCTGTTTTGATGATTCTTATTGTACTTCCTGATTTGAAATGGTGTCTGTCGTTTGGACATACCGTATCTTCTGACCTGCTCTGTAATTCTTGCATCCTGTAGTTTATCGGCAGTTTTATTCCTCATCTGAAGTTGGTATTTTGAGTCATTATGGCAGAAGGCAGCCACTCGGCCTGTCAGATCCTTGCCAGCTCTCTGTAGAGCCATCCAATCAGTCCCATTTCTCTACTCTATCCCCATAAACCTGAAAGTTTATTGCTCTCAAATGCCTATCAAGTTTCCTTTTGTAATCATTGAATGTTTCTGTTTCCACCTCCCTCAAAGGCAGGAAGTTCCAGGTGACTACCACTTACTGCATAAAAAGTTCTTCTTCACATCCATCCTGCACCTCTTGCCAAAAGCCTTAAATATGTCATCACTTGTCCTTTGTCTACCTTATCTAAACCTGCCATAACCTTGCATACTTCTATAAAATCTCCTGTTAGTCTTCTTTGCTTTAAGGAGAGCAACCCCAGCTTCTCCATCTAACCTTGTAGCTAAAAATCCCTCATCCCTGGACCCATCCCATCCTGGTAAATCTCCTTTACACTGTTTCATCCTAATACTGTACCCTCGCTGGACTTACCTGTACCAATCAATCTGTCATGTCTTGCCCAAGCAGCCATTATTAATCAGTCAACTTTGTGTGTTAAGAGGCTATTTTGTCATGGGGAGAAGGGTGATCCTGTCCCTCTCTGGCCATCTTCCTGTAATCTGGAGCAAGGTCTGCATGCTTTTATTACCTCCTGTCCTCACCCAGGGATGCTCAAGTAAATTGCAGAAGGAACATACTTCCTAAGCATATTTTCAATTAGCTGCCTTGAGTGAGTAAGTCAGTCGCTTTATCTCTGGGCACAAATCTTATGTGAGAAATGAGAATATGTGAAAAAGAAAGGTAATCTCAAAAAGTAAATTTGAGAATCTATGCCATTTTAGAGTAAGTTCTTAAAATAAAAAAAATCAAGTTGTTTATTAGCCATTTTTGTGATGCTTTAAAGTATCCCTTTTGTAAGCTTCCAAATTATTCTTTGATATTAGAGTAGCATTGCCCTATTCTGTAGCAGGTTCAACTCTCATTTCACCCCAGTTACCTGATCTCTTGTGGGGCATCAGTTTGTGCACTGGAGTTACACACGTAGACACCACTTGAAAGCCCATTTTGTCTGTACTGCAGCAGCTTCGGGTGCGGAGCAGAGACAACTGAGCAGAAGAGAATAACTGGGGTGGTTTTGGTGGGAGAAATGCAAAACTTGTTTTTAACACATCAAAAAAATGTGTGGAAATGTGATCTGAATCCTGTTTAATGAACTTGAAAACTTTTAACTTTATTTATGTTGCTTTGTGCCCATAGATTTCCCAACATTTAAAATAATAGAAAAGCATAAAAGCTGCAGACTCAAGTCAGGTAGCATCTGTGGAGAAACAAAAGTAACATTTCATGTTGGTGTCCTTTCTGTTTTTTCTTTAATTGTAAAACCAGTTAAATACAATATCAAAGCCAGTGTTGAAGTTCAATCTTTCACTGCTTCCCCTGCCCAGTGTAGTAAACTGTGCTGTTCTGTGCACAACTGAGCAATGAACCAGGAAGGTCCCTGATATTGACTCCCAGATTCAGCTGAGTTAACTGGTCCCTGCCAAGGAGGTGGTAGAGGTGCTAATGTTGTCGCTGGATTCATGGGGGTGTCAATCATTGTCCAGAAACTCATGCTTGATAATGCAGGAAGAAGAATGGAGCTGGCTTAGCTGTGATAACCTTCCTCCATAGAATAGCCCTGTGGGCCGTGAACCGCCTTGGCCAATGCATGACCTGATATCATTTGGGTGCTGGTACCTGTGACACTTTAATCGAACAACAGTTTCTGCTTCCAAGGAAAATTGGGGTGGGGGTGGCGGGGCAGAAAAATTAGTGTGCGAGAAAGACCTTGCTCTTTGATCTGGTACATGTGATTTAACTCGCACCACAATAGCCCGAGAATTAAATTGCATGTTTTATGCTTAGAAATATTTGGCATATGGGTAATAGGCCAAGAGATTTTACCGAGGCAAAATTACTTTTGCTTATCGTGGCTTATCGACAGGGGAGAGGGGTAAGGCCACAAGGCACAGGAGCAGAAACCAGGCCACTCGGCCCACCGAGTCTGCCCCGCCACGCAACCACGGCCGACAAGCCTCCCAACCCCATTCTCCGGCCCTCTCCCCATAACCTTTGATCCCCTTACCAATCAAGAACCTATCTATCTCAGTCTTAAATACACTCAATGACCTGGCCTCCACAGCCTTCTGTGGCAATGAATTCCATAGATTCACCACTCTCTGGCTAAACAAGTTTCTCCTCATCTCTGTTCTAAAAGGTCTTCCCTTTACCCTGAGGCTGTGCCCTCGGGTCCTAGTCTCTCCTACTAATGGAAACATCTTCCCCACGTCCACTCTATCCAGGCCTTTCAGTATTCTGTAAGTTTCAATCAGATCTTCCCTCATCCTTCTAAACTCCATTGAGTATAGACCCAGAGTCCTCAAACGTCCCTCATATGTTAAGCCTTTCATTCCTGGGATCGTTCTCGTGAACCTCCTCTGGACCCTCTCCAGGGCCAGAAGATCCTTCCTGAGATGCGGGGCCCAAAATTGCTCACAATATTCTAAATGTGGTCTGACCAGAGCCTTATAAAGCCTCAGCAGCACATCCCTGCTTTTATATTCTAGTCCTCGCGAAATAAATGCCAACATTGCATTTGCCTTCCTAACTACTGACTCAACCTGCAAGTTAACCTTAAGAGAATCCTGGACTAAGACTCCCAAGTCCCTTTGCACTCCAGATTTCTGAATTCTCTCCCCATTTAGAAAATAGTCTATGCCTCTATTCTTCCTACCAAAGTGCATGACCTCACACTTCCCCACATTGTATCCATCTGCCACTTCTTGCCCATTCTCCTAACCTGTCCAAATCCTTCTGCAGTCTCCCCGCCTCCTCAATACTACCTGTCCCTCCACATATCTTTGTATCAACTACAAACTTAGCCAGGATGCCCTCAGTTCCTTCATTTAGATCATTAATGTATAAAGTGAAAAGTTATGGTCCCAACACTGACCCCTGCGGAACTCCACTAGTCACCGGCCGCCATCCTGAGAAGGACCCCTTATCCCCACTCTCTGCCTCCTGCCAGACAGCCAATCTTCTATCCATGCTAGTACCTTGCCTCTAACACCATGGGCTCTTATCTTACTGAGCAGCCTCCTGTGCGGCACCTTGTCAAAGGCCTTCTGGAAGTCCAAGTAGATAACATCCATTGGCACTTCTTTGTCTAACCTACTCGCTACCCCCTCAAAGAACTCTAACAGATTTGTCAGGCATGACCCCCCCCTTGATGAAACCATGCTGACTTTGCCCTATTTTACAATGCACTTCCAAGTATTCTGAAATCTCATCCTTAATAATGGACTCTAAAATCTTACCAACTACCGAGGTCAGGCTAATCGGCCTGTAATTTCCCGTCTTTTGCCTCACTCCTTTCTTAAACAGGGGGGTTACATTAGTGATTTTCCAGTCCTCTGGGACCCTCCCTGACTCGAGTGATTCCTGAAAGATCACCACTAATGCCTCCACTATCTCTTCAGCTATCTCCTTCAGAACTCTGGGGCGTAATCCATCTGGTCCATGTGATTTATCCACCTTCAGACCTTTCAGTTTTCCTAGCACCTTCTCCTTGGTAATGGCCACCATACTCACCTCTGCCCCCCGACTCTCTTGAACTTTGGGGATGTTACTCGTGTCTTCCACCGTGAAAACTGACACAAAGTACCTATTCAGTTCCTCCGTCATTTCTTTGTTCCCCACTACTACTTCTCCAGTGTCATTTTCCAGCGGCCCAATGTCCACTTTTGCCTCTCTCTTACCCTTTATATATCTAAAAAAACTCTTGCAATCTTCTTTTATATTACTGGCTAGTTTACCCTCATATTTAATCTTCTCCCTCTTATTTCTTTTTTAGTTGTCCTCTGTTGGTCTTTGTAGGCTTCCCAATCCCCTGGTTTCGCACTGCTCTTCACCACATTGTATGCTTTCTCTTTAGCTTTTATGCTGTCCCTGACTTCCCTTGTCAGCCATGGTTGCCTCGTCCTCCCTTTAGTATGCTTCTTCTCCCTAGGGATGAATTTTTGCACTGTCTCCCATATTACTCCCAGAAACTCCTGCCAATGCTGTTCCACTGTCTTTCCTGCTAGGCTCATCTCCCAGTCAATTCTGGCCAGCTCCTCCCTCATGCCTCTGCAGTTGCCTTTATTCAACTGTAATTCCGTTACATCTGATTCCAGCTTTTTCCCCTCAAATTGCAGGGTAAATTCTATCATATTATGGTCACTTCCTCCTAAGGGTTCCTTCACCTTAAGCTCCCTTATCAAATCTGCCTCATTACACATCACTAAATCTAGAATTGCCTGTTCCCTAGTGGGCTCCACCACAAGCTGCTCCAAAAAGCCATCTCGTAGACATTCCACAAATTCCTTTCTTGGGATCCACTACCAATCTGATTTTCCCAGTCTACCTGCATATTGAAATCCCCCAAGATCACTGTAACCTTGCCTTTCTGTCTCCTGGTGTATCTTGTGCCCCACATCCTGTCTACTGTTCGGAGGCCTGTACATGACTCCCATTATGATTTTTTTTACCTTTGCAGTTCCTCAACTCTACCCACACAGATTCTACATCATCTGACCCTACGTCATTTCTTGCTATCGATTTAATTTCATTTCTTACTAACAAAGCAACCCCACCCCCTCTGCCAACCTGTCTATCTTTTCAATAGGATGTATATCATTGGATATTTAGCTCCCAGTCCTGATCCCCTTGCAGCCATTTCTCCGTGATGCCCACCACATCATACCTGCTAATTTCAATCTGCGCCACAAGCTCATTTACCTTATTTTGTATACTGCGTGCATTCAGATACAACACCTTCAGTCCTGTATTTCCCGTCCCCTTTCTCATTGCCATCCCTTTACCTGATGTGCGTGAAGTTAGATTCCTAGCCCTTTCCAAACACTCTGTCCTATTTTGTGATCTGGAGACTTTAATAGCCTCTCCTGGGCTCTCCTTTCTTTTCAGTTTTTTCATAATTTTCCATTAAGTTGAATCCACCCCCCCCACACGCTAACCTGCTGCTTTGTTTCCCATTAGTCATACTTCTTGGAGTTTTACCCTTCCCTTTCCCCCCCACTTTCTTGTTTGGTAGTAGTTTGCTTTAGTAATTATGGAGGAAAGTAACAGAAGCATGAAAAGCTTTGGCATTTGTGTTGTCATTTAGTGTGTAATGATTTTCCCAGTATTTTAATTATGTTGCAATTTTTCATTCTTATCACCCTAGATTTCCAACCTGGGAAAAGTGCTAACCCTGCAGGCTAAACCAGGGCAACAGGCCACCATTTCGGGCCCGGGTTCCACTGGGCCACTTACACAGATTTTCCAGGTTGACAAATTATATTGCATTGCGAGACATATGAGTATTTTGTTTGGCAGGTTAATATTGTGCTTTTTTTTTTTAATGACTTCACTGGAAAAGAGTCTGCAATTATTGATAGAGCGGGCCTGTGTGAAACAGGCTTAATGGACCAGCTAGTCTTTTCCTCACCCTCAATTTCATATTGGAACAATGTAGTGGAGGTGTACTAAAGCAAGTGGATTTGAGGCTTACTCGAGATATTCCAACCCACAACTCTGATGCCTGAACAGTCTTTCTGTCCAATATACTGTGCCTTTTCCGTTAGCTTAGATATCTTGGGAGCCATGTGTTCCCATGCCCTCCCCACCTTTCCCATTTCTCCCCACTGAGATTCACGCAGATCTAATGGAGCAATTGGATGTGAAAGTGGCGAACTACCATTACGCCAACCAGCCTCATCCCACACTTCGGAGGGAACTCCAATTCTGTTTATTTCAGAAAGAAATGTGGCTTAATTCCAAGAGATTTAGTTCCAGGTACAAACAGTACAAGTTTGGTTGCGTTTGACATTCTTGCCCATAAAAAGCTTAGAGTATTGAGGCAAAATAAGAAATTATTTTAACATTAGTGCACATCATGTTAGGCAGCTAGTCAGAGTGCCGCTCCCAGCACCTGTGATTGGGAAGCACACGGCCATGATTTACAGGTGAGGAACCCTAGGAGCCATGCTCATGTCAGAACATCAGTCTGCATTTCAGCAAGACGATTTGCTTATTCCCCCTTGTGTTTTCATTTCTGACTCATTCCCTGCTCCAAAGCTAACATCCTTTTCAGTTTTTGGTGCAAAAAGAAGTGAGCAACACCATCCTGGACCCCTAGCTTCTACTGACTGTGGCTCAAAATGTCAGCTGCTGTTTTCAAGCCACCCATAGAGCTAGTGTGGAAACTTCTGGAATTTGGTGACTTATGATCCCTTCCCATGCAGCAGTACTAACACTGAACCATTTCAGTGATGAGAGCTGCATTTTTTTTTTAACTCGCAGGTTGCTTATTGTAAAAGGATTATGCAATCCCAGCCTTCAAATATTCTGTCATTGACCTATCCAGGTTACTCTCAAATTATGCATCGTGTAAAACATGTGTACAAAGCATGAATAATTCCCAGCTTTGCTGAAATGTATATGTTGCAAATATTTTAACATTAAAATTATAAGATGTTTTGGCTAACTGCAAAAAATATAGTTTTATTGTTCTGGAACTAGCTTTTACTACTGTTTTTGTAACTCTGCCTTATATGTTTGTGGTGGTAATTTTATTTTAAAAGTACAATTTTTGCGCGCGTACACTGGTCAGGCTTCGATGAGAGGTATGTTTGTCCAGACTACAAATTATTTTTAACTTTTGGATTCATTTCCCTGTAGTAGAGCTGACAGCTTTTTATTATTTTTAACACATCAGACTAAAGGTCAACTGCCCCCAGGAGCTACCATTTTGAAGCTCGTTACTTCAGCAGACGGGAAACCCGCCACCATCATCACCACCTCCCAGGCCGGAAATGTGGGCCTTAAGCAGACGTTTGTCAGCCTCGGCAACGTGTCACCTGCCTCTTCAAAACCAGCGACTACCATTCTCAAAACAATTCCTATGTCTGCACTTATTTCACAGCCAGGAACAACAGGTACAGATTAGAGAAATGATCTGTTTTAATATAGATAAGTATGGGATGGTGCATTTTGATAGGAGAAGTAAGGAGGCCACTTATTTTTTTGAAAAGTAAGTGTCTAAATGGGGGTACAGAAGCAAAGCAACCTAGAGATACAGATTCACAAATTAAAGGTAGCAACACAGATTAACAAAGTCATAGAAATGCATCAAAGCATGGGGATTTCTTTCCAAAGGAATACAATTGAAAATCAGTGAATATATGCTAAACTTGTATAGATCCTTGGTTAGACTGCATTTAGAGTACTGTCCAAATTGGCTATGGTTTCCTTATCACAAAAATAATGTGCAGACAGTGGAGTAAATGCCAGTACTGACAGGGTTTAACCATCAGGAAAGACTGAACAGGTTGGGTCTCTTCTCTAGAAAAGAGAAGACTGAGGTGACTCACAGTGGCCTTTAAAATAATGACAAAGTTTGATAGAGTAGACAGAGAGAAATGTTCTTGCTTACTTTTGAGGAAATCGAAAGGAGCATAAATATAATAAAAGCAAAACTGCTAATGCTGGAAATCTGAAATAAGAGCAGAAAGTGTTGGAAAACACAGGTCTGGCAGCATCGGTGGAGCGAGAAATAGTTAACATTTCGAGCCCAATATGACTCTTCAGAACTGTAGAGAGTTGGAAATGAGGTGGGTTTTATGCTGTCAAAAAGGGTGGTATGGTCAGGTAGAACAAAAGGGAAAGTCAAGGATAGGTTAGAGGGTGGGGGAGATCAAATAACATACATGTCATGGAACAAAAGGCAAATAGGGGGCTAATATTTGTAATAAAGAAATAAAGCATGGGTCCAGAGTCAGTGTTAATGACACAATCATATGGCAGAATAAAGGACCCCTCTGAAGAAAGCAAAAACATGAAAACAAGATATAGATAGGCACTTGGCAAAATGAAAACAAAATGGGGGACAGAGTTCAGGGTGTGAAGTTGTTGAACTCAATGATGAGTCCAGAAAGCTGTAAAACGCCTAATCAGAAGATGAGATGCTGTTTCTCAAGTTTGCATTGGGCATCACTGGAATGTTGCAGCAGGCTGAGGACAGAAATGCGAGCGAGAGCAGGATGGTGAATTAAAATGCAAGCAATCGGAAGGTCAGGTTCATACTTGCGGACGAAGCGGGAATGTTCCGCAAAGCAGTCACCCAGTCTTGCCAATGTGGAGGAGACATAGAAATGTAGAAAATAGGAGCAGGAGTAGGTCATTCAGCCCTTCAAGCCTGCTCTGCCATTCAGTATGATCCTCCATCTCAATGCCATACTCCTGCTCTCTCCCCATACCCCTTGATGCCTTTAGAGCCCAGAAATCTATAATTTCATTCTTAAATATATTCAGTGACTTGGCCTCCACAGCCTCTGTGGTAGAGAATTCCACAGGTTCACCACCCTCTGAGTGAAGAAGTTTCTCCTCATCTTAGTCCTAATTGGCTCTAGACCCGCCACCCCTCCCAGCCCCCAAGCCAGAGGAAACAACATCCCTGTATCCAGTCTGTCCATCCATGTTAGAATTTTATGTTTCGATGAGATCCACTCTCATTCTTCTAAATGCCAGTGAATACAGGCCTAGTCAACCCATTCACTCCTCATAAGACAATCCTGCCATCCCAGGAATCAGTCTGGTAAACTTTCACCCACTCCCTCCATGGCAAGTATATCCTCCCTTGGGTAAGGAGACCAAAACTACACACACTACTCCAGGTATGGTCTCACCAAGGCCTTGTACAGCTGCAGCAAGACTCCTTGCTCCTGTACTCAACTCCTCTTGCAATGAAGACCAACATACCATTTGCCTTAACTGTTTGCTTTCAGTGATTGGTGTACAAGGACACCCTGGTCCCTTTATACATCTCAGGATATGGGGCAGATCATTTAGGACTGAGATGAGGAGAAACTTCTTCACTCAGAGGGTGGTGAACCTGTGGAATTCTCTACCACAGAGGCTGTGGAGGCCAAGTCACTGAATACATTTTAAGAAGGAAATAGATTTCTAGACTCTAAAGGCATCAAGGGGTATGGGGAGAGAGCAGAAGTACGGCATTGAAATGGAGGATCAGCCATGATCAAATTGAATGACGACATTTCCCAATCCACCATTTAAATTAATACTCTGCCGTTCTGTATTTCCTACCAAAGTGGATAACTTCATGCTTATCCACATTATACTGCATCTGCCATGTATTTGCCTACTCACCCAATTTGTCCAAATCACCTTGAAACCTCTTAACATCCTCCTCACCACTCTCATTCCCATTTCGTGTTGTCAGCAAACTTGGAAATATTACATTTGGTTCTCTCATCCAAATCATTGAGATATATTGTGAGTAGCTGGTGCCCAAGCACGGATCCTGGCTGTACCCCAGTAGTCACCGCCTGCCACACTGAAAAAGACCCATTTATTCCTACTCTCCTGTCTGCTAACCAATTCTTAACCCATGCCAATGTATTACCCCCAATCCCATGTGCTTTAATTTTGCACACGGACCTCTTAGGTGGGACTTTATCAAAAGCTCCCTGAAAATCTAAATGCACCACATCCACAGGTTCTCCCTTATCTATTCTGCTAATTACATCATCAAAAAACTCCAGTAGATCTGTCAAACATGATTTCCCTTTCATAAACCCATGTTGACTTTGTCTAATCCCCTTGATATTTTCTAAGTGTCCTCTTATCACACCCTTTATAATAGACTCTAGCATTTTCCCTCTTACTGATGTTAGGCTAGCCGATCAGTAATTCGCTGTTTTCTCCCTCCCTCCCTCCTTTTTTAAATAGTGGGGTTAAATTTTCCACCCTCCAGTCGACTGGGACTGTTCCAGAATCTACAGAATTTTGGAAGATGACAACCAATACGTCCACCATTTCCATGGCCACCTCCTTTAGTACCCTGGGGTGTAGATTATCCGGCCCTGGGGAATTATCAGCTTTCAGCTCCATTAATTTCTCCAGCACTTTTGTTTTAGTAATACTAATTTCCTTCAATTCGTCCTTCTCACTAGACCCCTGGTTCCCTCGCATTTCTGGGAAGTTATTTGCATCTTCCTCCATGAAGACAGAACTAAAGTAGTTATTTAATTGCTCTGCCATTTCCTTGTTCCCTATTATTAATTCTCCCATTTTGGACTGTAAGGGACCTACATTTATCTTCAGTAACCTTTTTCTTTTTACATACTTATAGAAGCTTTTACAGTTTGCTTTTATGTTCCTTGCAAATTTACACTCATACTCCTATTTTTTCCCTCTTAATCAATCTCTTGGCCCTCCTTTGCTGAATTCTAAACTGCTCCCAATCCTCAGGCTTGCTACTTTTTTTCCTCTTAGTGTCTAATACTATCCTTAATTTTTTTGTTAGCCATGGTTGGGCCACATTGTGAGCAGCGAATACAGTATACCAAATTGAAAAAAGTTCATCTGGAAGGAGTATTTGGGGCCTTGGTCACTGAGGAGAGAGGAGGTGAAAGGGCAGTGTTATACTTCTGCGTTAGCATGGAAAGATATTGTGGGAAGGGAACAGGTGTTGTGGGTGATAGAGGAGTGAGTTGGGTGTTGCGGAGGGTACCATCCCTTTGGAATAAAAACAGAAAATGCTGGAAAAACTCAGACTTGGCAGCATCTGTGAAGAGAAACAGGTGTTCTGCGTCCATATGATTCTTCTTCAGAGCTACAAGCCCCTTTGGAATTCTGGGTGAGGAGGGGAAGATGTATTTGGTGGTGGCATCATGCTAGAGGTGACAGAAATGGCAGAGGATGCTTTGAAGGTCGAGGCTGGTGGGGTGGAAAGTGAGACCAGGGGGAGCCTTAATATATTTCTGGGAGGGAGGGGGAAAAGTGAGAGCAGAAATGTGGGAAATGGGGGGTTGGACACGGTTGAGGACCCTGTCAACTACAGTGGGGGAGACCCTTGGTTGAGAAAAAGGAAGCCATATTGGAAGCACCATTGTGGAAGGTAGCATCATCAGGACTGGTGCAATCGAGTCCTTACAGGAAACAGGGTGTGAGGAAGTGTAGTCGAGGTAGCTGTAGGAGTCAATGGGCATATAGTAAATATTAGTGTACAGTCTATCCCCTGAAGTGGAGACAGAGAAGTCAAGGAAGGAAGTGTCAGATAAAAGCAAAATACTGCGGGTGCTGGAAATATGAAATAAAAACAGAAAATGCTGGAAAAACTCAGCACGTCTGATGGCATCTGTGGAGAGAGAAAGGGAGTTAATGTTTCAAGTCAGACTCAAAAGATTAAGGAAGTGTCAGAGATGGACCATGGGAAGGTGAGAGAAGGATGGAAGTTTGAATCAAAAATTATGAACTTTTCAAGTTGTGGTGGAGAGCAGGAAGGGCCACTGATACAGTCATCGATGTACAGGAAAAGTGAGTTATGGGAGGAGGCCTGAGTGGGACTGGAACAAGGAATGTTTCACACACCCACAAAAAGACAGGCCCAAGTGGGTACTCATAGCCACACCTTTTATTTGGAGGAGGTGAGACAAGTTAAGGGTTAAATTTTTCAATGAGAGAACAACTTCAGCCAGGCGGAGGAGGGTGGGGGTGGATGTATACTGTATGGTCTCTGTTCAAGAAAGAAGCAGAGAACCTTCAGAACATCCTGGTGGGGGGTGCAAGTATAGAGAGATTGGATGTCTGTAGTGAAGAGGTGGTGTTGGGGACTAGAAACTGGAAATTGTTGAAATTGTGTAGGATATCAGAAGAATAATGAACGTAGGTGGGAAGAGACTGGACAAGAGAGAAAGAAAATAAGAGTCAAAATAGGAAGAAATAAGTTCATTGGGGCAGGAACGTGCCAAAATGATGGGTCTAGCAGGATGGTCCTGTTTATGGATTTTGGGTAGTCGGTAGAAGGGTTGAGGGACTCTGAGGTGGGAGGCTGTGGAGGGACGATCTCCATAGGAGATGAGGTCAGTGACTGTTCTGGAGACAATGGCTAGATGTTCAGTGGTGGAGTTATGGTCCGGGGGAGGCGGGAAGAAGTATCTGAGAGTAGGCACTCAGCCTCTGCAAAGCAGAGGTCAGTACCCCAGAAAACAGCACCACCCTTGTCAACAGGTTTGAAAGCAATGTCAGGGTTAGGCCTGAGAGAACAGAGCGTAGCAAGTTCAGAGGGAGCAGATAAATGAAGACAGTTGATGTCATGTCTACAGTTTTCAATGAAAAGATCAAGAGCGGACAAGAGGCTGGGGGAGAGGTCCAGCTGGAGGGAGAATACTGGAAACGAGTGAAATGGTCTGCTGTCAGGGGAGGAGCCCTGCCGAAAGCATAAATATAAGATAGTCACCAATAAATCCAATTGGGAATTAAAAAGAATCATCTTTATCCAGTGAGCAGTTAATAATGTGGAACTCACTACCACATGGAGAAATGAGGTGATTAGCAAAAATGCATTTAAGGTGGGGGGAGCTAACTAAGCAAATGAGGGAGAAAGGAATAGTAGGATATGCTAGTCGGGTGGAAGGAGGCCTGTCTGGCATAGGCCTGTTTGGCTGGCCTTTTTCTATGCTATAGGTTCTATACAGTATGGTGTACTATACAGATAATGTGCATTGTTTTATTTTCAGTCCAATATTTTTGTTTCAGTTTACATTTTTTCATCTTAATGCTACTTTTTGTCATACCCTACTTTTAATCGTGAGGTAGGAACAAGTGAAGTACAGGAGAACTTTTTAGATCAATATGTAGAGGGTCCAACTAGGGACGGCGCAGTGCTGGACCTAATTCTGAGGAATGAAGCCGTCTGAGGTGGCTGAGGTGGTGGTGGGGGATCATTTTAGTGATAGCGACCGCAACATAGTACAATTTAAGTTTGTTATGGGCAAAGAAATAGACTAGTTGCAAAAAAATGTTTTGGATTGGGGGAGAGCAGATTTTAGTAAAATAAGGCAGGATCTGGCCAAGGTAGACTGGGAACAGCTACTTGTGGGGAAATCTACAGAGGAGCAGTGGGAGGCATTCAAAAAGGAAATGGGGAGGGTACAGGCTCAACATGTTCCCTCTGGGGGGATAGGAAGGAGTAACAAGCCCAGAAAACCATGGATGACCAGAGATATTCAGGATACGATGAGAAGGAAAAGAAAGGCTTTCAGCAGGTACAAGGGAAGCAAATCAGCAGAGGCATTAGTGGAGTACAGAAAGTGCAGGGTGGAGCTTAAGAAAGTAATTAGGAGAGCAAAGAGGGGATATGAGAAAGCTCTGGCTGGTAAAAGTAGGAAAAATCCCAAGATATTCTGTAAGTATATCAATGGGAAGAGGATAACCAGGTAAAGAGTAGGGCCCATTAGGGACCAAAAGGGATATCTATGGGTGGAGCCAGAGGACATTGGTAGAGTGTTGAACGAATGCTTCACATCCGTCTGCACCCGAGAGAAGGAGGATGAAAGTATCGAAGACAGGGAGAGAGACTGTGAGGTTCTTGAGCAAATTAATATAAGGAATGACAAAGTATTGGAGGTGTTGGCAAGCTTAAAAGTGGACAAATCTCCAGGCCTGGATGATTTGTGTCCTAGACTGCTGATGGAGGCAAAGGAGGAAGATCGCAGGGGCTCTGACCCAAATTTTTCCAATTCCTCTCTGGCCATGGGGGAGGTGCCAGAGGACTGGAGAACAGCTAACATGGTTCCGCTATTTAAGAACGGTTGTAGAGATAAGCCAGGGAACTATAGGCCAGTGAGTCTCACGTCAGTGGTAGGGAAACTATTGGAAAAAATTCTGAAGGAGAGAATCTATCTCCACTTGGAGAGGCAAGGTTTGATTAGGGATAGTCAGCATGGCTTTGTCAGAGGGAGGTCATGCTCAACAAATTTGATTGAATTTTTTGAGGAGGTGACCAAGTGCGTAGATGAGGGTAGTGCAGTTGATGTAGTTTATATGGATTTCAGCAAAGCCTTTGACAAGGTCCCACATGGGAGACTTATAAAGAAGGCAAATGCACATGGGATACAGGGAAATTGATAAGGTGGATTCAAAATTGGCTTAGTTGTAGGAGACAGAGGGTGATGACAGAAGGATGCTTTAGTGACTGGAAGCCAGTGTCCTGTGGTTGGATAGACTTGGGTTGTTTTCGTTGGAGCAGAGAAGACTGAGGGGCGACCTGATCGAGGTGTACAAGATTATGGGGGGCATGAACAGGGTAGATAGGGAGCAGCTGTTTCCCTTAGTTGAAGGGTCAGTCACGAGGGGACACAAGTTCAAGGTGAGGGGCAGGAAGTTTAGGGGGGATGTGAGGAAAAACTTTTTTACCCAGAGGGTGGTGACTGTCTGGAATGCGCTGCCTTGGAGGGTGGTGGAGGCGGGTTGTCTCACATCCTTTAAAAAGTACCTGGATGAGCACTTGGACACTGGCTTCCAGGAATCTGTGCTGGGTCCCCTATTATTTATCATTTATATGAACGACATAGATGACTATGTGGGGGGGAGGATTAGTAAGTTTGCGGATGACACAAAGATTGGCCGGGTGGTTAACAGTGAGATTGAGTGTCTTGGGCTACAGGAAGATATAGACGGGATGGTCAAGTGGACAGATAAGTGGCAGATGGAATTTAACCCTGAAAAGTGTGAAGTGATACACTTTGGAAGGAGTAATTTGACAAGGAATTATTCAATGAACGGCATGATACTAGGAAGTTCTGAGGAACAAAGGGACCTTGGAGTGTGTGTCCATAGATCTCTGAAGGTGGAGGGGCATGTCAGTGAGGTGGTGAAAAAGACATATGGGACACTTGCCTTTATCAATCGATGCATAGATTACAAAAATAGGGAGGTCATGTTGGAGTTGTATAGAACCTTGATGAGGCCACAGCTGGAGTACTGTGTGCAGTTCTGGTCGCCACATTATAGGAAGGTTGTGATTGCACTGGAGGGGGTGCAGAGAAGATTCACCAGGATGTTGCCTAGGATGAAACATTTAAGTTATGAAGAATGGTTGGATAGACTTGGGTTGTTTTTGTTGGTGCAGAGAAAACTGAGGGGCGACCTGATCGAGGTGTACAAGATTGTGAGGGGCATGAACAGGGAAGATAGGGAGCAGCTGTTCCCCTTAGTTGAAGGGTCAGTCACGAGGGGACACAAGTTCAAGGTGAGAGGCAGGAGGTTTAGGGGGGATGTGAGGAAAAACTTTTTTACCCAGAGGGTGGTGACGGTCTGGAATGTGCTGCCTGGGAGGGTGGTGGAGGCGGGTTGCCTCATATACTTTTAAAAAGTACCTGGATGAGCACTTGGCACGTCATAACATTCAAGGCTATGGGCCAAGTGCTGGTAAATGGGATTAGGTAGGTAGGTCAGGTGTTTCTCACGTGTCAGTGCTGACTCGATGGGCCGAAGGGCCTCTTCTGCACTGTGAGATTCTGTGAAGTAGCAAGCTTCTCATGATGGTGTCAGTTCTTTTCCACAGTTGGTTGGTACAAGGTGAGCGAGTGAGCTGAGTTTTTAAACTCCTTGATGTTGAGCATTATCCCACTTTGGTGCTGCATTCAGTCCAGCTAAACTGTTAGTTTCAGTTGTATCCCATAGGAGAGATGTAAAAATGAGCTTTCAACTCATGACTTTAACTTGAAAGGCAGATGCTACTGATCTGTACTAACTTGGTATTTTAATCATCAAAAATATTTTTTTTACATAAACCCAGGTGAACGACAGTGTGGGCCAACTATTTCTCTCTATCCATCTGCCAGTTGAGCTAGACAAATCCAGTTATCATGTAATGTAATAGGAATTCATCTCTGAATGGGCTGAGTGACTTGAATTTCACCATGGTTTCCTTGTCTGCTATTTCAGGTGTCACAGGAAGCCCTGGCATGAAATCCCCAATTACCATCATCACTACAAAAGTGATGACATCAGGAACTGGAACACCAACGAAATTCATCACTGCTGTGCCCAAACTGCAAACAGGACAACAGGGACTCACCCAGGTTAGTACAGGATACAGACTGTTGTGAATCTTTTTTCTTTTTAAAAAAATTTTCTTCCTTTCCTTCATTCCCCTCAAAAGAAATTGTATATTAGATAACAATCTCAAATACGTTGTTGGGTCAGGCACTTTTAAATATGCTGTGCACAAGACTTTTTTTGTCAAGAAGCCCTATTGTAGAAGGAAGGCTGTAGTATAGAGCTTAGCCTAGGTGGGGAGTATTCTAATTACTGCAGGGCACTTGACAAAATCCTTATTAAGAATTTGAGAGAATGGAAGGAAACTTGATGGGGGAGGGGGAGAGAAGCAAAGTCCTGAGCACTGGGAAACACTGGGATGTGTGCACTCTAGGGCAATGGAGATGTTGGTAGGAGATAAATGGGTTGGAAAGTTTCCTGAATCTAAGTATCCATCATCCAGAAAGTTGGAAGTTGTTTCAGATGTTGTTTGCCTTGACAGTCAACTGTTGATGTGCTTTCTTCTTTGCAAGTCCAACAGAGACTATGCTGCTGGCAGGGAAACTTATCACCTTCTTCCCTGGGGGTAGCTATTAACTTTAAATGGGACCTGCTCTGATCCAAAACTCTGCCAACGTTCTGGAGAATGGGATTAAGAGTCAGGAAGAGCTTCATTTTACTATTTTAACTATTTTGAGCATGGAAATTGATTTGCCTTGTATTTGCTTCTGTCTGTTTACATAATTAAGCAAAATATCTTTTACGATACCTTTCTGTTCTCTTCCCCACCATCCCACTCACTCCCCAGGTATTGCTGAAAGGTGCTGCAGGACAGCCTGGCACTATCCTGCGAACAATCTCTGGGACACCAGTTAGTGGAGTCAGGCTGATCACCCCCGTGACCGTATCTGCCACCAAACCAGCACTCACAACTTTGGTAGTAAAAGGGACCACAGGTATGAACTATGCCATGTGTGGATAGTTTTTGTTAAGTTGTCTACTGACACCATCTACTTATGTATGTAATGCTTCTTAAATGTTATAAAATGTCCCAAAACATTTCAGAGGCAAACACACCAAGCAGTGATGGGTCAAGGATTGAGGAAATTGAGCAAAGACATGGTCAAAAGGATAAGTTTTAAGCCTTTTTAAAAGACAGTGAGAGGCAGGACAAAGAAATTTATGGAAAGCATTGTAAAATGGGGCCCAGCCAGCTAAAAGGCCTGGCAGAAGGAAGAACTGAGGAGAAGTTGAGTTGGAGAATCAGAGGTTGGCACTGGTATTTAGAACTGGAGGAGATCGCAAAAGAAGGGAAGAGTGAAGCTGTCTAAGGAATTATGGAGGCATTAAAGGATTATGAGTTTAACTGGTGAAAATGGGGACAATAAGGGAAAGGATGATTTTTCGGTTTATTGCCAACAAGCATTGAACTGAAGGGAAGTGGTTATGGGATGATGTGTTGGGATGGGAAAGGATTGAGGTTGGATCTTGTTAAAAATTTGAACTTGCTGTGATTGGGGAGCTGATGGGGTAGGAAAGAGGAGCTCACCAAGTGGAGTATCATTTTTAGAGATTTTAAAAATCCATTAACTCTGTAGACTTGAAGTTGGAGGTGTGGGTGACTTGGAGCATGTGAAAGGGTCAGAGGGAATAAGTTGCCACTGAGAGAATATGTGTGGGTTGTCCTTGTCTTTCAGAATAATTCTATAGTAGTAGGGAAGTTATGGCCACTTTTGCGTTTACCCAGTCAGTTATGGTGATTAGCAGGGCAGCAGGTGCAGTCAAGCCTGTAGCCTGCAATTTGTGCATGGAGAAATGTTAATTCTGCCATGGGGAAATGGTTGGTGAGAGATAGAGGGCGCAAGGACATTGAAGCCAGAGGCAAGGAAGTTGTTGAGCAGATAAAGAGCAGCAGCAGGTGGAGGGTCAGAGGACAGGAAGCTGGCAATACTGCTGAGATGGAGGCAGGCAGCAAAATGTCACTGGTTTTTCAGTAGAACATAGATAATGAGGGCAAAGCCATGAAGAGAGGGAAGGAGTCACTCTTTGTGCTAAGTGTCAGTAATGCCCAGAATGACTAAACAGCAACAACTTGCCCTGATTTATTGCCTGTAACGTAGTGAAATGACAAAAGGTGCTTCAAAGCAGGATTATAAAAGAAAGTATGATACCGTACCACATAAGGCAATATTAGGTGCCTATGTTAGATCACCAAAAGCTTGTTCAGAGGTAGGTTTTAAGAAGTGACTTTAAAGGAGGAAAGTGAGGCAGAGAGGTTTAGGGAGGGAATTCCAGAGTTTGGGGCCTAGGCAACTAAAGTCACAACTGCCAATGGTGGAGCAATTATCATTGGAAATGCACAAGAGGCCAAAATTAGAAGAGCAGAGATGTTTTGGAGGGTTGTGCAATTGGAGGAAATTGCAGGGATAGGGAGGAGCAAAGCCATGGAGTGATTTGAAAATAAGTATGAGAATTTTGAAATCAAGACGTTACTTGACTATGAGCCAATGTAGGTCAGTACACACAGGGTTGATAGGGAAATGGGACTTGGCTGCGAGTTATGACATGAGCGGCAGAGTTTTGTATGGCCAGGAGTGCATTAGAATCGTCAAGCCTAGAGGTAATGAGGGCATGGATGAGCATTTCAGCAGCAGATGAGCCGAGATGGGTGAAGTCGGGCAATGTTACCAAGATGGAAATAAATGGCCTTGGTGTTGGCACAAATATGAAGTCAGAAGCTCAACTCTGGATCAGGTGTGCAAACAGACTGGTTTAATCTCAAACTGTTGCCAGGAAGAGGGCTGGAGTTGGTAATGAGGGAGCGGGGACCGAAAACTATGTCTTCACTCTTCCCAATATTTAATTGGAAGAAATTTCTGCTCATCCAGTATTGGATGTCGGACAAGCAGTCTAATAATTTAACAGCAGTGAAGGAATTGCGAGAGGTGGTGGTGAGGTAGAGCTGGGTATCATCAGCAATCATGTGAAAACTAGCACTGTATGTTCAGGTGACTTGGCCAAGGGATAGCATGTAGATGAGAGATAGGAGATGACCATGAATAGATCCTTAAGTGACACCAGAATAACAGTGCAGGAGTAGGAAGAGAAGCTATTGCAAGTGATTCTCTGACTATGATTAGAAAGATGAGAATGGAACCACATGACAGTGGTCATACCCAGCTGGATGAGGTATTAGAGGATATGGTGTGGTAAAGCGTGTCAAAGGCTGCAAACAGGTGGAGAAGGATGAGGAGGGAATATTTTCCTTTGACACAGTGACATGCAATGTCATTTGTAACTTTGACGAGCTGTTTTAGTTTTGTGGCAGAGGTGGAAACCTGATTGGAGGATTCAAACATGGAGTTCCTGCAAAAGCTGGAAATGGATTTGGGAAATGACAACACATTCACGGACTTTGGACAGGAAAGGGAAGCTAGGGTCCAGGCTTGTTATTGAGGAGAGGGGTAAGGAGAGGTATATAGCCTCATCTAAAAGGAGGTTGTGGATGATAAAAATCTTGTTTGCACAGGAGGACAATATAGATTGAATGATTAGCAGGAAACCTACCAAGATGGTGGCTTGTGGACAAATCCTGCAGCCAGTACCGCATTGTCTCATAGAGGTCAGGAAGATCTTGCTTTTGATCCACCATTCTCTACTGAGTTAGACAAACTGTCAGTACGTCATTGTAATTAACTCTGACATACCTGGACTAGAAATTGGAGAAATAATAGCAAGAGTTTGTGCTCATGATCACTACACAATCCCAGATCCCTCATGGAGGCTTGCTACAAGGGTTATGCTCTTGCCTGTACTTGTACCTTCTTTAGGTGTCAGGCCAGATGGGCAAAGAATAGGCGATGGAAATACAAAAAAAAATGGGTGAACTTGTCTAAAAATGAAAATTTGAACAAGAGTCTACAAACGTTTCTCGTAAATCAATAAAAATCACTGGACAGTTAGGTTCAATGCAACTTTAGGCTTTGGAGCTTGGAATTGATTGCAAGCTGCGTCGTTCAACGTATTTTTGACTTTTTATTGATTTTTTTTTTTGAAAATTGTTTGTTAGGTGCAAGTACATTGGGGACGATAGCAGGTACGATGGGCACCACACTTGCAGGAGTGTCCACTGTTTCGCCCACGCTCAACACGCCCATTGCCACCCTTGGCACCATCGCCAACCTTACTGGCCAGATAATCAGTGCATCCCCCAACACCACTCAGAAACTTACTGCTGTAACTGGAACAACTTCCACAGCTCCCATCATCACCATTCAGGTAGGAACTCAATTGGAGCAAAACATTATACCCTCACGCCACTTTGCATCCCCGAAATTATGGAAAGCCCCAAACCTTGAAAATTGTTGATGTTGATCCATTTCAATGGGAATGTTGTGACTTTAGCAAGGTAGATCAGTGCTTGCCAAACTTCTTCCTGATGTGACCCCATTTTAATGCCTCAGGCTTTGTGTGACCCCAGAGTGAAAATTGGAGGATGGGAGGGGAGGGTTATGGAGTTGTTAAGGGGACGGTGGGGTGGTTAAAACTGCTGGGTTTGCCCTGAACAATCCAAAAGCCTCCCTTTTTGCAGGCTGCGGTAGTAGCAGTAGCAGTAGCCGGGCCTCAGCGAACAGACAATTAAGCCAACGCTCACTGTCGGGAAAAAGAAGAACATTTTAAGGGTCTTGCACCTGTCAAAACTCAGTCCAAGCTCAACAGCCACCACCACTACCTCCGAGCTTACGGCCCCAAAATCTCACCCTGTGACCCCATTGGGGCTCACAACCCATAGTTTGGGAACCCCTGAGGTAGATGGAAGTGGCTCAAGAGCCTGGCAGAGAGAACTTAGATGGGCTGGGACAGATGGAGATTGCTTCAGGGGCTGATGCAGTACTCCTCTGCAGATGCTGGAATATGTGAAATAATACCATAGCAGATGAGGACACCAGTTGCTTTGATATTGACATTTTAATTTGAATTCCATTTCAGGATTCTAGTGCCAGCAGTATATTTGTAGGTAAAAGTGCATAGCCAAGAAATTTGACTAGTCGGTGTCTTTTTTAGGCGCTGAACAAACCTCTGAGCGTTCAAAACAGCAGGTGGGAATGCATCACATGCCATATTGGTAAAGACACAAAAAAATCATGCGGTGCCCATGCCCGAAATGGGTGTTAAACCCCTTATTTGCATATGTAAAAGATATGGAGCATGCTTGAGGTAGCCACTGGAAGGTGAGTTTGGCAGGAGGTAGCTGCCACTGGCTAAACCCAGGGGAGAGATATGGCCTTAATCAAACTGCCTGTTGCGCCACAAACAATTAGGTAAGATTGTAAAATATACTTGGCTGAATGTGGAGCCAGGAGGAGCAGGCTCAATCTTCAGTGCAAAATAGGTTACAAGCTGCCTGTTACTGTCCACAGCTTGACAGCTCGTTGGAAATGAGGCCGGGTATTGTGGCTCACCACTTAAGAGCAAGATTTGATTCCTGTGCTAATCTCCCACGTGCTCAAATAAATTGGTGCACCTGAATTTCTAGGCCTATGATTCCCTGCCAGGACAAGGGAAACCAGGGTTAGTAGTGTCATTGGAACAATAGGATTTATGGATGATACTGTCCCAGAATGTGAATTAAAGAGACAAATATAGAGACCACCAAATTCCTCTCTGGTCCATGGCCAGTTATAATACCCTCCTCCTGGACTGAAATACTTGGTCTGAACAGAGCTAGTCTATATTTCAGTTTACATTGTATTTACCCACTGATCCATCACCCTGATCTGTCAAAAAAACCAAAATACTTCCTCTTTTCGATACCATTGCTTTTACTATGTTGCTATGCACCTTCCATTCATAGTTTAAAGTGGGTGAAGTGCACTGAACTGGTGGTATGGTCTCTCCTTTTTGCATCTTCTCACTTGTGCCTGTGAATTCCTTTCAGCCTGTGTCTGAACCAAACCGGGTTACGATCGTTGCCTCCCCCAGTGGCATGGTGACGCAGCAAGCACAACAGCTCGTAAACTCAGGGTCAGCTTTGGTTGCAGCACCTCGGGTCGCTACGGTGAACTCAGAAACTCAGACCCACAAACTCGAGTTTGTAGAAATGCCAGTCAGGTGTTCAAATCCTCCCCACGAGACGTCAGAAACCAACACCACCAACACATCTACAACCACCACAGCAAACATTGCGGCAAACCAAGGCAAGTGTGAAGCAGGAATGAGAACGAGTTTGGTTTACTGATTTACTCATTATTTTTGCATAACTGATAAGTGAGTTAACTACTTGTAACTGAGTGATGAGTATTAGCTGTGGCTCAGTTGGTAGCAGCCTTGTGTCTGGCACAGAGATTGTGGGTTCAAGTCCCACCCTAGAGACCTGAGCACACAAATGTAGGCTGATGCTCCCAGTACTTAAGGAGTGCTGCACTGCTGGAGATGTCTTCACAATGAGACACTAAATCAAGGCCCCATCTGCACACTCATGGCATTATTTTGGAGCATGGAAGTTCTGTTTGGTGTCCTGGTCAATCAATAAAACAAAAGCAGATTATTCTGGTCATTATCACATTGCTGTTTGTGAGACCTTGCTGTGTGCAAATTGGCTGTCACTTCTGCACTACAGCAGTGACTACATTTCAACAGCACTTCATTGGCTGTAACGTGCCATGGGATTTCCTGAGGTTGTGAAAAATGCTATGTAAATGCAAGTCTAATGTTGGAGATGAATTTATCACAAGGGAAGCTTGATGAAACCTGTCATCTTATATGTTTTTTATTCTTTTTCTTCCCCCTCCAACTCTACAGTCCAGCCACCTGCTATGAACGCACAAGGTATCCCTGAAAGTGTGCACGGTGAAACAGCAACAGCAGGAACAACAAACACTGCAACCACAGCATCTACAGCTCAGAGTGGGGCGGTTACCATGGTAACACAGTCCACACCTGCACCTGGACCCTCCACACAGGTAGGGCAAGGAAGAGATACATAGGGGTATGACACTGGTACAGGAAGGTGGGCTTCAACCCAGGTGAGTGCCTACTCACTAATTAGGTGCTATTAGGTAATAGGCAGTTTCCTATGGTGCAATCTAGTGTAAACTTGGCAATTCTATACCTCCATTTTTATTGTGCTCATGGGTCATCTTCTGATGCAGTTTTAAAAGTTGCTCTCTAGTTTCTGAGAGAGTAGAATGGGTAAGAGTAGGTAAATTGGTACGCATTGGTCTGCTAAACATGAGCTCTGCCAGTGATGGGAGAGCTGCACTTAAAGATGTTACTCTCGGATGTAACATTGCACTGTGTAGATCTTGCTTGGTCTGTCTACATTTGAGAATTCGAGATTTCGCCTTGTGAATTGTTCATTCAACTGCCGTTAGATCTAGGGTAATGAGGAGAAGTAGTGTGATCGATATTCCACTTCTCTTCGCATCTTGAAATGGCTTACTAATAAATTGTGGCTGTTATCCATGATCTCCAAAGGCACACCAAATAATCTGAAAATAATACTTAAGAGTGTGCACGACAGTTGTACTTGATGTATTGTGCAACTGTCGAATAATGGGGTACTTGGTAAAGTAGTCGATGATGACAATGAAGTCAGTACCATGGACATGAAAGAGGTCAGATGTGATTTTAGACCATAGATGGGTAGGAACTTTGTGGGATCAGTAGTTCTCAGTGCTGACTTGGCATATGTTCTTGACATGCCTCGCACTTCTTGACGATGACTTCAATGTTATTGTTAATACCCGGCCAATAGACTGTCTCTCTTGTGAGTCTTCTCATCTGATCTATGCCCATGTGTGAGGGATGAAGTTATTGAAGAATATCACATCACAAAGATTCCGGTATGATGACCTGCCTGCCTTTAAAAATGACTCCCTGGAAGTTGCCTAGCTTGACCCGATAAGGCTAATTAAGGTCAAAATGGTGTCTCATGTTTGTGGACATGTTGGATTGAATCAGGCCATCCATCAATGATGTTTTCCACAGTTTCTGGAATGTAGAATCTTTCACCATTTCTTCTTATAGCTGCTGGCGTTTGCGTTATGCAAAATGTACCAGATCAGTAGGTGAACTTGCATTCTCCTGCAAGTGTAACGTTGCAACTCCCTTGAAACTGCCAATTTTGTCGAAACATTTTGGATATTTCAATGTTAGGTCACATCATAAACATCTGTGACACCCAGGAGGATTGATTGTACTTGCACTCCAGGACTATGGATCCTGCACATAGAATTAGTGAACCAATGTACCCTGAAAGTTTCACAGCTGTAGATTTTGCCATGGCCTTCCACATCTGTGGGTATATGTCTTTTAGAATTCGCAGGGGTAGCATGTTTGCACGTCACCACCCCCGCCCCCCCAATCAATCTTGGCCAATAAAGTGTAGTTACCAACTTTAGGGCAGATAATTTGAAATCTTGGCAAACAGCTCGGATGGTATTATGGCATCTGTGGCAATGAGATTGATGTGTGAAACTTGTTCACTGTTCTTCATCTCGTCCTGCATATCATTGTAATTTTCTGATTTGTCAGTCACCTCGTGTATATGTGTAACCGTTGTGTACTGCCTGTTTTGGATTATTATACGGCTCTTTGTATCTGCCTTTGCTTTAGTGCACTGCTGCTGCCAATGGCTCTTTGTACCACATGCCTTGCAGTATTATTGAAAATCTGGACATTCTCTTGGCGCTTGCAGAAAGCTGCACCTTCCACATGTCCTGCTAGTTTTGGATGTTCTAGTAAGCGCATCAGCAATTGGGGTGGTGCTTGGAACTTGTCCGTTTTGTCGAACTGCGAGGATCCTTGTACTTGGATCCTTGAGTAGTTCTTCAATGCTATGCGTTTTGGCTGTCTAGCAGATCTTTCTAGAACACTTCCATGGGAGTGGATGCGGTCACCAACTCAATAATTCTGTCTGCAAGTTCTGCGTTTGAAAAATCACAGCACGTACCCCTCTGCATCTGCTGATGAAGTGGTCTATGAATTCTGTAGGCTGTTGTCGAAATGACATGAATTCTAGATGAATATGGAAGTTTAACCTGATTCTGAACCAGCCTTCCAATGTAGTCCATATCTTTTGGGAATCCTTTAGCTCTTCTGCAATTAATCTTGACATGTTCAGCCTGTGTAGACCTTCGTTCCCAGTTGCTAGTTTGTTTTTTTTTTTGTTTGACCCTTTCTCGCTCACTATTGATCCGGCCCACACCCTGGTCACTCACCTTTTCTAACTGAGCTAAGCTGTTGCTGGTCCTCTCAAAGTGCTGGCCCTCTCAACATGCTGTCCCAACACTGAACTGACAGGTTATGCGCTGCAATCTCACTGCGAGATATCTGTCTGCTTACAAGCTTTTTATTTGAGCACCGTATCTTCAAAGCTTTGCTGTGCAGTCACCACGCTGTGTTTTCAACGCTTTCTGATGCTGTGACTCTGTTACGGTCTGACCAAAGCATCGAGGGTCATCTCATGCCATGTAACATGATCTAAGACTTCACCATGTTGTACCTGTACTTAATATTGCTGCCAGGCTGAGCACCATGTTGTTTAGAAGGAACCACTGCTGCACACCATGTCGTGTGTGTTATAATAATATAAAGGCACCAATCACTCATAAGGCATTGTGTAAACATGTTGTGGGTTCATTTATTTAAACTAGGTACATGAGGACAAATATACATGGATAGAAAGCTTGAAGACAGCAGCGGAGCTGTGCGTGCCTTTTCTGCTCACAGACCAAAGTGAAACTGAGCCTGGGTCACATGACACACTTCCCTTCTAGTGATGACATGTTACCATCTCCAAGGCATATTACAACAGGCATCTATTCACATCAGCCTGGAATGTTCTTTTTATTCCCGCTTGAGACAGGAGAGTGGTTTTATTCCACAAAAGTCAGGTGACCTTGGGTGGTCATCTTTTCCAGCATTTTTGTGTTCTGGTTTAAAATATAAAATTCATTTGAATTTCAGAATGTGACATGCTGGTTCTAGGCTGGAGATTGCAAATGCATGGATTTTATCAGCAGATGGACTGATGCAAGGGCTGAGATGGAAGTGCGCAGTCTTTTTGATGGCAAGGATATGTGATCAGGAGCTCAGCTCGGGGTCAAAACAAACACTCAGGTTGCAATCAGTGTGATTGAAATTAGTGATGAGGTTATAAAGTTTGCAGTGGAGACCAAATCCGATGGTTTGTTAAATTTAAGGATGAAATGTGAAGCACTTGGAAATTTTAAGAAATGTGATAAGGTGCTATATCGATGGAAGACTTAATTTGGGCCAAACAATTCAGATTAAAAGAAGAGAAAAACTTGCCTGGTGCAATATTATATCTTTGCATGCGTGGCTCAACTGACTGAGGTATTGATTGGAAGATAACATGTTTTAATCCTGGAGATCCTGCAGAACACCAACTTCAGCCTGGACATAGACCTTTGTGATCTTGATGAAAAAGGGCGACGGACACTTTGGTGTTTTCGTATCCAGAGGCAGGTTAATCTTGTGACATATAGAACTAATTTCTAATAAATAGATGTTGAGGAAGCTTGAGAGACTTGAAACAAGAACTGCTGATAAATGTTACCTTGAGTTGAGGTATGAGAACCCGTTCACCCATCCAGCGATTGGTGTTTGACTGATTTAAGTTGCAGAAAGGCAAGCAGTTGCCAAATTTCCAAGCTTCCAACTGGGGAAGCTTCAGTGTTGGGGGTAAGACCTTTGTGCTTCGGGAGAATAATAGCAATATATCTGCCATTGTTATGGTGAGTTGTGCTGCTCATGAGCAGCTGCTAATACCTGCTATCCGCATCGTACTTTTCAAATCCACATTCATCAATTGTCTAGTAACCATTGTCTTTGAGTGGCTTCAAATTAACAATCCTGATATGCAGTTGATGAAAAGCTTGTTAATGAGTCTTGGAGATATAGACCTTTCTTAGAAGTCTAGAATCCTTCCCACTCAGTCCAAATAACGTAGCAGTTATATAATCTTAGTGTTCCTGGTTAGAGCAGCAGTGAAAAGGTGAGTGTTGCTGTATTTGGTAGGCTGCCTAGTTGTAAATAGTTAAACTGCAGCAGTACCCCTGTCCTCACTTGTGGATCCCTGAACCTTTTTTTATTTTGCTGCATCTATATTTGGTAAATGAGTTGTCATCTTACATGGAGTTTCTGCACTCCATGTCAAACAAAAGCTGACCATCACTTGGTTTAGAGACTCGAGATGGGGTGGTGAGGGACTTTGTGTTTGCACAATAAAGTTGATTTAATCCAAATTGCTATCCTCCATGTTGAGAATGCCTATGAGGTGTGTAAACCCTTGCTTGAATTTCTGACTAATATTACTCGAGAACAAGAGGAGACGCTTGAAACTTTAGATTAATTCCTCTGAAGATTCAGATCAATAATTGTTCTGTGCAGCTATTAGGACTACCACAAGCTGACATCTGACTTAATTACTACGATGAAGTCCACATCATTTGTATCCCACACAGCGATTAAGGACAAATCATTGAGCTGCCAAATTATTTTTCTCTCCCTGTAGGCAGCTCCATCAACTGAAGCGCAGTCTAATAACACTGAGCAAAGTTCCGTGTCTACAGCGAGGCAGACTGTTGGACATGTTTTGCCTGCCAGCTCTTCAGGTGTTGGTGCCACATTAACAGTTCGGGTCTCTGGCACCACGAACCAAGGAACAACAGCGGCTACCTTGGCGCAGGTGCTGCAACCTCAAACCAGTGTCAGCCTTCATCAAGACCAACTCCTCCCTCCTCGAGAGCTCCTGGCTGACAGCCGGCCTGAGACCCTCGCCGAGCTGGGTCTGTCTCCCGAAGAGCTGGCTGTAGCAGCTGCCGCTGAGGAGGCAGCCCGATTGGCGGCACTAGAAGAAGCTAGGACGGTGACGACGACACAGGTGTCTCTGGTGTCTAAAGGGACTGCAACTGCAGGTAGGTGTGTGTGCAGGTTTGGGCTCTGAACTGCAAGGGTAGTAAGTAGGATGTATGGTTAAAAATGACTGCAAGCTAACTAAAGGCATGATCGTCCTAACAAAAATATTACACGAATGTTGTGGGTGTTAAGTGTCATTGGACAAATTCACAGGATCGGGCATGATTATAATCATCTTGGCAGTCAGTAGCCAATAAACATAGAAATAGGAGGCCATTCAGCTCCTCGGTCCTCCTGCACCATTCAATTAGATCATGACTGATCTGCATATTATCTCCCATTTACCCACCTCTTCCCCTTGATTCCCTTACCCAACAAGCATTTGTTAAATAAAAGCAAAATATTGCAGATGCTGGAAATCTGAAATAAAAACACAAAGTGCTGGGAAATCTCAGCAGGGTTGGCAGCATCCGTGAAGAGAGATGTCCATTGACCAAATCAGGCAGCAGAAGACATTCTGTGAATCACAACTGTTTTATTGTTAAACTATAGTTCAATACAAATACCTGTTTCCGCTCTTCCCTTCTGGACCCTTGCCCTCTCCAGAAGCAAATGCCTCCCCCCTCCTCTACTGAGGGAAAACCTAGCTCTTAAGTACAGGCTTCAATGAGCATCACCTCTCAATTCACTCTGAAACTCATAAAGGAACCTGCATTTCTAACATTGTCAAGAGAAATAGAGTTAACATTTGGGGTCTAATATATTGATAGATACTTCTCTGGAAGTACCTATCGATCTCAGTGTTGAAAACTTGACCCACGATGTTCACAGCTTTTTGGGTTGGGTTGGGGGAAGCTCCAGATTTCCGCAACTCTTGTGAACATGCTACCTGATATCGCTCTTTAAAAAGCCTAGCTCTTAAGAATATGTTTGCCCACCAGAGGTAATAGTTTCTCTGTAACTACTTTAGTTAATCTTTTTAACATTTTCAACTCCACAGTCAAATCATCTGTCAGTCTTCTATACTCAAAATACAAACCTAGTCAATGCAAACGGTCTTCATAATTTAGCCCTTTTAATCTGGCATAATTTTGGAGTATCTGCACAGCACCCTCAGTACAGCCAATATATCTTTGTGGCGTGGTGCTCAAAACTCCAGTTGGGGTTTGAGCCAAATTTTGTTATTTTGGACTATGTGAAGGTTACAGAAAGCACATGCTGCCATGGAACTGTGCTCCAGCAAGGCAAAGATGATAGGGAAATTGGCAAACAGCAAGAGAAGGTGATTGTTGGTTCTTAAGCAGGTTTCGGACAGACTCTAGAGATGATGCAAGCTGCTGTGGTTCAGCAAGCACAAATCGCACTCATTCTCTGAGACCTATCACTGCTTCAGGTATTCAGAATGAGGTTAATGGTGGTGAGCTACAGTAGTGCACGTTTCACCGCCTGAATATTGAGAAATTGTGTGAAAGCACACTGTTGTCTCTGGCACAAGTAAAGTATAATTTGTTCACTCAGCTCCACATTTGTGCTGTACTTTCACAGGTGACACCAGCTGTAGAGAAACGAGTAGAGGAGCCTTTGTCACGAAAGTATAATAATTCTCATAGTATTATTGTGATCTATTGTAAAAGTAGGTTTTGGATAGTTCGTGCGCGTGTGCGCAATTTAATTGAATTGGAGACAGCTGGTCTGGAGGCTAGGTTTGAAATGCTAAATACATAAACATGGCTGAAGTTTTAGAATGTGAGGTGAGGAGAATTAGCATTTTTAGATAAAACAGGGTAGTTAGAGTTTCAAAGAGATGGTAGGATGTTACACCTAGCCAGAGCAGCTAGGCTGAGCAGTGTGTTTATTTTTCCCAAAGGTTATTGACAATATTAGCATCATGAAAAGATTTATGTTATGAGAAAAGTGAAGTTTTGCATTAAATTGAATTTGCATTAAAAGGGAGAAACATGTATAAAGGAGAAGAAACTATGTGTCAGAGAGAAAGGCATTGTAAGATCTACCAGAAGTGTGAAAGGCCTCCAGTATTTGTGCATTAAGCTGCTGTTTACAGAAACCGAAGGTGGGAAAAGCCACTTTGAATTCTACTGTCCAGGGTATTGTGTTGACTTGCCTGGATCTGTTTAAATCTTTTTTTACCGTTGCCTTAACAGGAGTGTAACTGGAAGCCAGATTAGTCAGGGGTTTTAGGACTTATTGTAGACCTAGGTATGTGCTTGAAATCTTTTGCTGATAAATGTTTAATTTAGTTTTCTAAAAAGAAAATCTGTACAGTCTTGGTGGACTTGTTACTACTGAATTCAGGGCAGGCATCTCAGAATAACTACAAATTGCAAAGTCGTTGTGACCACGTGATCAAATTTCTCTTGTGGATTTGATCCGCCTGGCACACATCATCTAACGTGTCATAGCAGCCCTGCAGATGGGCATTGCAGCTACCCTCTATCCTTCAAGTCTGTAATTCTGTCCTGCAGAATAGGGAAATGTGGATGTTGACACCCTTGTCAGTTTTCTTGTGAAGGGTGTCCAGCTGAAACATTACCTTGTCTGCTGTTTTCAGATTTTGACAAACCCAGTGTGTTCCCTGTTCCTTTTCCCTTTAACATGTTCACAGACTTTCCGGCATCTGTAGGTTTAATTTTAGTATTTTATTCATTCATGGGATGTAGGCAAGACCAGCATTTATTGCCTGTCCCTAATTCACCTCGAATACAACTGAGTGGCTTGTGAGGCCATTTCAGAGGTTAAGAGTCAGCTGCATTAATGTGGGTTTGGAGTCACATACAGGCCAAACTAGGTAAGGACAGCGGGGGCCATAACTTCCGAGCTCCGGGGCAGTGTATCTGGGGGATACTCTAAGATGCCCTGGGAAACCCAACCCCCTGCCCCACCACCACCACTGGAAGCTCGCAGTTAAGGATTTCACAGCAGTTGCCCGGGAAGTTTAAATTTCCTTTGGGCAATTGCCCTGCACTGGCAACCATCCAGTGATGCGATTTAAATCGCAAACTTCAGGTGGTTCTAACTGTCATACAGCAATAGGTACCCAGAAAGAGTTAGAAGAATTAAAACCACTTCTAGCTTCTGGGTAACTATTATACAGACCTCCCAACCACTCCGTACGGCACCCTCCCCAGCTGACCTGACCCGAGTCAGCCAGGACCATTAAAAAGGGGGCGTGTTCTCCTTCCCTCCAGCGCTGCAGCCCTGGACAGAAGACCATGGGAACATGCTGTGCTACACAGATCACACCCAGCCTGAATCGAAGGTCGGGTGAGATAAAAGCAGTTGGATTTCCAGGAAAGTAACTACAAGCGGAGTGGCAATCCCACTCAGTTGCCACTCCACCAGAAGTTACGGGCCATTTCAGAGGGCAGTTAGAGTCAGCTACGTTGATGCGGGTTTGGAGTCACACATGGGCCAGACTAGGTAAGGATAGCAGATTTCCTTCCCGAAAGGGCATTAATGAACCTGATGGATTTTTAGTTTCATTGTCACTATTATTGATACTAGCTTTTTATTTCGGATTGAATTAGGAAGTGAATTTAAATTCCCTGTTGTTGTGGTGGGATTTGAAATCATATGTCTGGATCAGTAGATTAGTGTAGTGATTATGTACTATATTAGTAATGTACTGAGCCACTATACTAATGTGCCACCTGTACAGTTTAAAATAAAGCTGATGTTTGTCGTTCTGTTAAAAAATTAACCAGTCTTTGTGCTCTTCAACCTACTGATAACTAACTGTTAACAACACTGCAGTAGTTTTGAACAGTCTTTCCCCCCTCTTTAAAATGCAGCAAGGGAAGAGGCCATGGATACCTCATCGGCAGATTTAGCAACAATGCAGCCAGCACAGCTGTCGCACCAGGCACTGCAGACACTGGTGTCCCTGCAATCCATCGTACCATTAGCTGAACTTGCACAGCAAGACATAGAAAGAGCACGGCAGCAGCAAGCTGCGGAGAGCAACCAGCCCTCCCGGCCAGCAGAGGCTCTAGCGCCAGCAGATAGTCTCAATGATTCTACCTCGGAGACCAATGGGCCACAAGAACTGCCTAGTACAGTCTCAAGTGTTCAGATGCCTATTCAGAAGACCACAGGCAAGTATGGCAAAATAGCTTTAGTTTTTCTTCTTTTGCTTCTCACCCAAAGCTCTGCTGCCCATATTCTAACTCATCACTTGTCACTCCCATGTTCGCTGTTCTCATTGACTCCAGTCCAATTTTAAAATTCTCATTCATCTTTTCAAATCCCTGCATGGCCTTGTGCCCTCATCTATCTTTGTAGTCTCCTCCAGCCCTGCAACCCTCTGATCTCTGCAAACCTCCAATTCTTGCCATTTAGGGATCCCAGTTTTTCCATTGCTCTGCCATTGACGGCCATGCCTTGAGTCCTTTAGGGCCTAAGTGCTGAAATTTGCTCCCTTAATAACTCCAATTCCCTCTCCTCCTTTAATATACTCCTTAACAGCTACTTCTTTGACCAAGCTTTTAGTCATCTGTCCTAATACCTCCTCCTGTGGCTTGGTGTCAAATTTTGTGTGATTTACACTCCTGTGTAATGCGATGGGATATTTTACTATGTTAAAGGTGCAATATAAATGCAAGCTGTTTACAGGATGTGAGCGATAATGGTACAACCACATGAGAAAGGCAAGGTGACATTTTGTAACTGTTGTTTCACCAAATAGCTTGCTAGAGTTTTGAGCTGGCAATGTAATGGGGATCAGGAGTCCAGTGTCAGCCAGACTAGGCAGAGATAGCAGCTTCCCAAAATCACATCATGAACTAGTTGGTTATGATAATCTAGTAGCTTCCATGGTCACTTCTTTTTTCCAGGTGTCAGCTGGCAATGCAGTTTCACAAGATATCATGGTGCAATGTAACCTCATGACTTTTAGGTTGTTAGTCCAGTATCTGATACTGCAATATCAACAGCAATGGATAGGAAAACCCCATTGATTGGATAACCAAGCATTCCAAAGTAGTGTATTAACTCACAGATAAGTGCCATGTTTTTTTAATGCGAGAAACAGGAGGTGGGACATTTGCTGCATGCACATTACTGGCTACTTTAACCTGTAGTACAGTCTAAATGCAAGAGTGACTCAGTACAATAAATAAATAAAGACCTGTATGCTGCACCAGAGTTGCATTATTTCCAAGCTACACTGAATAAAATTCTTACATTTTTCTAACACGATCGTTGAAACACCTCAAAAGTACTTCATGGTGTTTGGAGTGCAGTGCGAGAGCCTTTCTGTACCAATAATACCCCACAGACAGCAAAGCAGATTATACATGTTATACATGGAGAGATGCATCAAGTCTTGTGTCCTGTTCCCATCAGAGCATCCAGCTGGGTTTTGACTGTCCCTGTTACTTTTTTTTTAAAGGTGTATATTAATAAAAGTATTTATTTTGTTCCAAAGACCATTTTTAAAAATTCATTTATGAGATGTGGGCATCGCTGGCTAGGCCAGCATTTATTGCCCATCCATAGCTTACATAACAGTATATTTTCAGTATATGTAAATTTAATGAAACAGGATTCCAATGGACTCACCATCACCTCAAGGGCAATTAGGGATGGACAATAAATGCTGGCCTAGCCAACAACGCCACATACCATGAAAGAATAAGTAAAAGAGAAAATGTTGAGAACCTTGGTGTTTTTGTGTCTCCTATCCTTCCTTCCTGACTAATTAGTCCAAACACTTGCTTCATGCTATCCAACCCTCCTTGGGTGTTTCAATAACCTTTTTCCTGCAGCTAACTTATTTATTCCCTGCCCTCTTCTCCAGCTTATTGCTCAACTACTTAGGCATCGCCTAATTACTGATGCTTGACTGACTCCTCATCTCTTGTCTTCAACTTACTCAGCTTGGCACAGATGTCAACTAGTAAGCATAATGGATGTAGACTCAATGTGAGACAAATGTTTCCTTGAAATAGGGACTGAATTTCTATTTGATTACAGGATGAGAATATTAAAAGTACATGGCATGACATCTTAATGCAGCGGCTTGGAATTACAAACTGTAAGTGAGGGAAATATTATGGTAAAACTGACCATTGCTTTCCTTTATAACAGGTTTGGCGCCATACACTTCCCTCTTGACGTCATCAACCAACCAAATCTCTAGTCCAATGAAACTACAGGCAGCCACTGCTTTAACCCAAGTGGCCAATGGAATTGGCCTTCCTGTGTCGGTAAGTGCTCCTGTAAGGGCAGGCAATTTGATACTCTTGCCTCCCTTGTAAATTATTGGTTGACTTGTACAACAATCTTGAACATTTCAAAATAAGTGAAATGAAAGTTAGCAGAATTATTTAAAGAAACTTGTGTTTATGTACTGGATTGTTACAATGTGAAAACATCTCAGAATTTCACACACTTAATGATAGGAATTCTGAACAAGGGACTGGCTTTTTGTCTCTGGGACATGGATTCAGATCCAGAACAGATTGATGGCATTTCTGCTGATTCGAAGAATCCTTCAGTCTCCATCCAGTATCTATAGGGTCTACAACAGGAAGCTAACTGTTGCACTGAAATCCTATTAGTCTGTGACCTGTTGGTGTTGCATGGGATGCAATGTAGCTGAAGTATATAGATGAACTGGAGCAGAGGAACTTTCCTCCATGTTTAACTGTGATGGTCCTTACTCAGGATGACTTAATACACTGGGTCTCCATAATAAGAAGGTGTTACATTTCCCCAATATCCCTCTTTCCTTAAGGGTAAGCATAGGCAGAAAAACTGCCATGTCATGGAAATGTCCAATGTCTACCTAAAACTAGTATTGTACAAAAAAGAAAAATGAAAAAAAATAAAAAGTTAAAAAAGATTTCCTTGAAGTTGAGTACAAATTTAAGGTTTGGCTGTTTGCATCAATGTGATTTAATTAAGAGTAGCTGTTAAGCAGCAGCCTATCACATTCCTTTCCCCTCATTCTCTCCCCCACTCTTCACCTGCCCCCCAAACAATAAATGAGAAACCCTGAACGTGCTTTAAAATACTTTGAAGTACAGTGAGTAATTTAAAGGCAGATCTGGAAGCCCTTTTGTGCATAGCAAGATCCCATGATCCCCTAGGGTTGATTGACCAGTGATGTTGATTCATGGAGGAATATTAAACAGGATACAACCTGAAGTGGTTCACACTAAAGATTGCTATTGAATTGCAGTCGTCAATGTGTACGGAAAGATGGCAGCATCACTGCTTTGGGCAGGCAGCTTTTTTTTAACCTGCCCTCCGGTTAAACTGGGATCCTGTCTTCTACCTGCTCCAGGGGATCAAGTCCTATGACTCTACTCAAAGAATAGTTCTGCTGACTGATATACAACTCTGCCCCTCAACCATGCCATGACATACTGAGCTGGCTTTTTATCTTTATGTCGTGGTATTGAAGTAAGTGTTGGCATATTTTCCTAAATAAATAGACACATAATTTCACTTGATAAAGATTCTGTGTGGCTAGCACTAAATGGGTGATTTTTGACAATAGATAGTTTACTTCACCACTAGAGTAGATTCACAGTATTGAGAGGTTCAAAATTTGTCCCGACTTTTATGTTACAGAACAGAATTTGGAGAACTGAGGGCAGACTGTGTAACGCTGAAAGTCATGATCACAATCGTAAAATTCTGCCCTAGATTTGATCTCTCTGTGCCGGAGGCTATCTAGCACAGGATAGATAGAATAGTATCCCAAGGCAGCCACTACCAAGTTATGAGAATCGAGGAAATTTCTTTGGATTGTTATTACCTGGAAAGTTGACAGTAATAGATCAATAGAACAAGGAACATGACTAGGTGATGTGATGGAGTGGGCAGGTAATACCCAGGCTGGTATAATTGTAATGTAGAGAGCCCAGAAAGAATGGTATGCATTGTTCAGCAAACCCCAGAGAAGATATGTAGGACCTTAAGGATATTTTACTAATTAAAAGTGCTAAATAAATTCAAGTTGTTGTCATAGAAGGAGAGAAACCTTGCAACTTTTGCTTGCGTACCTTGTACCATTTTAAAACAGAAATAGGTGGGAATGGGCAGCAGATCTACCAGCATCCTTAAAACTGCAGGTACATTGTCCAAAGTCCGGGCTGAGACCGTGCCAGATTTCTGATTTTCCTGGATTTTGAATTACCAACCAACTCCTTCACACAGGCTTCATGGGAACAGAGAGAAACAACTGATTTCTAATCCCCCCCCTGAAAGCAGCTAGGGATGTTGCAATCGGAAATGTGGAGAGAACCCCCGACTCTCTCCCATTGGTGGTACAGACAACTTTGTGTCCAGGGAATAGCGAGGGCTGGGAAGAGACAAATCTTAAAACGCTGCAATGACTCGTCCTGTGTGTGCACAGCTGTCACTGATTCCATTCTCTGGGATTAGCTCGATAACGGGCTCTTCATTCCTCCGCTTACCGTGTTCCGGGAGCGGTGCCCAGATTTCCCAAGAGAAAAATGTCCGGTTTTCAGACAATTCTGGCTTCGGACAGCCAGATTTTGAGTATTGTACCTGTAAAAGGTCAACATTTCAGATATACCTCCCTCATCAGAATTCATCTGCTGTATTTTCTTTCTGATCACTGCTGGTTGACCCCATTTTATTCTCTAACTCTTCCATGGAAATCTAAAGCCAAGTACTTTCCAGGTGACCAATGTTTTTAATACGATTCCGCAGAAACATGATGCATCTACTCTTACCCAGCCAAAGCCAACAGCCAGGAAGGAACCCAATCAGTGGTATGACGTTGGTGTATTTAAAACTACAAGCACGGTGGTGGTTTCCTATTTCCTGCCTGCAGAGGGCTCTCAAGGAGAAGAGGTAAGATGTGTGTGCAAATGCTATTGTTGAAGTGACCACACCCTTTTATTGATGCCTGAAATACAGTCAGTGCTCTGTAGCATACTGTTAAACTGTAAAATCTTCCTGTACATTTTATCCCCCTTGCCCGTCTCCCAAAGATGCTGACTGTTGCAAGGGTATGGTTCAATGGGCACCAGTTTCCCTCCATTACCTTCTGCTCCCCAGCACCGAGTCACTGTTTTTCATTTGTGAGCTCAAACATTGTGCATGGGCAGACTGATTTATTGTGGGTGGGACGAGAAACAGTGGGTTCAAGGCTCTAGGCTTCTCAGTGTCCCAATTTACTGAGACCCATGAGAAATGAAATTTGCAGCCCTCCTGTTCTCTCCATTTCAGTACAGCACAACACCACATGGTGCATATCAGCTATCTGGGGCAAGGGGGGGATGAACCTGTTATATATTTTACTGAAATAAATTATTTCATTGATTTTTTTTTTTTGAAAATGATACCCAATTGCTTTAGTTTATTTAATTTGACCCACCTTTTTAGAAAAATTGCAGTTCTCCCATAACCTTATCAGTGCCATTGTTTAGCTTCCTGTTTTTGGAATCAGTTATTTTATAACAAAAAAAACCTCAGTTTAAGCAATGTAGCTGCTCAGAATTATGTAGAATTTTACAACGCAGAAACCTGCCACTTGGCCAAACTTATCTTTGTCAGTATTTATATTCCACACGAGCCACTTCCACCCAATTCCATTCAAGTCGAGAGAGAAAAAAGGAACATAGTGGTGGTAGTAGAGGCACAGTATAGTTAGGGGGATTGACACTGTTCTCTGTAGCAAAGAGTGAGAGTCCAGATGGCTGTGTTGCCCGCCCAGTGCCAGGGTTCGGGACATCTGCTCAGAGCTGGAGAGGAACTTGCAGTGGGAGGGGGAGGATCCAGATGTCGTGGTCCATGTAGGTACCAATGATATAGGTAGAACTAAGAAAGCGTTTCTGCAGAGAGAGTATGAGGAGCTAGGCACTAAATTGACAAGCAGAACCTCAAACATTATAATCTCTGGATTATTACCTGAATCGTGTGCAAATTGGCATAGGGTACATCAAATTAGAGAGATCAATACGTGGCTCAAAGACTGATGTGGGAGAAGTGGGTTGCAGTTTGTGGAGCACTGACACTGGGAAAAGTGGGGGCTGTACCGTTGGGACGGTCTACACCTGAACTGGGCTAGGACCAGTGTTCTTGCGAACCACATAACTAGAGAAGTGGAGGGGGTTTTAAACTAAATAGTAGGGGCAAGGGATCAAATGTAGAAAGATGTGGTACATCAAAGTGTAGACAAGGTAAGAGGGTTGGAGAATGGCAGGAAGGGACAGAGAGAAAAAAACCTAAGAATACACAAAGAATCAAGATTAGATGTCAAAGATAACAAAAAGACAAAACTTAAAGGCTCTGTATTTGAGTGCACATAGCATTCATAACAAAGTAAACAAATTGATGGTGCACATTGAAGTAAATAAATATGACCTGATAGCCATCACAGAGGCCTGGCTGCAAGATGACAGGAATTGGGTCCCAACTATTGAGGGGTATAAGACCTTCAAGAAGAATAGGAAGCTAGGTAAAGGTGGAGGGGTAGCATTGTTAAATCAAGGGTGGCATTTGTACAATAGTTAGAGATTACCTTGGTTCAGGAGATCAGGATGTAGAATTGGTTTGGGTGGAGATGAGGAATAGTAGGGGAAATAAGTCACTAGTGGGAGTGGGCTACAGGCCCCCTAACAGTAACCATAATGTAGGGCAAAATATACAAGAATAAATATTGGGTGCTTGTGTCAGGAAGATGTAATAATGTTATTGGAATTTATTGTTAAGTAGAGTAATAGTGGGGTCTGGGTCTGTGTATGTGTGTGAATTGATGTGTGCGTGTGTTAATTGAATTAAAGGCAGCTGGTAGGTAGACGTAGGTGTGAAGGGAACATTTGCATTTTCAAATAAACCAGACTAGATGTCACCTAGCCAGGTGAAGTTCAGAAACAGTGTGTTTATTTTTCCCAAAGATTACTGGTAACATTAGTACTATGAGAGATTTTCATCATCAGAGAGGCCCAAAGACATAGTGAAACAAAGGGGAAAATATGTATAAAGGAACAAAGGTTGTGCATGAGGGGAGGCATTTTAAGATCTAACAAGTGTGAAAAGCCTTCATCTATGCCTCAAGCTGCTGTCTACAAAGGATTGAAATTAAGGAAACTCACTTTGAGTTCAACTGATTCAAGGTATTGTGTGTCACCTTCCCTGTGTTTTTTAAAATCCTGTCTTACTGTTGCCTTAACGAAAGTGTAACTGGGAGTTAGATTAATTAGGGGATTTAGAAGTCATAGTAGTAATGTGTAGATTTAACTTGTACTTAAAATCATTTCTTCTATTAATAAAGGTTTGATTTAGTTTTGTAAGAAAGCTATAAGATTTGGTGGTCTTATTACTGCTGAATTCAAGGCACGCATCTCCAAATTTATACAAATTGCAAAGAAAAGGTTGTGGCAGTTGTTCCAAGTTTCCCTCTGGGATTTGAGCAGCTCAGCATTTACCATCGGCTGTACCATAACATTTGTAATAAACGGATGGCAATAACCATGGGTGACTAATCTACATATAAACTGGAAAAATCAGATTGGCAGCAGTAGCCTAGATGAGGAGTTCATAGAATGCTTTTGAGATAGTATCTTAGAGCAGCACATTCTCGAACCAACCAAAGAGCAGGTTATGTTAGACTTGGTATTGTGTAATGTGACCAGATTAATTAATGACCCCAGAGTAAAGGCACCCCTAGGTAGCAGCGAACACAATGGGCTGAATTTTCCCAGAATTGCACTGAGTGCGGTAGCGGGCGGGTAAAATGGAATCCTACCCACTGATGAAAATGGCGGGTTTTCATGCCATATCTTCCCGAGCTCGCCTCATTATATATTCACTCCCCCGAAACATGCCGTTTCCATGGCGGGTGGGCTCTCGCCGGCTGCCAGCAAAGTGTTCAACGCCACTAGCTCATCACTGCTGTCCGGGAGACATGGCCAGCAAAGGCAAAAAGACTGCAGCCCCCCCGCTTCAACGACGGGTCCCTCGAGCGACTGCTGGATTCCGTGGAGGCCCACCGGGATGTGCTCTACCCCCGCTGTGGCTGCAGGATGGGTAGCGATGTCACCAACCTAGCTTGGGAGGTGGTGGTCAGTGCGAATGCCCTGCAGAGGAGGACAGCAGCCCACCGCTGCAAAAGGATGAATGACCTCCTCCGTTCTGCCTGGGTAAGTCACTCTTTTCATCACTCCCAACTCTCACACTCACAAACCCATCACACATTCACAGGGTCCTCACTCATTGCCAGTGCAAGGGACATCAGCATTCACTCTTTCACACACACGCCCTCATCCCATCCATGGGACCACTCACCACCCACACAGGCCAGGCATACTTATCAGCTGACTTGGCAGGCATGCTGATACACTCTCCCCATTCATATTCATGCAGGACAAACTGGCTCACAACAGGAGGGAAAGGCCATTGACAGGTGGAGGGATGCCGGAATTCAAAGTTCTGACAGAATTCGAAAACACAGCCATCCAGCTGGCGGGCGATGACCGGGACCGGTCCTGTGCTGATGGTGAGGTCGGCACTGCTCTACCAAGTGAGGATCCAGTAGTGCAACATCCATCAGACAACTATGCTGTGAGTAATGTGTCTGCTTTTGCAGGCACACCTGGGAAGCAGCCGATGGAATCCGCGACCCAGAACCTCCAAGCAAGCTCTGAAGAAGAATCTGAAGGCACAGCGCTCACCCACACCCTCCACCAGAGCAGAGACACACACTTTGGTGGGACCTAGCTTTACAGTAGCCTCGGAATCACAATCTGGTGAGCACATCGCACTTTCTGGTCCACAGCAGGCGGGGGCAGAGACTTCTCAGGTCCCCGGCACTCGGAGGACTGCTGGAGGCCAGAACGTTGCTGAGTCCGAGTCGGATGACAAGCCTCTAGACTCGGTCACGTCACGGTTGCTGGAGCTGTAAAGGCAAGCTCGGGAACATCAGGAAGGGATGCCTGCTGCGCTCCTCAGTTTGCAAGGCATGATGGAGGAGTCCGTCCATCTTCAGGGTGAGGTGATAGCGCTGGCATTGCAACGCACCGAGATCAACACTGGCAGGATGGTGGCCATCGTGGAGACCTTGGTCCAGGATATCACTCCTGCACTGTTGCGTGAGCTTAACTCCATCACTGATGCTCTAGTTGGCCTCCAACAGTGTGTACGCGAGAGGGGTGCTGGGCAGCTCGATCTCACTCCAGATACCCCTTCCGCTCACTGAGTCAGCCAGGGGCCCTTGGACACCCATAGGGAGGAGGATCAGCAGGTGCACACTCTGGGGCCATCCACCCAGGTGACTGTGGGAGTGACCGGCCCATCTGACTCCCCTCTTCCTGCAACCTCTGCAGATCCAGCTTCACAGGCCAAGGAGTGTGCCACTGCCACACAGCAGGACCCCGAAAGCAGGCCGGGGCCCCCCCAATTCTCTGCCCTCCAGAGGATGCCCGCCAAAGTCATCACAGTCAGCAGGCTGCCTCCACCTCTGCTGTGGATGTCTGGAGAACACCAAGACGTAGCAACGGGGTTAGGAAAGTTAAGGATAATTAGTTGCGCAGTCTGGGCACGAGTATTAATCACTTGCACATAATGTGCACTATTGTCAGTAAACTCCCAAGAATGTCTCCCTGCCTGTGGCTCCTTGTTCTGATGAGCAGTATTCTTATCACTCAGATGTGAAACCTTTCTGCACAAAATAAAAAGTGGGTGTCTCAGTCCAGGGCCTCTTCCCTGTGCTCTGTGTGGTCTTCAGACCACTGTGATGGCCCAGCCTCACACTCCCTGGAAACATTACCGATGCCTGCACTTCGGCAGTGCTGATCATTGCTGCCAGAATATAGTGGGCAGGCCACAGAGTTCCGTCATTCTCTCTGTGCTCTCAGCACCTTTAAGATGGGGCTGGTCCCCATCATTACCAGCCTCTGTGACCAGTGATGCTCTGCACCAGCTTCTGAAGGGCTGAGATGCTGAAGGCAGACGCAGCACCAGATGCGTCTAAAGTTTCATGGCTGTGTCTCTGAGGTGGCCCTGATCATGGAGCGCAAGCGAGCTGCCCTCGGCCAGACAGGAGTCAGACATTCTCAGAGGATGTGTGAAGTACTATGGAGTGTCCTCACTGCATGTTGTTGTCATCTTCCTGCGAATGAGCAACTATTAGGGCCTCCACTGCATCCCCATGACAGGCGCATTCTCACAGAGGGAATTGGTGTTCATAACTGCGATGTGAGGATCTCCGGGGACACCTCGCTGCATGTCGTTGTCATTCACCACATGTCGTTGTCATTCTTCACAAATCTGGCAGCTATGAGGGCCTCCCGAGTGCGCCTGTCTCATCTAGCCAATGCGGGAGCCTCAACCCTGTCATCGTCACCATCAAGGGCCCCCTCACCCTCATCCCTGCCAGCATCCTCCTCATAGGAGGAGACGTGCAGCTCCCCCATCTCCTCCTCAGCCAGCTCCTCTCCCCATTGCAGCGCCAGGTTGTAAAGGGCGTAACAGACTACGACATTGCGTGACACCCTCTGCGGCTGTATTGCAGGGCTCCACCAGACCGGTCCAGGCACCGGAACACATCTTCAGCATCCTGATGGTATGCTCCACCAAGTTGCGAGCTGCTGCATGAGCCTCATTATACCTTGGCTCTGCTGCAGTCTGAGGCCGCCGCACGGGTGTCATCAGCCACAGCCTCTGTGGGTAGCTCTTGTCCCCAACGAGCCAACCCTGCAGCCTCTGGACCCCGGAAGACCTCGGGGATCTGCGAGCGACTCAAGATGTAGGCATTATGCACACTCCCTGGAAACTCTGCGCACACCTGCAGGATGTGTTTCTAATGGTCTTCTGCCAGCTGCAAGTTCAGTGAGTGGAAGCCCCTGCAGTTGATAAAGTCCACTGAGTGTAGCGGTGGAGACCTGAGCACCATGAGTGCCCAGCACCTGTGGGAAACCCAAGATCCGAGAGAATCCAATGTCCCTTGTATCCTGGCTGTCCCGGACCTGGGCGAAATGCACAAAGTTGTTGCCATTGGAGAAGATGGCACCTGTGACTTCATGGATGCATTTGTGGGTGGCAGATTGTGAAATTTCAGAGGTCACCTGTGGAGCCCTGAAAGCAGCCACTGGCATAGAAATTGAGCACCGCTGTCACTTTCACAGCCACTGGCAGTGGATGCCGTTCTTGTGCCCTTGGCACCAAGTCCTTCAGTAAGTGGCAGATGTGAGCCACCAGATCCCTAGACATGTGCAGTCGTCAGTGACACTGGTTCTCAGGCGGTGTCTACAGACCCTGGGTGTCGCTAGGTGCTGACCAGCCACAGCTCGCCGTTGCTCCTGGGCAGCGTGTGTGGGAGCCCCTGCTACCCCTGCTTCATGAGGTCGCTGCTCCTGCCTTTGAGTGGCCTGGTGTCTCAGTCACCCCTGTCCTCAGTCTTCTACTGTCTCTGTAGGCCATCAGGCAGACAGCTAAGTCACCAGGATCCATGATCCTGACCTGGTCCCCCTGCAGCATGTAAGAGTGAAAGACGTGGTTATCATGGTTGTTCTTAGCACCTTTCCTGGCCCTGTGTGACCGCCTCTTAATGCCTCCTGGAGATTGCTGGTCACCCCTCAGATGGTCAGAGATGCGTGCGCTGCATGGCTGCCCTGTCAGCTTGTGACATGGGGGACACTGGTCTAAAGTAGGATGCTGAGATTGCAAGGGGCTATGAGTGCCTTCAGCAGTGACTGCTACCTGGCCAGCGTGGGCGAGGAGATTGTACAATGCGTGCAGTCCAACTGCTCCGCCGTCCAATAAAGTGGTGGTGGACTCGAAGTCTGTGCCAGGGGTGGGTGGGGCAGGGTGGGGGGAGGGATGGAGCACTTGGTAGCCCTTTGGTGCCTCCACATTGCTTGCATGGGCGGGCAGGCTAGAAGCCTGATCCCAATCATGTCACTGTAGCTGCGCCTATCTTAGTTGCTGAGGCATGGTCAGTTTATACAGGTGTCTCTAATGCGTGGCCACTTCCCTCGCTTACCCTGCCCCCCCCCACCTGTGTGCAGGATGCAGTGCCAGGGCAGCACTTGGTCTCTCTCCCCCCTACCCTCAGCAGTCACCTCTGAGGCTGGCCAGCACTTGCCCCCCCCCCCCCCCACCCCGCCACCGGAGACACCCACCCCTCAGCAGTCACATGCAGGGCCAGACATCAGTTTGCCTTGGCACCCCTGAGGCCTGTGGACAATGGGCAAGCTGTGGAGAACGCTGCTGCTCACTCACCTCAACTCAATTCCCCCAAAGTGAAGGCTGCCGACGTAGACGGACGATATGGTGAGGTTCTATAAGCCTGGCAGGATGGCCTTTTAATTAGATGCTAACATATTGCAATTAGTTCCCCGCCGACTGATGGCGGGAAACACGGCCCGCCGTTGGCGGGCTGAGTGGAAGATCACGACCTGCCGTTGTGTATTTTCCACGCATGCCACCTATCACCCCCACCGCCAGCGGGCTCGGAAAATTCCGCCCCATGTGATTGAATTTTATATTAAATTTGAAAGGGAGAAGAGTGGGTCTAAGGCTAGCATTTTAAACTTAAATAAGGGCAATTATGTGGGCATGAAAGCTGTGCTAGCTGACTTGAACCGGAGTACTAAGCTAGGGGATAGATCAATGGAGAAGCAGTGGCAGACATTTAAGGAGGTATTTCTGCAAAACTCAGAATAAATATATTCCTACTATAAAGAAATATTTTAAGGGGAGGACCCACCATCTGTAATTAACTGAAGAATTTAGGGAAAGCATCAAACTTAAGGTAAAAGCATATAGCTGTGCAAAGATAAGTGGCAGGTCAGATGATTGGTCAGAATATATAAAGAACAGCAGAGAATAACAGAGGTTAATCGGGAGAAACAAATTAGAGTATGAGAGGAAGCTAGCTAAAAATATAAAAACGGATAACAGGTATTTAAACAGGAAAAGAGTAGGTAAAGTGCATGTTGGTCGTTTAGAGAGTGAGAATGGGGAGTTAATAGATAATAAGGAAATGGTGGATGAAATGAACAAATATTTCGCTTCTGCCTTCACTCTAGAGGATACAAAAAACATTCCAGTAATAGCTGTCAATTGGGCGGTGGAAGGGAGGGAGAAACTTGGTGAAATTACAACAGTGAAGCAATACTGAGCAAACTGATGGAGCTGCAGGCTGACAATTCTCCAAGTCCAGATGGACTTCATCCTAGGGTCTCAAAAGAGGTGGCTAATAAGGTAGTAGATGTGTTGGTGTCAATTTTCCAAAATTCCCTAGATTCTGGGAAGATTCTATCGCACTGGAACGTAGCAAATATAACCCCTCTATTCAAGAAGAGAGGGTGGGAGTAAACAGGAAACTATAGGTCAGTTAGCTTTACATCTGCTGTGGGGAAGGTATCAGAGTCGATCATTAATAAGGCTATAAGTGAGCACTTAGAAAAGCTGAAAGTAATTGGGAAGAGTCGGCATGGTTTTATGAAAGGGAAATCATGTTTAACCAATTTTTTGGAGTCCTTTGAAGGAATAACGTGTGGTGGATAGAGGGAGCTTGTAGACATACTGTACTTGGATTTCCCTAAAGCATTTGATAAGGTGCTACATCAGAGGTTATTGGGGAAAATAAAAGCTCATGGTATAGAGGGTAACATTTTAACCTGGAATAGAAGATTGGCTGGCTAGCAGAAAACAGAGTATGCATAAATGGATCTTTATCTGATTGGCAGGGTGTGACGAGTGGAGTCCTGCAGGGCTTTGTGCTGGGGCCTCAACTTTTTACAATTTACATCAGTAGCTTATATGAGAACAGCAAAGGCATGATAGCTAACTTTGCAGATGACACAGTGATAGGTAGGAAAGTATGTTGTGAAGAAGACATAAGGAGTTTGCAGACGGATATAGATGAGTGAGTGGGCAAAAATATAGCAGATGGAGTATAATCTGGGAAAATGTGAAGTTATTAATTTTGGCTTGAAGAATAAAAAAGCAAAGCATTACTTTGAACAACTACAGAATTCCGAGGTACAGAGTGATCTGGGTGTTCTCATGTATGAGTCACAAAATGTTAGTATGCTAGTACAGCATGTGATCAAGACGGCTAATGGAATGCTATCCTTTATTACGAGAGGAATTGAACATAAAAGTAAGGATGTTATGCTTCAGTTATGCAGGGCATTGGTGAGACTGTATCTCGAATACCATGTGCAGTTTTGGCCTCCTTATTTAAGGAAGGATATAAGTACATTGGAGGTGGTTCAGAGGAGGTTTATTAGATTGATACCTGAAATGAGTGGGTTGTCTTATGAGGATAGGTGGACAGACTGGGCTTGTTTCCACTGGAGTTTAGAAGAGTGAGGGGTGATTTGATTGAAGTATATAGGATCCTGAAAGTTCTTGACAAGGTGGATATGGAAAGGATGTTTCCTCTTGTGGGTGAGTCCAGAACTATGGGGCACTGTTTTAAAATTAGGAGTCATTCTTATAGGACAGAGATGAGGAGAAATTTTTTCTGATGGCTGTGCGACTTTGGAACTCTCCGCCTCAGAAGGCAGTGGAAGTGGGGTCACTGACTGTTTTTAAGGCAGAGGTAGATAGATTCTTGTTAGACGAGGGAATCAAAGGTTATTGGGGGTAGATGGGAATGTGGAACTCGAAACAAACGGATCAACCATGATCTTATTGAATGGCGGAGCAGGCTCGAGGAGCCAAATGGTTTACTTATGCTCCTATTTCGCATGTTCGTATTCCACCCATACCCTATTCCTTTTTCCTTTGTACTTTATTTAGCTTCCCCTGAAATGTATTTCTGCTATTAGCCCTAACTACTCCCCATGATAATGAATTTCACATTCTCTGAATAAAAAGAGGTTTCTCTTGTATTCCCTGTTGGATTTATTTGTGATTTTAAGACCCCTAATTTTGGTTTCCCCCACAAATGAAAACTTACGCCATATCAAATCATTTTAGAATTGTAAAGACTTCTATTAGATCACTCCTTCAGTCTTCTCTCTTCTTGAGAAATAAACCCCAGCGTGTTCAGCCATTCCTGATGAGTATAAACCGACAGTTCTAGTATCATCTGAAAGGAGAGTTGTTGTTTTTGCATCTTGTATTTCTTTGCAGCTAATTAGGTGTGATATACAGGAAAGGTATATTCATTCTCAGTCCTAATGGTATTGAAGCACTGGTTCAGAAGTGCAATCTTTTACATATATTATTAATCAGGCAGTGAATTCTTCTGCATCGTGGCATTTTAAAGGAGAGCTTTTTATTTATTTAGGGTGTGCCACTTAAAGAACTTATAAGCCAAAAGTCAGTTGAAAGCACTCTTGTCTCTTGTGTCAGAAAGCTATGGGTTTGATCTCTACTGCAAATTTGAGCACGTAATCTAGACTGACAACTTCAGTGCCGTACTGAGGGAGTGCTGCTTTATCAGAGATGCCATCCTTTGGATGAATGTAGAACATAAACAATGGATTTACTTCCCTATCGCCTGCTTGGCTGGAGTAAAAAAAATCATATGACAAATCGCCGTTTGGTAATACAGAACTGAGTATCGCTGAAAAAAAGACTTTTTTGTTGAAACTTTTTGTCTTGCACTCATATGACAATTTGCAAGAATACCAAATGTGAAGAGAGCAACAATATATACTGTATGAGAAGAGTGCTGATTGGTGGGCAATTGGACTCTGATTGATAGAGGTGTTGCCATGGCGGATGCACTGGTTGATGTTAACTGACAGTTAACTGCCAAGCTTTCATTCAAATTTAAACCAGGCAGCTTGCCTCTGATCAAGGCATTACACTGAGGAATGAACCGTAAGGTGTCACTTATTTTGTTTAGTTGAAACAGATACAATGTGTGTACATGTTCTTTCTGACTGCAAAAAACAGGGCCCTGTTCATTAATATATGAAAGGGGAGGCGATGGCATAGTGGTATTGTTGTTGGACCAGTAATCCAAAGACCCAGGGTAATGCTCTGGGGACCCGGGTTTGAATCCCACCACAGCAGATGGTGGAATTTGAAGTCAATAAAAATCTGGACTTAAAAGTCTAATGATGATCATGAAACTATTGTCAATTGTCGTAAAGACCCATTTGGTTCACTAATGTCCTTTAGGGAAGGAAATCTGCTGTCGTTACCTGGTCTGGCCTACATGTGACTGCAGACCCACAGCAGTGTGGTTGACATTTTAAATGCCATCTGAAATGGCCTAGCAAGCCACTCAGTTGTATCAAACCATTACAAAGTTACAAAAAAAGAATGAAACTGGACGGACCACCCGGCATCCACCTTGGCACCAAAAAAGACCCTTACTAACATCTGGGGGCTAGCGCCAAAATTGGGAGAGCTGTCTCACAGACTAGTCAAGCAACAGCTTGACTTAGTCATCCTCACGGAATCATAACTTACAGATAATGTCCCAGGCACCACCACCACCATCACCATCCCTGGGTATGTACTGTCCCACCGGCAGGACAGACCCAGCAGAGGTGGGGGTACAATGGTATACAGTCGGCAGGGAGTTGCCATGGGAATCCTCAGCATCGACTTCGGACCCCATGAAGCCTCATGACACCAGGTCAAACATGGGCAAGGAAACCTCCTGCTGATTACCACGTACTGCCCTCCCTCAGCTGATGAATCAGTGCCCCTCCATGTTGAATACCACTTGGAGGAAGCACTGAGGGAGGCAAGGGCATAGAATGTACTTTGGATGGGGGACTTCAATGTATATCACCAAGAGTGGCTTGCTACCACCACTACTGACCGAGCTGGCCAAGTCCTAAAGAACATAGCTGCTAGACTGGGTCTGCGGCAGGTGGTGAGGGAACCAACAAGAGGGAAAAACATACTTAACCTCATCCTCACCAACCTGCCTGCCACAGATGCATCTGTCCGTGACAGCATCGGTAGGAGTGACCACCGCACAGTCACAGTGGAGACGAAGTCCCGCCTTCACACTGAGGATACCCTCCATTGTCTTGTGTGGCACTACCACCGTGCTAAACATTTCCAGCAACTTAAGACTGGGCATCCATGAGGCGCTGTGGGCCGTCAGCAGCAGAATTGTACTCGAACACAATCTGTAACCTCATGGCCCGGAATATCCCCCACCCTACCATTACCATCAAGTCAGGGGATCAACCCTGGTTCAATGAAGAGTGCAGGAAGGCATGCCAGGAGCAGCACTAGGCATACCTAAAATTGAGGTGTCAACCTGGTGAAGCTGTAACACAGGACTAGCATGCCAAACAGCATTAGCAGCAAGTGATCGTCAGAGCTAAGCAATCCCGCAACCAACGGACTAGATCTAAGCTCTGCAGTCCTGCCGCATCCAGCTGTGAATGGTGGTGGACAATTAAACAACTCACTGGAAGAGGAGGCTTCACAAATATCCCCATCCTCAATGATAGGGAAGCCCAGCACATAGCGCAAAAGGTAAAGCTGAAGCATTTGTTTCAATCTTCAGCCAGAAGTGCCAAGTGGATGATCCATCTTGGCCTCCTCCAGAGGTCCCCAGCATCACAGGTGCCTGTGCAATTAGATTCACTCCGTGATATCAAGAAACGGCTGAAGGCCCTGGATCCTGCAAAGGCTATGGGCCCTGACAATATTCCGGCAATAGTACTGAAGACTTGTGCTCCAGAACTTGCCACGCCCCTAGCCAAGCTGTCCCAGTACAGCTGCAACGCTGGCATCTATCTGGCTATGTGGAAAATTGCCCAGGTATGTCCTGTCCACAAAATGCAGGACAAATCCAACCTGGCCAATTACCGCCCCATCAGTCTACTGTCCATCATCAGTAAAATAATGGAAGGGGTCATCAACAGTGCTATCAAGTGGCACTTGCTTAGCAATAATCTGCTTACTGACACCCAGTTTGGGTTCCACCAGGGCCACTCAACTCCTGACCTCATTACAGCCTTGGTTCAAACATGGACAAAAGAGCTGAATTCCTGAGGTGAGTTGAGAGTGACTGCCCTTGTCATCAAGGCTGCATTTGACTGAGTGTGGCATCAAGGAGCCCGAGCAAAACTGGAGTCACTGGGAATCGGGGAAAACTATCTGCTGGTTGTAGTCATACCTAGCACAAAGGAAGATGGTTGTGTTTGTTGGAGGTCAGTCATCTCAGCTCCAGGACATCACTGCAGGAGTTCTTTGGGGTAGTGTCCTCGGCCCAACCATCTTCAGCTGCTTCATCAATGACCTTCCTTCCATCATAAGGTCAGAAGTGGGGATGTTCACTGATGATTGCACAATGTTCAGCACCATTTGTGACGACTCAGATAATGAAGCAGTTCATGTCCAAATGCAACAAGACCTGGACAATATCCAGGTTTCGGCTGACAAGTGGCACGTAACATTCGCGCCACACAAGTGCCAGTCAGTGCCAATGAGAGAGAACCTAACCATTGCCCCTTGACATTCAGTGGCATTACCATCACTGAATCCCCCACTATCAACATCCTACGGTTGCCATTGACCAGAAACTGAACTGGATTAGCCATATAAATACTGTGGCTACAAGAGCAGGTCAGGGGCTAGGAACCCTGCGACGGGTAACTCACCACCTGATTCCCCAAAGCCCACCATCTACAAGGCACAAGTCAGGAGTGTGATGAAAAATTCCCCACTTGCCTGGATGAGTGCAGCTCCCACAACACTGAAGAAACTGGACACCATCCAGGACAAAACAGCCCACTTGATTGGCACCACATCCACAAACGTTCACTCCCTCCACCACCAACGCACAGTAGCAGCAGTGTGTACCATCTACAAGATGCACTGCAGGAATTCACCAAGGCTCCTTTGACAGCACCTTCCAAACCCACAACCACTACCACCTAGAAGGATAAGGGCAGCAAATAGATGGGAAAAGCAAAACACTAGGAATGCTGGAAATCTGGAAAAACTCAGCAGATCTAGCAGCATCTGTGGAGAGAGAAAAAGAGTTAACGTTTTGAGCCTGTATGACCCTTCAGAGCTGAAGAGAAGTGGAAATGTGATGAAATTTATACTGCTTAACGGGGTGGGGCAGATGGAGTTGGATGGAAGGCCAGCGATAGGTGGGGACAAAGGAGGGATTGACAAAGATGTCATGAAATGAAGGACAAAGGGAGTGTTAATGGTAGTGGTAGTGTTTTTTTTAATAAGTGCTGATAGTGGCATAACAGGGCAAAAGAGACAAACTGGGATCCTGTCGGAGAGAAGAGCAATCTGAAACAAAAACAGAAAATGCTAGAAAAACTCAGCAGGTCTGGTAGCATCTGTGGAGAGAGGAACAGTGTTAACGTTTCGAGTCTGTATGACCCTTCAGCTCCCTTTGTCCATTAGTTCATGACATCTTTGTCAATCCCTCCTTTGTCCCCACCTATCGCTGGCCTTCTATCCAGCTCCACCTGCCCCATCCCCCTTAAACAGTATAAATTTCATCACATTTCCACTTCAGCTCTGAAGAAGGGTCACATGGACTGGAAACATGAACTCTGCTTCTCTCTCCACAGATGCTGCTCGACCTGCTGAGTTTTTCCAGCATTTTCTGTTTTTATTTGAGATAGATGGGAACACCACCACCTGGAAATTCCCCTCCAAGTCACTCACCATTTTGACTTGGAAATATATCGCCGTTCCTTCACTGTCACTGGGTAAAAATTCTGGAACTCCCTTCCTAACAGCACTGGGTGTACCTACACCACTTGGACTGCAGCGGTTTAAGAAGGCAGCTCACCACCACCTTCTCAAGGGCATTTAGGGATGGGCAATAAATGCTGGCCCAGCCAGTATAGCTTCCAGTAAACACACATGTGCCACACTGCGAACCCATCTGACAATCTTAAATTGGTTGTCAGCATAATTCTTAGCATACTGATGATCATTTAGCAAATGTTGTCCAATCACAGAATCACATCTATTGTTGGGCATTGTTTTGAGTTTTGCAAGGACGGGCTGGCTGGGTACGGTCTGTACCTTGCCCATTGCAAACAGCAGAAGGGACATGCTGTTTGATACAATCTGCCAGTCTTTGGGACGTATGGCCTACATACTAAGCATCACCCTGGCACTGAAATTCATATACCACATTACTCATTTGTGTGATAGGCAGAACGTCTTTTTGGATTTATGGCAACATCCTCTTAGTGATGAATACCACTCGTGTTGCTACTGCATAGCAGTATGAAATAGCTAGCTTCACCTGTTGTTCAAATTACAGTTCTTATATTTATTACAGTTACACGCACTATAAGATTGGCCTTATCAGCAACCTCAAAAATAGGGCCCAAGCTGAAATAAGGTGCATTAAAGCCATCCAACATAAGATGTGATTCAGTAATTGAACAACATTTGCTAAATAATCCTCAGTGAGCTAAGAATTACACTGGCAACCAATTTAAGATTGTCAGTTGGGCTCGCAGTGTGGCACATTTGCGTGGACTGGAAGCTACATGTATTAGTACACAGGATCCTGTTCTTTGCAAACAGAAAGATGATGTACACACATTGCATCTATTTCAGCTAAACAAAACAAGTACCATTCGGTGGTTCATTCCTCAGGGTAATGCCTTGACCAGTTGGGTGTCAAGCTGCCTGGTTTAATGACTACCCTGATCAGATCACTGTACATTGTGCAAACTCATGAACGGGCCTGAGGCCATCACTTTCAGCCCTGAAAAATGCCCAGGCTACCTCAGCTTACCCTGGAAGGGCAAGATATCTCAGAAATCTGAGCAACAGGTGAAGCTATTTGTTTGACACTGCTACGATGGAGTAGAAACACATGTGTTGTTCACCACTAACAAAGCTGCCATCAAGCCAAAAAGACGTTCTGCCTATCACCCAAATAAGTAATGTGGTATATGAATTTCAGTGCCAGGGTGATGCTTGGTATGTAGGCTGTACATCCCAAAGACTGACGTTATATCAAACAGCATGTCCCTTCCACTGTTCACAACAGGCAAGGTAGGGATGTACCAACCAGCCCGTGCTTAAAACACAGTACCCAATATTAGATGCGATTCTGTGATTGGACAGCATTTGCTAAATAATCCTCAGTGTGCTAAGAATTACACTGACAGCAAATTTAAGATTGTCAGCTGGGCTCACAGTGTGGCACATTTGCATGTACTGGAAGCTACATATATTAATACACAGGGCCCTGTTCTTTGCAGACAGAAAGAACATGCACATTACGTCTATTTCAGCTAAACAAAATAAGTGACAGCTATTCAGTGGTTCATCCCTCTGTGCAATGCCTTGACCAATCAGAGTCAACCTGCCTGGTTTAAATTTCTAACAATGCTTGGCAGTTAAGTGTCAGTCACCATCAACCGATGCCTCCTCCATGGCAAGGCCTCTACCAGAGTCCACTTACCAAACAATCAACACTCTCCTCTCATACAGTATAAATTGTTGTTCCCTTTACATTTGGTATTCTTGCAAATTGCACTGATGAGTGCGAGATGAAAAGCTTTGACAAAAAAAATCTTTCTCAGTAATAATCGTACGACACTTACTGAAGAAAATCAGGGCATTCTCTGATTATCCTGGCCAGCATTCTGCCCTTAGCACAGATCAGTGATCACACCTAGAGATCCAAAAATAGAGCTCATTCTCACTAATAAATTCAATAAGAAATTCAGTCAAAACTCTTTTACCCCTAGTGGTTAGGTTGTGAAACATGACACCACAAGAGATAGTTGAGGCAAATCGCATAGAAACTTTTAAGGGGAAACTACATGAGAGAGAAAGGAACGGAAGGATATCCTGATAGTAGGAGGAGGCTCACTTGGAGCTTAAATGCTAGCAGAGAGCATTTGAGCTGAATGGCCTGTTTTGTGCTGTGCAGGCAATGCAGCCTGGGAAATTTTGAGTAGTGCGATTTGTGGGTGATGAACCTTTGATTGTAAGGGAAGCTGAAATCAATTTAGATTCAATCAATGTGATATTTTTCCACAGGATGGAAGTGGCGATAACATACCGGACCACAGCAACCTGAAGACTGTGAAACTGCAGTCAGGCACTGCCTATAAATTCCGAGTGGCCGGCATAAATGCTTGTGGGCGGGGTCCCTTCAGCGAAATATCAGCCTTCAAGACCTGCATGCCAGGATTCCCAGGTGCACCGTCTGCCATCAAGATCAGCAAGGTGAATGATGATCATTTTAAACCAACTTGTATATCTGAATCTTGATTTCTAACTGGAATGGCCTTTGAATAATTCAGTGTTTTCCTGTTTCAGTGGCCTTACGCTTGGTTTCTCCCTGGTGCTGCTCCAGTTTTTTCTTTGGTTTATCAGCAACGCTAAAAGTCTTTCCAGAGGAGAAACTTCACTGTAGGGCACAGGGGCCTTCAGACCTGGGTTTTTCAGATTCCTGAGATTTCCCGATGTACATCTGTAGCTGGGTTTATCGTGAGCAGAGTTGTCTGATTCTATATCTCATTACTTTTTCCTGTTTGTTGACTTACTGTCATCCTATTTCTGTTGCTGTTGGCAAACACTACTGCTGCTAAACCTGAGCTGGCCTTTTACCCTTTCGTCATCTGTATTCTCTCCTATTTTCCCCAAAATGCTGCCACCTTAACTTTAGGCACTTGTTACCTTGTTAGGTAAGATTATGGAATCTAGGGAAGTAGATGGAGTTGAGATACATATCAGTCTTGACCTAATTGAATGGCAAATCAGGTTTGAAGAGCTTAATAGCCTCCTCCTGTTCCTGTGATACAGGTCCATTGGTACATATCATCCTCCTCCTGCAACTGAATTTTTCATGTCAACTTAGCCAGTGGTTTATTTGACTGCAAGAGATATCGCAACAGAGTCTTATCTTCTCCATGTATGATGTTGATTTATGCATTTTTAGCAAAGGATGCTGGGTCAGAAATGGGAGCCCTCACTGCTTTCTCCCTCTACTGCTTCCCCTCTCCCCAACACACCTGGAGGCATTGAGTCATGTTGTGGCTACTATCTGACTGAGATCTGTTAACACTGTTTGTTTCTTGTTACTTGTCTACTCAACCAAGCCTGTGCTCCTGTTGTTGCTGAGCATTTACTAAAGCAGGAGTGATTTGATCAAGAACAGTCAATAAACGGTTTGCAAGCTGTACTTCCTGCTTTACAAAAGAAGTGTTATCATTTTCAGGCCCTCTGTCATCTATTCAATTTTTTAAGGTTATGTGATAGTGAAAAGTTTGAAACCAGAAGAAACTGATACTTTAAACATTTAATCCTCTTTAAAAAAAAAATAAGGAACTTGCATTTTATATATCATCCTTCACAACCTTAGGGCTTTGCAACCAATTAATTACTTTGCCTGCAAAACAATGACTACACCACGAATGCAGCAGCCAATTTATACAGAATAAGGTTCTACTAGCAGCAGGGAACGAGATAACCAATTAAATTGTTTTGGGGGGCATGGATGGGTGCAGTGGTAAAAGAAGCCCTCTAATCTTGAGTAGTTCATGAAATCCCTACATCCACCTGAACGGCAGATCAGGCCTAGACCTAATGACCCATCTGAAAGATAGCACCTTTGACAGTGCACTCCCTCAATACTGCACTGGGATTATGTGCTCAAGTTCCTGAATTGGAGCTTAAATCCATGAATCCAAGGGTATTTGGTTCTTGTGTGAGGAAGGAAATTTGCCATACTCATCCAGTCTACCCTGTATGTGACTCCAGGTCCCCACAGCAACGTGGTGTCCATTACTCGGTCATTTTAGAGACCATTTAAACTCCTTTGTTGTCAAGACAGCTTGTCAACACCACAAGGGCAATTTGGGATGGGCAGTAAATGCTGGCCTAGTCTGGGGCGCTCATAAACCATGAATGAATAAATTTAAAAGATCTGACTCGGAGATGAGGTGCCACCACTGGCTTCATTTGATCGCGGCTTGCTCCATGAGTGTTAAAGAGAACTAGCATTCTGAGCAGGGTATTAGCAATAAGAGATTGAGCATCTTATTAATTACTGTTTAAAGCATTGGTTAGCAGTATAGTAGATATGGCAGATCATGTGTACAGATCAGTTACTGATCAGTTGATAAAAGGGTAATTTGGACTTTGAGCCAAATTGATCTCTGTGACCAGATTATACTGTAGTGTTTTGAGTTGTATTGGAGGGTTTAGTAAATGTTTCAGAATTTAACTGAACGGGATTGATAAATTCAGTTGCGTTTTATTTTGTAGGTTGCTGAAGGTGCACAACTGTCCTGGGAGCCTCCTGCTGTCACTTCCGGGAACATCATCGAATACTCCGTATATCTGGCACTTCCAGGGTCACAGGCAACAGATCCAAAACCCGCAGGGACTTCCCATCTGCTGTTTGTCCGTGTTTACTGTGGGCCAGTTCCCAGCTGTCTAGTATCTTCATCCAACCTAGCAAATGCACACATCGATACAACCACAAAGCCTGCTATAATCTTTAGGATAGCAGCCAAGAATGAGAAGGGCTACGGGCCAGCCACCCAGGTCAGGTGGCTACAAGGTGAGCTGGGATGATTCGTATTCTTGTACCTGGAGTGAGGAAGGATCTGTATAAGCATGAATGACCCAGAAACTATAGCAACATCTTGCATTTGGCTTTAAACGTAGTAAAACGTTGCAAAGCACTTCACCGGTGCATCCTTGAGCAGAATTGGATACCAGGATACACATGATAATAGGACAGGTGACCAAAAGTTTGGTCAAAAGTGTTGGGCTTTAACATACATCTTAAGAGAAGAGAGAGGCAAAGAGGTTTAGGAAAGGAATTGCAGAGCTTAGGGCCCAGGCAGAATAGCACCAGAATATGTTAGATGTTCTCGCTCAAGTTCAAAGTGGATGGAGTTTTTCTGGATAAGGGAATCCAGAGATATGGAGAAAAGTAAGTGGAATTAAGGTATAGATCATCAATGATTAATGGAATAGTGGAACCAGTTCAAGGGGCAGAATGGCCTAAGCTGTTTTATTTTCCTCTCCTCCCCTCTTAAAAATGTTGACTTGTATTAGGGTACAGTTCCATTGGCAATCTTCGCCCTTCACTACCTCACCTCAGTGAAGCCAAGACTCTGAGGGAGCTGAAAACAATAGCTGCTGATTGTTAGTCAGTTCTGTGTTTAGTTGAAGCTCCATTCATGTTATCAGGCTGAGTAACTTATTTCAAGTTAAATGGGAAACATACATTGATGATTCCAGCTACTCATGCAGAATGCTGAAGCAGTACAACAGGTCTATCAGTCTACATCCATGGAGAAGGCAGGTGACTGTTTCAGTTTTCTCTCCTATCTCCCTTACTGCCCTCTCTTGAGCTCATCTTATCCATGTGACCCATCTCCTCTCTCGACCCCATTCCCACTAAACCAGTGACCACCTAACTTCCCTTCCTGGCTCTCATGTTAGCTGACATTAACAGTGTTCTCTCCTCAGGTTCTGTCCCTCTCTTCAAATCTACAGCCATCACCCCTCTTCTCAAAAACCAAGCCTTGGTCCCTTTGTCCTTTCAAGCTATGCTGCATCTCCAACCTCACTTTCTTCTCCAACGTCCTTGAATGTGTTGTTGCCTTTCAAATCTGTTCCCATTTTTCCTAGAACTCCATGTTTGAATCCCTCCAATCAAATTTCCCCCCCTCCACAGTACCAAAGCAGCTCTTATCAAAGTCACAAATGACATCCTACATGACCGTGGCAAAGGCAAACTACCCTCCTTTACGTGTCTGCGGTGTTTGACACAGTTGAGCACACCATTGCCTCTCCACTGCCTGAGTGGGACTGCATTCACCTGGTTCCATCCTTATTTATCTAATCATAGTCAGAGAATCACCTGCAACTGCAAAGGCTCCTCTTTCCGCTCCCGCATCGTTAATTCCTCTGCCCCCGCCCCCCCAAGGATCTGTCGTTGCACCCTTCCTATTTCCCATCTACCTGCTGCTCTTCAGTGACATAATCCAAAAGAATAGTAGCAGTTTCCATATGTATGCTGACAGATTTACCTCACCACCATCTCTCCCTTTGCCTCTAAATTGTCCCACTGTTTGTCAGACATCCAGTACTGGATCAGCAAAAATGTCATCAAATTGGGTATTGAGAAGACTGAAGCCATTGTCTTTGCTCCCTGACACAAACTCTGCTCCTTAGCCACCGACTCCATCCCTCTTCCTGTTAATTGTCTGAGACTGAATGAGACTCTGTCATATTTTACTCCAGGATGAACATTTAGCTGCTCACCCATGCCCTCATTAAGACCCCCTATTTCCACCTCTGTAACATCACCTGATGCCGCCCCACCTGAGTTCTTCTGCTGAAACCCTCATCCATGCCTTTGTTACCTCCAGACTTGACTATTCTAATTCGCTCCTGGCCACCCTCTGTAAACTTGAACTCATCCAAAACTCTGCTGCCTGTGTCCTAATTTGTACAAAATCATATTCACCCTACAGCCCGTGCTCACTGACTGACAGTAGCCTTGGGTTTTTGAAAATGCTCACCCTTGTTTACAGATCCCTTTGTGGCCTTACTCCTATCTCTATAATTTTCACCAGCCCTACAACCCTCCAAGACATCTGCACTTCTCTAATTCTGGTCTCTTGAGCACCCTGTTTTTAATCACTCCACAGTTGGCCATGTCGTCAACTGTCTGGGCCCTAAGTTCTGGAATTCCCTCCCTAAACCCCTCTGCCTCTCTACTGCTTTCTCCATTTTAAGGCACTCCTTAAAACCTACCTCTTTGACCAAGCTTTTGGGCTTCTCCTTACATAGCTTGTCAAATTTTATTTTATAATGTCTTTAGGAAGCAAACACCTCGGGCAGTTTGATTATATTAAAGGCGCTATAGAAATACAAGTTGTGTTTGGTATGAACCTTCGTTAGAACTGAGCAAGTGTCCACACCTAATATTATTCTGTCTCACTTCTGTGCACTTTGCTTTTTAGTTTCTTTTCTCTATAACACAATCTGAATTTTCATGAGATTTTCTGATGGCTGAGATACCATTGTGAATCTCTGGTTTTTTGAAGAGAAGTGCGCTCTATCTGTCTCGTTCATGTTTGAATTTACATCAGATAGTCTATAAACTTTAATTGTCCTACTTTAAACGTAAAAAGCTTATTTTGAGGGCTCTAATTCTCTGTCTCACTCTGTATCAGGTTGTCGAGTTTTTGAAGGATTTTACTGTCTCATTTTTGTCCGATGTCAAATATTCTGTGCTTGTTCGAAGTTATTCACCCTATGACAGTCCTTCAGGAGGAAGAGGATCAAGAGGAAGGTTTTATTTACAGGCTGCCAGCTGGTTTTAGGATTTCCTGCAATTTGAATGAATGGGGAATGTCTGATCCACTGTTTCCCATTGGCTGAGTTGATAAATCTATCACCTGGTTTCACACCAAAGGAGACATCTGATTCACTTAGGTCTCTGAGCTGGCCGATAAAAGACAGAATTGCATTTAGATAGCATCTTTCACAACCTCAGAAGATCCGAAAGAGCTTTACAGTAAGTAGTATTGTTGTAACATAGGAAACGTGACCGTCTATTCTCACGCAGCAATGAGAAAATAACAAGGTAATCTGTCTTACTGATGGTAATCGAGGGATAAATATTGTCCAGGACACTGGGGAGAACTCCTCTGCTCTTCTTCAGAAAAGTGTAGTGGGATCTTTTGCATCCACCCAAGAGGACAGGCAAGACCTTGGTTTAACATCTTATCCAAGAGACAGCACCTCCGACAATGTAGCATTCCTTCAGTGTAGCATTGAGTGTCAGCCTGGATTATGTCCTTAAATCTCTGGCGTGTGATTTCAATCCGCAACCTTCTGACTAAGATGACAGTGCTACCCACTGAGCCATGGCTGGCACCTAAAGTTGGCTTGGGGGAAATGGGTATTGGAAAAAGTTGGTTCTGACAAGTTTCTATTTTTTTCTAGATGCCAGCAAAGATGGGGCAAGGCCTGCAACCAAGCGTTCTGTTGCATCCCATGATGAGTAAGTATTTTGTGTTGTGGGAACTGCTATTAAGAATTGAATTAAGGCTCATTTCATGGCTCCTCACACAGCTGGGAACATGTTGCCCCAACAGGCCATTGAATCAGTCACATTGAGGTGTTGGGAGATAATTTGAAAGCAATGGACTTCAAGAAAATACATGGTGTAGTAAGGAACACTGTTCTGAGGGTGGGACTAATGCAAATTGAGACAGTGTAGAGGGAGCTTTACTCTGTGTCTAGCCCTGTGCTGTACCTGCCCTGGCTAACAAAGGGGCTCAATAGACTGAACATCCTACCCCTGTTCTAGGCTAGAATCAAATACGAACATGCATACAAATTAGGAGCAAGAGTTGGCCACCTGGCCCCTCAAGCCTACTCTGCCATTAAATAAGATCATGGCTGATCTGAATGTAACCTCAACCCCACATTCCTGCCTACTCCCGATAACCTTTCACCCCCCTTGTTGATCAAGAATCTATCTAGATCTGCCTTTAAAATATTCAAAGACTCTGCTTCCTTTTGAGGAACTGAGTTCCAAAGACACTCAACCCTCAGAGAAAAACTTCCCCCTCATCTCTATCTTAAATGAGTGACCCCATTTTTTTAAACAATGGCCTCTAGTTCTAGATTCTCCCACAAGAGGAAACTTCCTCTACTGTCAGAACCCCTCAGGATCTTGAAGGTTTCAATTAAGACACCTCTTACTCTAAATTCCAGTAGATACAAGCTTAACCTGTCCAGCCTTTCCTCAGAGGCCAACCTGCCCATTCCTGGTATTAGTCTAGTAAACCTTCTCGGAACTGCTTCTAAAGCATTTACATCTTTCTTTACATAAGAAGACCAATGCAATACAGTACTGATCCAGAATCAATCCAGATCCAGAATCCATTGCACCCAAGGATGACATGTAAGCCTCTTACATCACCCACTTGCCCTCTTGCAAGAATAAAAGCTGACTTCATTCTGTCACCTTAATTGTTTTTCGTGTCTGATTCTTGACGTTGGGTATCAACAGGCTAGTTAGCTGTGGAGAAAATCCCAGCCAAGCCTGATTCTATCATGAAGAGGTCCCTGCATTGCCACACCAGGACCGGGAAATGGCGGGTGAATTCATTTTGCCTCTTTTCCTCCCATGTTGAGTTGTAATGCCTTTACTGCTGTCAAGCCTGGGATCAGTTAACATGGCCCAGAACAGGGGCACTTATGACCTGTATAGCTTGGCAGCTCAGACCTACTTCAAATCCATCTAGCAAACAGGTTACGAGCAAGAATTGCAGAAACCAGAATATTTATACTGATCCACAAGATGGTGAACTGACGCCATGAAAAGGTTTGTTGGGTTGTTGTTCTGGAAAGTTTTCAAATGGACCAAAGGATCTTCATTCCGACCTGCCTTACGAGGGGTTTAGCCTGACTCTTGAGTAACTTGTTTGCTACCTTTTATAAGGGGGCTCAAATGTAATGTTCCTTTTGTAATCTCTCTCTCTCTTTCTCTCTCTCATTGGAAACAGCAAGCTAATAAGTGCGAACAAGAAGCCTAAGGGAGATGGGTCCTAAATCCCACATGCATTGTGAACTTTCGCCTTTTTATTTTAAATAACTAAGAACTCAACTAGATGCAGAATCTACCTTGGTATATCGGCACACCACGCATCAGCAGGATTTTGCTTCAGAAGAACAAAGTCCTTACTTTTATTACTGTTCATTTAAAAGGACAAGAATCTCATTTGAAAGTACCTGCAGTGAACTAATGGTATTATTTGAAGGAAAGGCACCCTGTTGTATTGGAGCGCATTCACCTGCCAAATGATCCAACTCGCCAAAACAACTTTTACTGATATTTCTCATCCGAGTAGGAACTCTTTTTTTTAAACCTTTCCCCTCTAGTTTTTTTTCTCCTCCCTCCTCCAGCAGCCAATTTTGAAGCAGCGATCATTTCTTTCTGCATATCACACGACTGTCTCTAACTCAAACCTGAAAACCGTGAGATCAGAGTGCACACCCAGTGTTATCATCGTTTGGAACTACGAGTAACTATCTTCCAGTGGACTTAATTGAAGGCTACTAACTTTTTTCCTTCCCGAAGGAACTGTGTCGTCTTCTCTCTGTTCCGTGTCTCTCGCTCTCTCCTTTTACTCCCCCACTCCAAAACCTCCACATATACTTAATTGGGTGTAATTTTATACCCTTGAATCCTGAACTGAAAACGTTTTCTGTACAAACCTCATCTTCACCTGGAGCATTTCCATGTGTACATGTGTGTACTATTCCATTATGATACCTATTAGAGGGATTTGTGATTTATATAGTGTTACGGTTTGACACTGCCACAACAAGAGGCTTTGTGTACACGAACATGTGCCATTTTGTCACAGGTCTGCACAAAAGAAAACTGCAGTGTCTGCTGCTGGTCAGGAACGGTTGTCCATATTTTAGAATGAATTCAGGTTTTATATTAGGCTGGGGCAGGGAGGAGGGTCTTCAACCTGACTAGAAATGCAGTGAATTCTGCTCTGTGTTTTCATGGCAGGAATTGAAGGTTTTGTAGTGGTGGGGGATGAGAGGAAGCAAAACAGCTTTTGAATGCAAGTTTCTAATCTCTTTAGTTTTAAGAGTGTCTGAGGCAGCTGTATATTGAGTGGGCGGGATGAGAAATACCTGGTTAACCTGTGTGATCAGATGCTGGGTTGTACTGGTCTGCATAAAGTCGTGAATGTAATTAATTGGGAACTAGAAATGTATCCCTTAAAGCTTTGCCCAAATGCAGTAAGAATGGTAGAAAATCTGATTTTTCACAGAATGTTTCTTCACTTGTCTGCCTGTGCGTGTCTGTGGAGTGAGTGCGCAGTCTGCATGAGAGGAGGTAACAAGTTCTAACTCTGAATAGAACAATTTCACCATCCCAAAGTGCAACAGAAAAGCATAGCACATGTGTGTGTATGTGGCTAGAGCCTTCCTTGATGCTGTTCTCAGCCCTTGAACAACCCTTGTTCAGGATATTAAGTTTCTGCCCTTCCCCCATCCCCAGCACTAACTGGATTGTGATGTGAAAGGGAGATTGAGAGTCGAGTGGGAAAGTGCCCAAATGGAGAGAAACAACTTCACTGCTTTTCAGCCCTGCAGCCATGCGACAACAAAATAAAGTGGATTGGAACTGGATCTGTACAGACAACTAAAGTGGTGTGTGGCTGAGTCACTGTAGCATTTTTTGCATGGCTGTTTGGGTGTTTCCAGCTGTGATTGGTGTCCAACCCTTTTTGTCAGATAGGGGTGTGGCCTGAGTGCACAGCCCCATGATTACATCCTTATTTTAGCAACGTCTCTAGTCTTAATGTGTTGCATGCTCAAAGTTGGGTGAGGTAATAGGAAAGTTCCCAGAGTGGATAGATGGATGACTAATTGCACAGCCTGTGCAGCACTGAGTCAGGCAAGAAGACAATAGGTCATGTGTTCAACGGCTCATCCTCCGCTGAGGCGAGTGAAATTTACTGGCCAGTAATGAGTGGGAGAGATTGTGGAACTATTGGTCACAGTGCCTCTGGAGATCTTCAGCTGGCCTTGGTGATCACCGCCCAGCAATGACTCCTGGAGAGCTGTGTGCTGGGTCAGGTAGGGATTACTTTGGACTCTACTGTGATGCCTTGATAGAGTAGCTGAGCAACAATCGTCATCTAGACTCACGTGAAAACAACCACTGGTGGCAGCAGATGTCTGAAGACATGTCAGCAAAGCATTGGGAGTAATTTTGCAGGGGCTGTTTTTTTAAGCTAGTTTTCTTCAACTTTCAGCAGCTAAATGTGCTGGACCTTGCTCGCACTTCCTGCTCCAAATTACCTGCTGAGGGTGGAGCACTTCCTGCTCCAAACTACCTGCTGAGGGTGGAGCACTGACTATCGTTTCTTTGTCGCAAATCATTTACTTAAGTATTAGGTGCACAGATTCTTTCCTGATCGATGTCTTGCACTGTTTCCCCAAGGATTTTTTTTGACATTTTGGTACCATCATATACCAAAATGTGTTCTCCATTAATGTGCTAGTACATTTGTGTGAGGATCTCTATTCATCCCCTCGGAGTGTTGCCACCTCCATTGATGAGCCAGAACTGTGCCTCAGTGTTACAGTGACCAGTAAGCCCCAGTACTGTACCCTGGTGTTATACAGTGACAGACCCGTACTCACCAGTACTGTACCCTGGTGTTATACAGTGACAAACCTGTACTCACCAGTACTGTACCCTGGTGTTATATGGATCCAAATATTGGAAGAACAATATTGATGATTTGAACCAGGTGTAATTTTTAGTTTTAAGTGATCAGAATATGAAAACTTCACAAACCATTTTGTTACTCTGTACCAAAATCCTGGGCATCTTGCAATTTATTCATAAGCTACATTTGACTTCTGATCAAAACAGCATTTTTAAAATACATATATTTATGTGAATTTGAAAAGACAAAAGTATCCATGATTGTTCCCTGTGAAAATATGACCCATCTGTTCTGAAAGCAAATACCTGTTACCGGACAAAACCTAGCAAAATAATTTTTACCTTTTTGTCAAATTAAACTCCTGCAGTAGAACTCAGCATGTCGGAAACATCTGAGTTGGGTCCAGGAATGAGCTGGGGCCTAATTTTTATATTTATGTGGGTTTTTTTCTTTCTTCAATGATCAGAAATTCTATCCAAATATCAGAGAGTCTGGGCAAGGTTGGGGGTGTGCATTATATTCCTCTTCTCAGTCGCAAACAGCCACTCTCATTTTATTCAGCCAGCCAGATATTTCGAACATCTTCAATACAGACAGCATAATCACCCTGGTTTTATTTGTCAGCCACATGAAAACTGAAGTTTTTTTTTAAATGCAATAATTGGTTGCCTGTGTCTTTTAAAATATATATAGTTATTCAGAGATCTGGGAGAAAGAAAAATACTGATGTGTTCTCCCGCTTTTTTTTTTAAATCCCCCAAGATTTATATATGTACGATGTGTCTATCTGGATCTCATATCTTAGCAAACTGTACATAAACTTCAATTTTTTTTTATTCCTTCCTGGATCACTTCTACTTAGCTGTCTCAAGTTCAAAGGGCATCCCCCAGGTCGTACACCAGGAAGCATTTCGCTTAAAGCTTTCAGAAAATAGCCTATGGTTTATTATTGCTTCTTTTGACAGGCAGGCCAGTGGTGAAATTGGAAGGGTTTTAGTTATCTGGTGGCGAGCTGTTCTCTCTGTACAGGGTATGTCTTTAAATGATGCAAAAAAAAAAGGCCCAAGTTTGGCTCCAGTCATTTTGTAATATTGTGTACAGCTCGGATAGGAAGTGTGCTAATGTGTTTTTTTTTTAAGAAAAGGGTTTTGTATAGTTTTTACATGTTTAAACTGGGCGGGGAGGGAGGTGGTGGGAAATGCACGTAGTTTAGAATTCGCTCTCCGGAAAAAGATATTTCCCTCTTTCTCCCACCCCAAATTCTGTATGTAGCTATGTTTCCCCATGCTGTGAAGTCAGTAACATTTATATGTACTTCTCTGCTGCTTTCACCTGTTGTAATGAATTTATATTTTTTTGGATTTAAAGGAAAACACAGGAAAAAAAAAACATTGTCCATTGTAGAAAAGTCAAATTATAAATCATTTTGCTACCCTTTTTGTGCTTTTTTTGAATAAAACCTTTTTTGAATAAACTTTTTTTTTTTGTTTCCCTGAAATGTTAAACTTCATTCTCTTGCTTTTCTTGCATTTGTATTTTCAATTGTCTAGTTTCCCCGTTTTTCTTTTCCTCACACCCCCCCCCCCCCCCCGAAAAGTGTTGTCCAAATATCTATCTGGCGAATGTACCTTGAGGCTTGGAGCATGGCTAAGCTGTGAAGGCAGTCAAGCCCCAAGTTCATTTCAGCAAAAAACTACTGTGCCTTTAACATAGTAATTCGTCCCAGGGTACTTTTCAGGAGTGTAAATCAGACAAAATTTTACACCAAGGCGCATGAGGAGATATCAGGACAGATTCTGCACTGTAAGAATTCTGTGATTCTATGGCCAAAAGCTTAATTGAAGAAATAGGTTTTAAGTTGTAGCTTAAAGCACAGAGAGGTGTTAGGGAGGACATTTCAGAGCTTAGGGCTTTGGCACAGGACCTGAAGGCACGGCCACCAAGGGGTGAAGCAATTAAAATCGGGGATGAGCAAGAGGCCAGACTTGGAAGAGCGCAGAGATCTCGGAGGGTTGTTGGGCTGGAGGAAATCTGGTGGAGCAGAGCAAGGCCGTGGAGGGATTTGAACACCAGGGTGAGAATTTTAAAATGGAGGCGCTGCTGGTCTGGGAACCAAAGTAGGTTAGAGAGCATAGGGCAGTGATGGGTGAACGGGACTTGGTGAAAATAATTCCTTACGTTAAAGAGACTGATTTAGCCAGGGCAGTGGTTGAATGGGCCACAATTGGCTCTGGTTTACAGATAACTCAACCAGAGTAACTTAACATTACTTGTAACATTACAAGGTCTGCAAAAGAGTTCTCTGACTGGGCTATGGCAATGCCTCCCACAGTCAATTAGCCCACAGGCTGAGTCTAGACAAATGGTCCCTCTAACCCGCTACAGTAATTTGGGACACATCATGCACAAGCATCATTCCCTTTAAGGTAAGCTATCTGTAGCAATCTTAAAGGCACCAAGCAGTGCAAGAAATAGGTTGCACAAGGCAAATACAAATTAGAGGAAATAATGTTCTACACTTGTGCATAATGATTCGCCAAGCAATTGAAGGGTTTTGCTCCATATGTTCAGAGGAGGAGGCAATTGAACAAAGGGGATAAACTGCATCCTGCATGAGACTGGGAGGGATGGTAACCGACATACAGTTTCCTGTATGCATCTCATGTCCTGAAAATTGTCGATAGTTTTGGTTAGACACCATTATCCCACAGCAGGGGTTTGTGGCTCTTTGCTGTCAGTGATCTGCAATGCATGGATCGGAGAAAAGTTGGTGGCAGGCTATTCAACCGGGGGTGCAGCACAGTCCAATCCACAATTTGTCTTCCTGGTCACATTTTATATATCCAGTACAAGTGGGAGTTGGTCTAGAAGTGTGGTGGTGTGCAGATTCTGCACTCCTAGTCATTCCCACAGTGATGGGGAGGTGACACTTAACAAAGGTCAGACACTTCTCGATGGAGGCAAAATTGGTTGGAATTCTTGGCACCCCCATATCTCAATGACGTAGTCTGTTGATGCTGGCTGTCTAGTACCTCACTTGGAATGGAATTGGATGTTGTTCCAGCTCCTGCCTGTTACCTTTGCCAGTGCAGACATGATGGCCTGAATGGCCTCTTTCTGCGCCATAACGTTTCTATGGTTTTGACACCTGCATGTAGATCTGGTGGGGGGGGGTAACAACACTGCACGGTGTTGTGCACCCCATGCTTGAATGTAATGGCAGCATTCTGTTCGCATGCAGTGGTTATTTATGCATATGAGGTGCATATCACAATATTGATGAGTATGGGGGATAGGTTGATGTATTTGCATATGGGGAAATTGCAATTAATTAGAAGGGGTTGGACAGCAATCAAAGCTTTGTCAAAGAAAAGCAGAAGTGAGATGCATCACGAGTCCCAACCATAGAGCTACTTTTTTTTTTAAAAAAAGTTCTCATCCTTGTTTTCAGATATCACTATCATCTCACCGGCACCTTCCCACCCTGACACACTCTTCCAGCCCTATGACCCTCCAAGATCTCTGCACTCCTCTAATTCGGGCCTCTTATGCATCCCTGATTTGAAACACTCCTCCATTGGTGGCAATTGTTATGGCGCAGCTGATGGTAAATCTGAATTGTTCAAATCCCAAAGGGAAACTTGAAACAACTGCCACAACTTGTTTTGCAATTTGTATAAATTTTGAGATGTGTGCCCTGAATTCAGTGGTAATAAGACCACCAAGTCTTATAGGCTTTTACAAACTAGATTAAACATATATTAATAGAAGAAATTACCTTAAATGCATATATAGATCTACAAATTACTACTATGATAACTTTTAAATCCCCTAATCAATTTAACTCCCAGTTGCGCTTTCGTTAAGGCAACAGTAAGACGCATGGATTTTAAAAGACCCAGGCAAAGAAACATGATACCCTGAACAATTGGCTTTCCAAGCGAGTTTTCTTCACTTCAATCCTTTGAAGACAGCAGCTTGAGGCATAGATGCTGAAGGCTTCTTCACACAGTTGTAAGATCTTTAAAAATGCTTTCCCCTACACACAGCCCCTGCTCCTTCTTTATACATTTCTTCCTCTTTGAATGCAAATGCCCATTGTTTCACTATGTCTTTGGACTTTATCTCCCTGATAATTAAAACTTCTCCTAGCTCTAAGTTTTGCCAATAATCTTTGGGAAAAATAAACAGGCCGGTTCTAAACTTCACCTAGCTAGGTGACACATTTCACCCCTCCTTTGGAAACAATCTAGCCTGGTTTATTTCAAAATGCAAATGTTCCCTTGACACCTATGTTTCTAAACTTCCCCATATTTATCTAATTAACATTTCAAACCTAACCTCTCCTTAGATCAAAGCAACCAGACTAGCTGCCTCTAATTCAATTAAATCTCTCTCTCAGACACATACACACATCCCACTATTACTCTATTTTACAATAAATTCCAATAACGTTATGAGAATTATTTTATCTTCTTGACAGCCATGCATTCGGCTGCCTTGACCCGAAGCTCTGGAATTCCCTCCCTAAACCCCTCTACTTTGCTTTCTTTTTCTTTAAGACACTCCTTAAAACCTACCTCCTGGACCAAGCTTTTGGTCACCTATCCTAACATCCTATGTGGCTCAGTGTTAAATTTTATTTTATAAAACTCCTATGGAACATTTTGTTGTGTTAAAGGTATTATTTATAAGTGCAAATTATTTTCTTACCGCATTAAACACTATTTTAACAGTAACTGCCCCATGTCCCCTTACCCCAGCTGCCTTCACTGCATTGGCCAGACCCAACCACCTTCAGTTGCTTTGTCAATGACACTCCTTCTATTGTAAGGGGGAAAAAATAAAGAATTTGTATTTATACAGCACATTTCATGACTTCAGGATATCCCAAAGTGTTTTACAGCCAATGAAGTATTTTTGAAGTGTAGCCACTTATACAAAATACAGCAATTTGCGCACAGCAAGCTTCCATAGACAGCAGAAATTGGTGACCACATCTGTTTTAGTGAATTTAGTTGAGGGATAAATATCGACCAGGGACAACTCCCCTGCTTTTCTTCAAAATAGGAATCTTTTACGTTCACCTGAGGGGGCAGATGGGGTCTCAGTTTAACACCTCATTTATTGAAAGTGGAATGGGAAATAAAAGTAGGGAGGTTTTACTGCAGCTGTATAGTGCCTTAATGAGACCATATCTGGAAGACTGTGCACAGTTTTGGTTTCCTTATTTAAAAAGATATAATTGCATTAGAAGCAGTTCAGAGAACGTTCACTCAACTCATTCCTGGGAAGAGGGGCTTAACTTATGAAGAAAGGTTGAACAGGTTGGGCCTGTATCCATTGGAGTTTAGAAGAATGAGAGGTGATCTTATTGAAACATAAAATCCTGAGGGGACTTGACAAGAGTAGGTACCAGAAGGATGTTTCCACTTGTGGGAGAGACTAGAACTAGGGGACAGTTTAAGAATGAGAAGTCTCCCCATTAAGATGGAAGTGAGGAGAATTTTTCTCTCAAAGAGGGTTGTTAATCCGTGGAATTCTCTTCCCCAGAGAGCAGTGGAGGCTGGGTCATTGAATTTGTTCAAGGCTGAGTTGTACAGATTTTTGATAGATGAGGGAGTCAAGGGTTATGGGGGGCAGATGGCAAATTGGAGTTGAGACCACAACCAGATCAGCCATGATCTCATTGAATGTCGGAGAAGGCTCAAAGGGCCGAACGGCCTGCTCCTAACGCTTGGGTTCATCTTAAAAAGGCACCTCTGACAGTGCATCACTGGGAGTGTCAACCTGGATTATGTGCACAGATTTCTGGAGTGGGACTTGGAACTCTCAAACTTCTTGACTTAAAGGTGAGATTGTTACCCCCTGCACTACAGCTGAAATTATTGATGAAGATGCGGAAGCCCACAACAGGACCTGTATCACATCCAGTGTGGGGCTGACAAGTGGCAAGCAACATTTGCGCCATAACCATTGTACTTCCCCAACCATTGGCATCAGCAGTTTAACTATGTCAACATCAAGTTAGCACCTAAAGCAGGGTACTGTTAAAACAATAACGTAGTAGCCTGTGCATGTCTCTATTTAATCTCCTGCTGTCACAACCAGATGGGGATCAAAGACTATCCAACACATTGAGTGGGAGATGTTTTCTCATTGTAGAGACAACCTAACGGCTTGTTTGTTATTTACTGTGGGGAAAAAAATCAAAGCTACCTAGCATCTGAAATACCGAGTATCTCAGTCAGCTACATTTTCTGTTAAAACATGAGCAAATGCAGCAATACTTTATAACACAAAGGGAACTTCCCGAACTGATTTGTAAGAAAAATCATGGGTTTTTTTTTAAAGCAGGATTGTTACATTTAAAAATTCAAACTTGCTTTAGAAGGTGAGCTCTCAGACAGTACAGATCGTCGTTCGTCCAGAGAGAGCTGGTTGTTCCAGTTCCTGCTGAGTCGGTAGCAGGAGCTGTGGAAGACAAAGTGGGACGGTAACCTTAACCTGTGATAGCCATGGGTCACGGAGGGGGGAAGATGATCACCCACCACAGATCAACTCCTCCTTAATACCTGGAAGGTGTATGGATGTCAGTTGAGGATAGGTTTGGATTGGATTATGATGCCACTCTTGATGCACTTGCCTCACATGACGAATATGGGACACTTGGACATGGAGCCTACAGACCAGTTACAGTCAAAACCTTCAAGATAGGACTGGGGTTGGAGTACTACTTATGCCCTGAACTAAGATTTTTTTTTAAATTTATTCATTCACAGGATGTGGACATTGCTGGCTAAGCCAGCATTTATTGCCCATCCCTAATTGCCCTTGAGGTGGTGGTGAGCTGCCTTCTTGAACCGCTGCAGTCTATGTGCTGTAGGTACACCCACAGTGCTGTTAGGGAGGGAGTTCCAGGATTTTGACCCAGCGACAGTGAAGGAATGGTGATATAGTGCTAAGTCAGAATGGTGAGTGGCTTGGAGAGGAACTTCCAGGTGGTGTTCCCATGTGTCTGCTGCCCTTGTCCTTCTAGGTGGTAGAGTGTTACGACCGCAGCCGATATTATTCGCTAAGCAAGCCAAATCCCAGAGGGAAACTGGTCTTACTAATCATAGCTTTTTTGGAACAAAAACAAAAATACCTGGAAAAACTCAGCAGGTCTGACAGCATCTGCGGAGAGGAACACAATTAACGTTTTGAGTCCGTATGACTCTTCACCAGAACTAAGGAAATAGAGAAATGAGGTGAAATATAAGCTGGCAGAGTGGGGGTGGGGGGGGGAGGGGGGTGGTGGTGGGACAGATGGGACTGGATAGGGGGCCAGTGATAGGTGGAGGCAAAGAAGAGAATGCCGAAGATGTCATAGACAAAAGGACAAAGGAGTGTTGATGGTGGTGATATTATCTAAGGAATGTGCTAATGGGGACATTAAGGGTAGCCAGCAGGACAAGCTAGTGGCAGATGGCCCTAGTGGGGGTGGGGTGGGGGGAAGGGATCGAAATGGGCTAAAAGGTGGAGATAAAACAATAGATCGAAATAAATTTAAAAATAGGTGGGAAAATAACTTTTTTTTTAATTATAAATTATTGGAAAAAGAGGGGATCGGAAAGGGGATGGGGATGGAGGACAGAGTTCATGATCTGAAATTGTTGAACTCAATATTCAGTCCGGGAGGCTGTAAAATGCCTAGTCGGAAGATGAGGTGCTGTTCCTCCAGTTTGCAGCATTGGAACATTGCAGCAGGCCAAGGACGGACATGTGGGCATGAGAGCAGGGTGGAGTGTTGAAATGGCAAGCGACAGAGAGGTCTGGGTCATGCTTGCGGACAGACCGAAGGTGTTCCGCAATGCAGTCACCCAGTCTGCGTTTGGTCTCTCCAATGTAGAGGAGACCGCATTGGGAGCAGCGAATGCAGTAGACTAAGTTGAGGGAAGTACAAGTGAAATGCTGCTTCACTTGAAAGGAGTGTTTGGGCCCTTGGACGGTGAGGAGGGGGTAAGTAAAGGGGCAGGTGTTGCACCTTCTGCGGTTGTATGGGAAGGTGCCGTGGGAGTGGGTTGAGGTGTAGGGGGTGATGGAGTGGACCAAGGTGTCCCGGAGGGAACGATCCCTATGGAATGCCACCAGGGGGGGTGAAGGGAAGATGTGTTTGGTGGTGGCATCATGCTGGAGTTGGCGGAAATGGCGGAGGATGATCCTTTGAATGCGGAGGCTGGTGGGGTGATAAGTGAGGACAAGGGGGACCCTATCATGGTTCTGGGAAGGAGAGGAAGGTGTGAGGGCGGATGCGCGGGAGATGGGCCGGACACGGTTGAGGGCCCTGTCAACCACCATGGGTGGAAAACCTCGGTTAAGGAAGAAGGAAGACATGTCAGAGAAACTTTTGGAAAGTGGCATCATCAGAACAGATGTGACGGAGGTGAAGGAACTTAGAGTGTGGGATGGAGTCCTTACAGGAAGCGGGGTGTGAGGAGCTGTAGTCGAGGTAGCTGTGGGAGTCAGTAGGCTTGTAATGAATATTGGTGGACAGTCTATCACCAGAAATTGAGACTGAGAGGTCATGAAGGGAAGTGTCAGTGATGGACCATGTGAAAATGATGGAGGGGTGGAAATTGGAAGCAAAATTAATAATTTTTTCAAGATCCAGACGAGAGCATGAAGTGGCACCGAAGTAATCATCGATGTACCGGAGAAAGAGTTGTGGGAGGGGGCCGGAGTAGGACTGGAACAAGGAATGTTCCACATACCCCATAAAGAGACAGGCATAACTGGGGCCCAAGCGGGTACCCATAGCCACACCTTTTATTTGGAGGGAGTGAGAGGAATTTAAGGAGAAATTGTTCAGTGAGAGAACAAGTTCAGTCAGACGGAGGAGAGTAGTGGTGGATGGGGATTGTTCGGGCCTCTGTTCGAGGAAGAAGCAGAGAGCCCTCAGACCATCCCAGACTTTGAAAACGAGGGGAAAACTACTCATCCCAGAAGCATAGGATCCCAGAAACACTTCTGGATTCTAAAATTAAAGGATTTATTCACAAGAAGAAACAAAAACTTAAGCACACAAGATTAAAATTATACCGTTAAAACAGTCTTACAAAACATTCCCCCAAAAAAACCACTTGGTCAAAACACACAAGAAAACTACTTGACAACAGCTCCCTTTAACCATAAAAATCCAGCAATATTACTCAAGGTAAAACTGCTGTCACTTTAGTAAAAGGTATACCACACAACTTCTCACTCTTTTCCACTCAGAAACAGGCGGCTTTCTAAAAAAAAAGAACTTTTGTGCCTTGAAACTGGGTGGTTGCTTCAAATTCCACAACTTGTCTCAGGATATCTTCCCCCACACAGCCAACACAACCTAACTAAGCATCTTTCCTTAAATATCCTTTTCCCATTTGACCTTAGACTCCATTGTTCTAAGCACCTCTTTGAACTCAATTTTTCCAAAATATAAAAATCTTTCATGTTTTCCTATTGCCTCCACTTTTGGGTCAAATACAATTCAATAACCTTCCCCAATTTACCTATGAAACCCTTGTTAGTCACTTCTAAATTCCTTTTGAAATTTAACAGCTGAAAAGTCAAGTCCTTACCTATCACCTAATGCAAATGTTAAAACCCAACCTATTTACTCCTACATTCAACTTCACCATAGCCTCTCATTACAAATGCATGCATCTAGCACCTTTACCTCCCATTTCTCTGTTCCCACAGACAAGCTGTCTTTGCTAACCTTTCCCCAGTTTAATTACACACACGCACACACACATACACACACACACAGAGTCTTCTTTACAGAATACCACCATATTCCCGAAACTACTTTAAAAAATAACATCCATCTTCACAAGAGATAGCAAGTTTAGAAGGTGCAATCGAACTTGGTGAGTTGCTGCAGTACGTCTTGTAGATGGTACACACCGCTGTCACTGTGTCATGGTGGTGGAAGGAGTAAATGTTTAAGGTGGGCGGATGGGGTGCCAGTCAAGCAGGCTGCTTTGTCCTGGATGGTGTCGAGCTTCTTGAGTGTTGTGGGAGCTGCACTCATCCAAGCAGGTGGAGAATATTCCATCACACTCCTGACTTTTGCCTTGTAGATGGTGGACAGGCTTTGGGGAATCAGGAGGTGAGTTACTGTCCACAGAATTTCCAGCCTCTGACCTCTTATTGCCACAGTATAGAATCATAGAAAATTTATGGCAGAGAAGGAGGCCACTTGGCCCATCGTGTCTGTGCCAGCCGACAAAAATGAGCCACCCAGCCTAATCCTACTTTCCAGCATTTGGTCTGTAGCCCTGCAGGTAACAGCACTTCAGGTGCACATCCAGACATTTTTCAAATGAGATGAGGTTTTCTGCCTCTACTATCTTTTCAGGCTAGTGAGGTCAAGACCGCTACCACCCTCTTGGTGAAAGACCTTTTCCTCATCTCCCTCTAATCCTTCTACCAATCACTTCAAATATATGGCCCCTAGTCACTGACCTCTCTGCTAAAGTAAATAGGCCCTTCCAATCCACTCTATCCAGGCCCCTCACAATTTTGTACATCTGAATCAAATCTCCCCTCAGCCTCCTCTGGTCCAAGGAGAACATCCCCAGCCTATCTAGTCTTTCTTCTTAGCTACATTTTCCCAGTCTGGCCAACATCCTCGTAAATCTCTGTACCCTCTCTGCAGTGCAACTACATCCTTTCTCACTTATGCATGCTAGAAACCACATATATTCACGCACAGGGCCCTGTCCTTTGCAGACAGAAGGAGCATGTCCATGCATCGCCCATTTTTCAACTAAACAAAAGCTTGGGGGACAGCCATTCCCTGGTTCATTCCCCATGACAATGCCTTGACCAATCAGAGTCAACCTGTCTGGTTTGAATTTGAACAAAAACTTGGCAGTTAACTGTTCCCGGCTGCAATCTCCATGGCATTGCCTTTACCAATCAGAGTCCACTTGCCAGCCAATCAGCACTCTCTTTTCATTCCATATAAATTGTTGTTCCCTTTTACTTTTGGTATTTTTGTCCTGGTGAATGCGAGAAAATCAGTTTCAACAGCATGTCTATTTTTTCAGAAATACATCCTTTCTGTAATGAAGTGACCAGAATTGCGCGCAGTACTCAAGTTGTGGCCTAACTAGTGTTTAATATAACTCCAGCATCACCTCCCCGCTCCTATATTCTATGCCTCAGCTAATAAAGAAAATGATTCCTTATGCCTTCTTGACCACTTTATCTACCTGTCCTGCTACCTTCAGGGATCTGTGGACATGCAGTCCAAGGTCTCTCGCTTCCTCTACATCTGAGTATCTTCCCATTTATTGTGTACTCCTTTGCCTTGTTTGACCTCCCCAAATGCATCACCTCACACTTCTCTGGGTTGGATTCCATTTGCCACTTTTCTGCCCATCTGACCAGATATTGATATCTTCCTGCAATTTACAGCTATCCTCATTTTTTGTGTCATCTGCAAACTTCTTGATCATGGCCCCTACATTTACATCCAAATTGTTATAGAATTCTACAAAAAGCAGGGGATCTAGTACTGTGCCCTATGGAACCCCACTGGAAACAGCCTTTCAGTTACAAAAACTTGGTTTCCTGCCACTGAGCCAATTTTATATCCAATTTGCTACATTCCCCTGGATCCCATCGGCTTTTTTTTAAACAGTCTGCCCTATGGAACCTTGTCAAAAGCCTTCCTAAAATCCATGCAACTCCAACAACACTCAAGAAGCTCGACACCAACCAGGACAAAGCAGCCCACTTGATTGGCACCCCATCCACAAACATTCACTCCCTCCACCACCACCGAACTGTGGCAATAGTGTATATCATCTAGAACATGCACTGCAGAAACTCACCAATGCTCCTTCCAAGCCCATGACCACTACTATCTAGAAGGACAAGGGCAGTAGATAAATGGGAACACCACCACCTGAAAGTTCCCCTCCAAGCCACTCACCATCCTGACTTGGAAATATATCTCCATTCCTTCACTGACGCTGGGTCAAAATCCTGGAACTCCCTCCCTAACAGCACTGTGGGTGTAACTCTTTTGGGGTCGTAAACAAATAAACTAAATTAACAAAACCAGGAACAAAGTAAAAGGCAGCCCCTTAAAGGGAAACTGCAAAGACAAAATTCAAAGGAAACTTGCCAACATTAAAATGTGATCAAAGGGGTCTACAATGCACCCGAGTCCCCGCGGTGCTCACCGGGCACAGACAGCCTCGACGGTACTGGCAGACAACGCGTTCTCCCTCTCCAGGGACACCCAGCTGCAAACATAGCCGCGGAAGGGGGAAGACAGTCGGGTCGGACAACCCCCTTGATTGCCCACTGCCTGGACCTGTTAATGGCTAACTTGGCCAGGCACAGGAACAGGTTCACGAGGAGGTCCTCCTCCTTCCCGGCCCCCCCCCGCCACTCCGCACCGGGTGCCTGTAGATCAGGAGCGTGGGACTGAAGTGCAAACAAAACAGCAGTATAAGATGTTTCAAGAAACTAAAAAGTGGGTGCAGCCTACAGCAACTAACATACCCGTGGTCCACGGACTCCACAAGGCCACAAAGGACACAGGTGCCTTGGGAGTCTGTGGGTGTACCTACACCCCAGGGACTGCAGCGGCTCAGGAAGGCAGCTCACCACCACCTTCTCAAGGGCAATTAGGGATGGGCAATAAATGCTGGCCCAGCCAGCGACATCCGCATCCCATAAATTAATTTTTAAAAATCCTCCTTGTTACTTCCTCAAAAAATACAATCGAGAAAGTCGGACACGACCTTCCTTTAAGAAATCCATCCTGACTATCCTTGATCAATCTGTGCCTTCCTAAGTGACCGTTTATCCTGTCCTTCAAATTTGATTCCAATAATTTGCCCACCACCGAGGTCAGGTTGACTGGCCTGTAATTATTCGGACTATCCCTCGCTCCCTTTTTAAACACTCCTCCAATCCTACAGCACCACACCTGTACACAGTGAGGATTGGAAAATGATTGTCAGTCCCTCTGTGTTATTGTCACTGGACCAGTAATCCAGAGATCCAGGGTGATGCTCTGGGGACCCAGATTCGAAACCCACCACGGCAGATGGTGAAATTTGAGTTCAATAAAAATCTGGAATTAAAAGTCTAATGATGACCATGAAACCATTGTCGATAAAAACAAAAAACTGCGGATGCTGGAAATCCAAACCAAAAACAGAAATACCTGGAAAAACTCAGAAGGTCTGGCAGACAAGGGACTTTTACAACTAACAAAGGTTTCCTAGGTAAATTGGGGAAGTTTATTGATGTTTCGTCAACTTTGCTCTTCTCCGCCGATGCTGCCAGACCTGCTGAGTTTTTCCAGGTATTTCTGTTTTTGTTATGAAACCATTGTCAATTGATGTAAAAACCCAATTGGTTCACTAATGTCCTTTAGGGAAGGAAATCTGCCGTCTCCACCTGGTCTGGCCTACACATGACTCCAGATCCACAGCATTGTGGTTGATTCTTAACTGCCTCTGAAATGGCCAGCAAGCCACTCAATTGTATCAATCTACTAAGAAGCATAGAAGGAATGAAACCGGACAGACCACCCGGCATCGACCTAGGCACCGGAGATGACAATGGCAATATCAGCCCTGTCGACCCTGCAAAGTCCCCCTTACTAACATCTGGGGGCTAGTGCCAAAATTGGGAGAGCTGTCTCACAGACTAGTCAAGCAACAGCCCGACATAGTCATCCTCACAGAATCATACCTCACAGATAATGTCCCAGACACCACCGTCACCATCCCTGGGTATGTCCTGTCCCACCGGCAGGACAAACCCAGCAGAGGTGTGGGCATAGTGGGATACAGTCGGGAGGGAGTCACCCTGGGAGTCCTCAACATCAACCCTGGACCCCATGAAGTCTCATGGCACCAGGTCAAACATGGGCAAGGAAACCTCCTGCTGATTACCACGTACTGCCCTCCCTCAGCTGATGAATCAGTGCTCCTCCATGTTGAACACCACTTGGAGGCACTGAGGGTGACAAGGGTGCAGAATGTACTCTGGGTAGGGGACTTCAATGTCCATCACCAAGAGTGGCTCAGTAGCACCACTACTGACCGAGCTGGCCAAGTCCTAGAGGACATAGCTGCTAGACTGGGTCTGCAGCAGGTGGTGAGGGAACCAACTAAAGGGAAAAACATACTCTACCTCATCAGATGCATCTGTCCATGACAGTATTGTTAGGAGTGACCACCACACAGTCATTGTGGAGATGAAGTCCCATCATATTAAGTGGCATTACCACCGTGCTAAATGGGATAGATTTCAAACAGATCTAGCAACTCAAGACTGGGCATCCATGAGGCGCTGTGGGCCATCAGCAGCAGAATTGTACTCGAACACAATCTGTAACCTCATGGCCCGGAATATCCCCCACTCTACCATTAGCAACAAGCAGGGGATCAACCCTGGTTCAATGAAGAGTGCAGGAGGGCATGTCAGGAGCAGCACCAGGCTTACCTAAAAATGAGGTGTCAACCTGGTGAAGCTATAACACAGGACTACTTACATACCAAACAGCATAAGCAGCAAGTGATTGACGGAGCTAAGCGATCCCACAACCAACGGATCAGATCTAAGCTCTGCAGTCCAGCCACATCCAGTCATGAATGGTGGTGGACAATTAAATAACTCACTGGAGGAGGAGGCTCCACAAATATCCCCATCCTCAATGATGGGGGAGCCCAGCACATCAGTGCAAAAGATAAGGCTGAAGCATTTTCAACAATCTCCAGCCAGAAATGGCGAGCAGATGATCCACTTTGGCCTCCTCTGGAGGTCCCCAGCGTCACAGATGCCAGTCTTCAGCCAATTCGATTCACCCCACATGATATCAAGAAATGGCTGAAGGCACTGGATATATAAGCCCTGACAATATTCCGGCAATAGTACTGAAGACTTGTGCTCCGGAACTTGCCGCGCCCCTAGCCAAGCTGTTCCAGTGCAGCTACAACACAGACATCTACCTGGCAATGTGGAAAATTGCCCAGGTATGTGCTGTCCACAAAATGCAGGACAAATCCAACCTGGCCAATTACCGCCCTATCAGCCTACTCTCGATCATCAGTAAAGTAATGGAAGGGATCATCAACAGTGCTATCAAACAGCACTAGCTTAGCAATAATCTGCTCACTGACACTCAGTTTGGGTTCCACCAAGGCCACTCAGCTCCTAACCTCATTACAGCCTTGGTTCAAACATGGACAAAAGAGCTGAACTCCCGAGGTGAGGTGAGAGTGACTGCCCTTGACATCAAGGCAGCATTTGACCGAATGTGGCATCAAGCAGCCCTAGCAAAACTGGAGTCAATGGGAATCAGGGGGAAAAACTCTCCACTGGTTGGAGTCATACCTAGCACAAAGGAAGGTGGTTGTGGTTGTTGGAGGGCAATTGTCTCAGTTTCAGGGCATCACTGCAGGAGTTCCTCAGGGTAGTGTCCTCGGCCCAACCATCTTCAGCTGCTTCATCAATGACCTTCCTTCCATCATAAGGTCAGAAGTGGGGATGTTCACTGATGATTGCACAATGTTCAGCACCATTCATGACTCTTCAGATACTGAAGCAGTCCATGTCCAAATGCAGCAAGATCTGGACAATATCCAGGCTCAGGCTGACAAGTGACAAGTTATGTTTGCACCACACAAGTGCCAGGCAATGACCATCTCCAACAAGAGAGAATCTAACCGTCGCCCCATGACATTCAATGGCATTCCCATCACTGAATCCCCCACTATCAACGTCCTGGAGGTTACTATTGACCAGAAACTGAACTGGACTAGCCATATAAATACTGTGGCTACAAGAGCAGGTCAGAGGTTAGGGATCCTGTGGCAAATAACTCACCTCCTGACTCCCCAAATCCTGTCCACCATCTACAAGGCAGAAGTCAGGATTGTGATGGAAAATTCTCCACTTGCCTGGATGAGTGCAGCTCCAACAACACTCAAGAAGCTTGACACCATCCAGGACAAAGCAACCTGCTTGATTGGCACCCCATCCACAAACATTCACTCCCTCCACCACCAACGCACAGTAGCAGCAGTGTGTACCATCTACAAAATGCTCTGCAGGAACTCAACAAGTCTCCTTCGACAGCACCTTCCAAACCCATGACCACTACCACCAGCAAGGACAAGGGCAGCAGACACATGGGGACACCACCACCTGGAAGTTCCCCTCCAAGCCACTCACCGTCCTGACTTGGAAATATATCGCCATTCCTTCACTGTCGCTGGGTCAAAATCCTGGAACTCCCTCCCTAACAGCACTGTGGGTGTATCTACACCACATGGACTGCAGCGGCTCAAGAAGACCTTCACCACCACCTTCTCAAGGGCAATTAGGGATGGGCAATAAATGCTGGCCTAGCCAACGACCCCCACGTCCCATGAATGAATTTTTAAAAAATCCTCCCTGGCTTCTTTTAACAGCCTGGGGTACATTTCATCGAACCCTGGTGATTTATCCACATTCAAGGTGGCTAATCCCCTTAATATTATCTCCCTCCCTTTGTTCATTACATCCAACTCTTCACACTCCTCCTTAACCTCAATGTCTGCATTGTCCCCCTCTTTTGTGAAGACAGACTCAAATTATTTAGTAAGAATCATGCCCACATCTTCCTCCTCAACACACAGGTTACCTTTTCGGTGTTTCATGGACCCCACTCTTTCCTTAGTTATCCTCTTGAATCTTCCCTATGTCGGGCAGGCTGGGCGGGAGCAGGCGGGCGAGGAGCTGATTGCCGCCCGCGATCGGATCCGCGCCGCCATTTTGCGCGGGCAGCAGGAGGGGGCGGGCGGTAGCAGGACTCCAATGACCGTTGGGTCCAATAGCGACCCGGCGGCCTGTTTAAAAATGGCGCAGGCAGCTTTCCAAAGGCTGCCACCCACCGATGGCGCACAGGAGGATGTTTGCGAGCGCTCTTGGAGAGCAGGCCAGGCAGGAGGGCAGGTCGGAGGGCAGGTCAGAGGGCAGGTCGGAGGGCAGGTCGGAGGGCAGGTCGGTGGGGCTGTGTGTCCCGAGATTCTCAGGCGAGTGCCTCGCTGCCCTCCTGGAGGAGGTGGTAGTACGGCGCGACATCATCGTGCCAAGGGATGGGGGGAGGAGCCCCCCCCCCCCACCACATGACGAAATGTGCTTGGGAGGAGGTGGCAGAATGGGTCAGCGAACACAATGTGGTGAGACGCCCCTGGGTGCAGTGCCACAAGCGGTTCAACCACCTCTTGCAATTGGGAAGGGTGAGCACCGTGTAGGCATGGGTCACTTAGCACAGCAGTGAGGAGGTAAGAGTGCCACGCACTGAGGTCACAACGTCTGTCATTGCAACCATTCCGCTGTTGACTGTTTATTGAATTCAGCCTCCAACATGGAATCCCCATTGATAATGGAAGGGGGTGGGCATCCTGATCCGGTGCCAGGCATGCACATTAACAGTGTAACTACTTCAACTAATCAAATGTCCTTGTTCTTCCTTTCAACCTCATTGGAGCGCACCCAGACCGAGGAGGCAGAGTGCCCGCCACTGACACCTGAGGGCCCTGAAGAGATATAAGCACCAGCGCCACACCCTCTCAGCCAGGCAGGCACCAGCGCAGATACCAGCACCTCGGTGGGGTTAAGATCATCGGTTAGTGTCCTGGGGCACAGTGGTGGTGAGGGCACTTCACACTCGCTTGAGGTGCAGGCGGAGGCAGAGAGTGCCCAGGGCGCTGGCAGTCGGAGGACGGCTGGGGACCAGGAACATGCTCAGTCGGTGGCTGATGATGGGCCTCTGGAGTCGTCCCTGAGGCATCAGATGCTGGAAGTCCAGCCGGGTGTGCGGGAGGATGTGCTGGAGATACATGAGGGAATGCGTGCCGTGGTCTCTATTGTGGAGGAGCCCATGCGGAGCATGAGCAATGCAATGACCCTCATAGCCGAGCGGGCTGCCCCCTCCATGCAGAGAGTGGCGACTCTCGTGGAGGCTCCTCCAGGAGTTGAATCAGGGGTTCCTGGGGTTACGCTCGGACCTGCAGCCCTCACACCAGCAATGACCTCAGGCGGTCACTGTCAGTGTGGGAGATGGGTTGGGCACCCAGTATCCCAGCTCGGTGCCCATCCATCAATGATGAGCAGGGAGGCCCAAAGTGACCTCATGTTGGCGCGGCAGCTGCCAGTTGTCTCTGCGGGCACCGCTCAGGGTGCTCTGGATGATGGCAGCAGCTCCTCCGCCCCTCTGCCAGTGACCGTGGTATCTGATGAGGCTGTGATGACTGGGGAGATGCCAGCCATGGCACTGGCCGCTCCATCCCAGGCGGGGCCAGCACAGGCTCCACAGGCCAGAGGACGCCCGCCAAGGTCATTAAGGCCAACAGGACAGCAGAGTCAGCAGCTGCCTCCAATGCCAGTGCCAGAGAAGGGGGAGCACCGAGACTCAGCACCCGCAAACTTAAGCATAAATCACCTTAGGCACAACACGGCCTTATCACTGGTGCTTTTCTGTTGCCCTCCCCTGTATTATTGGCTTCTCATTCAGTGTGCAGCTCAACACCTTTTACTGCACTTGCATTTCTGTTTTGTAGTGTGCAATCATTAAATGTTTTAGTTCTCAACAAGCCTCTGGGTGCTTCATTAGTTCTGCAGGTGAAGGGGAACCCAGGATGTTGTGAGTGACTTGTTTGTCATTGAGCTTCATTGACAAGGCACATAGTTAATGTTCCTAACCAGGCAGATGTTGCTCTCAGGTATCGAGTATGGAGCTGGCAGCCCTGGCATGTGGTGGTGGTTCTTCTGTGGTGGGCTAGCTGAAGGAGCGTTGGATCAAAGTCTCCCAGGTGTCCCTGCCTCCCTGGAGGTTGCCTGGGTCAGTGTCTACCCCCTCAGCATTCTCCTGAGCGTGCTGGTCCTCAGACTCACTACTGGACTGATCATGTGCATCCAGAGCATCTGCATCTACATCTTCTTCCTCCACTGCGTACCCCCTTTCCAGTGCCAGATTGTGGAGAGCGCAGCATGCAACCACTATCAGCGACACACGGTCTGGGGAGTATTGGAGTGGCCCCTTGAATGGTCCAGGCATCGAAAGCACATCTTGAGAAGACCGATGGTTCTCTCTACCACGGCCCTTGTGGAGGCGTGGCTCCTATTGTGCCGCTGCTCAGCTTCTGTTCTTGGATGGCGGAGGGGTGTCATGAGCCAGTTTTTGAGGGGATAGCCCTTGTCGCACATCCAGATGGGCTAGAGCACTCAGCACATGGGAGTGTCTCAGGATGTTGGCGTCGTGGGATCTGCCTGGGTACCTTGCACAGACTTGTAGAATCAGCATCCTGTGGTCACACACTATCTGCACGTTCATGGAGTGGAAGCCCTTCCTGTTGACGAAGGCACCGGGCTCACCCACTGGCGCCTTGATGGCCACATGTGTGCAGTCGATTGCACCCTGGACACAGGGGAAGCCAGCAATCGCTGCGAAGCCTCTGGCTCGCTCAGCCTGGCCGGCCTCGTCCGTGTGGTAGTGGATGAATGTCAATACCCGCCTGAACAGAGCGTCTGTCACCAGCTTGACACAACTGTGGACAGCTGACTGGGAGACTCCGCAAAGATCACCCACCAACTCCTGGAAAGACCTGGAGACATAGAACTTGAGGGCAGCTGTGACCTTCAACGCCACTGGCACGGGGACGTCCACCCACACAGTTGGAGCTAATCTCAGGGCCTATCATCTGACAGTTGGAGGTCACTGTCTCCCTTGAGAGATGGAGCCTCCTTCGGCATTGCACCTCAGACATATTGAGGTTGCTGCATCGCCAGCTGTAAACCCTGGCAGCAGGATAGTGGCGTCTTCTGTGGCCCCTTCCGCCTTGGACTTCCTGTTGGCCCTGCGCCCCTTGTGCCTGCGCCCCTCCTCCCACAGGTCACTCCCCTGGTGGCTGAAAATTGACACCTGGCCTCCTCCCCCTTCTGCCCCTCTCTTCCTCCTCAGAGGAGGTGCCTCCAGTGGAGACCCCAACCCCCATTCCCAGGGTAAGGGAAGGCTGTCTGATACCTGCAGGCCCCAAGAATGATGTTTACTCCAGAGTCCTGACCTGAAGCCTGTTATTCCTGTCCAAGCAGCTCCGGAGAGATTTGAAGTTCTCCTGTTCACACAAGCGAGTAGCTGTAAGTTTCTAAAATAAATGACTAACGACTAGAATTCGCGAGCCCGCTCACCCCTCTTATCCTGCCCGTGGATGAGGTTTTTAAAAATGTGGCCTACCCGCCTGCCGGTTGCCCCCCAGGCGGCGCTCTGAAAATCGCACGGGCTCTGAAAAATCGGGGTGTATTAACCCCTCAAGGGCCTTAAGTGGCCCGTTAATTACTGGAGGGCGCGCCTCGGAACTCATAGCGCACCTGCCCACTGAAATAATGCGATGGCGCGCGGTGTCGTCAGGACGCACGCCTGACATCATCACGCATCATATTACACCCTGGCGTGTCAGGCCCACTCCCAACACACCAATGTCAAAACTCTACCCTTAATGTATTGATAAAGCATCTTTGGGCTCTCCATGATTTTGCTTGCCGATATTCTTTCATGTCATCTCTTCGCTTTCCTAATTTTCTTTTGGGTTTCACACCTCCACTTTCTCTACTCCTCTTGGTTTTCTGTGGTATTTAGTTCTCGGTATCTGAAAAATGGCTGTTCCAGTTCAGTTTCTGGTCAATGGTAACCCCCCCAGGGTGTTGATAGTGGGGGATTCAGTGATGGTAATGCCATTGAACGTCAAGGGGAGATGGTTAGATTCTCTGTTGTTGGAGATGGTGTTTGCCTGGCACCTGTGTGGGCATGAATGTTATTAAGAACTAAGAAAAAACTATGGGTAAAGTGTTTCAAAGCAAAGTGGGATGAGAATTTCAGTTCCTGTTTCGTACAGTTCCAATAGCCGCTCAGCTATTTCTGGCGAGAAATCTCTGCTTGTGAGCCCTGCCTGCGAGGCTGAATAGTTTCCTCACACTTGAGTGTGAAAACTGCACTCCTGTTCAAGGTAAAGGTCTGCATTGATACAACCACTTATCATTCAAGCTACACATAGGGTGGATTATTTCACAGTTTACTCACTGTTTCTATGTGAATAAATGGTGCAGTCATTATGCTCAGAGCAAGGTCTCACAACCGGCAACCAGATCAACTGCCGGTTGTTTTTTTTTGGTGTTGGCTTTAGAGGTTTGCAGCCGCCTAGAGGTTCCCCAGAAAGTTTCAAGAGTCTGCCAAAAATAACCAATAGGATCTCTTGTTTCATCTGTTGTCTCAATCCGCCACCCTCCTGACCAATAATCTTTGCCTAGCTCACACTTTTATGCCCACTCTTGTTTTTAGGTTTATTTGGCGCTTTGGACAAGTGATGCACAGTCAATCATTGCAGTGATTACAGGTGCAGCCATTTGGTGGGCGGCGGAGGGGGGGTGGTGGACAAGGGAGGATCACCGTCGTTCAGACCTGATGGGATGGCGCGATCCTAAGGGGAGAGAGAGATACACCAGCGCTGAGCCAACAGGGAATACGTTCAGGTAGCAGCATCCAAAAAGATCATGATGAGGAGCAGAAGCCTGTAAATAAGAAATATCCTACAGTAACATCAGTGTCACCAGAGGACAGTTCCCTTTTTACATACGCTCACCCCAGTGGGCGCTAGTCATGAGGTTTAAGGCATTGTTCAGTTCATATCCTGTGGTTAGTTTGCCTCTGGCTAAATGGTAATGAATAAAATTGTATTTAATTTCCAGATATCACAGGGGTTAATTGGATTCTAAATTCTTTGTATAATAAATAGATTCAACAACTATGTATATATTAGAAGTAGCTTAGCTCATTCAAAACATAATACTAAGTATCAAAAGTACAATGAATTCTTTCACATTCCTGAAAGAATGTCCCAACATTGATGCATTATTTCCCGAATTGCCTGCACCCTTAAATTAATCCGGCCCAGCGTATTGAAATCCACCAAACCTAGAATCTGTAAAGAGGAACATCTCTTAATCCTACAACACCAGTGTGTTCCATAGTGCACATTAAGGAAACCCTTCACTCTGTTGGCACATCATTCATTTCTCACCTCGATTTTCCAATCTCTCTTTCAATGTATCACTCCTTCAATACTCAACTGGAGATTATGTACAATACACAAGATTATCTTCTTGTCACATTAAGTAAGTAAAACAAAAGTAAGAAACATGTATGTTTAATTGTATAACTCTTTTTATACAGAGAAAGCACTTGTGTATTGCATAAAAAAGAGACATTTTTTGTCGAACTTTTCGTCTTGCACTCAGGACAATTACAAAAAAATGCCAATGTCGGGGGGGGATCGGCATATTTATACTGTATGAGAAGAGACTGCTGATTGGTTGGCAAGTAGACTCTAATTGTTAGAGGCATTGCCATGGAGAATGCACCAGTTGTTGGTGACTGACAGTTAACTGCCAAGCATTGTTTGAAATTTAAACCAGGCAGCTTGACTCTAATTGGGCAAGGCATTGCCCTGGGGAATGAATCAGCGAATGGCTATCACTTATTTTGTTTAGCTGAAACAGGTGCATTGTGTGCACGTGTTCTTTCTGTCTGCAAAGAACAGGGCCCCTGTGTATTAATATATGTAGCTTCCAGTACACGCAAATGTGCCACACTGAGAGCCCCACTGACAATCTTAAATTGGTTGTCGGTGTAATTCCTAGCACAGTGAGGATTATATAGCAAATGTTGTCCAATCGCAGAATCAAATCTAATGTTGGACACTGTGTTTTGACTTTTGCAAGCACGGGCTGGTTGGGTACGGTCTGTGCCTTGCCCAAGTGAACAACGGAAGGTACATGCTGTTTGATAGGATTCACCAGTCTTTGGGACGTATGACCTACATACCCAGCATCACACTGGCACTGAAATTTATACACCAAAATAAGTGACAGCTATTCGCTGGTTCATTCCCCAGGGCAATGTTTTGACCAATCAAAGTCAAGCTGCTGCCTACAGTCTTCAAACCAAGGTTGCCTGAAAATGGATTGTAACAAAAGGAGCTGATAACTGGAGTCTGATACAATGGAAGGAGGAAGCTATGTCATCCTCAGTACACAAAACCAAACTGCAGCGCTGTCCTTCATCCTCAAAGTATCTTCGCATGGTCTGAGGAGACATGAGTCAGAAACACAATTTCTAACATTGCTGTAGCAGAAGCCACAGGCAGTTCCTCGTCATAACAAACAAGTCCAGTGCAGGTACATAATGTGCAACCTCGATGGTGGCATTGAGTGTCTGCCTGCTCCTATCAGGTGTAAACAATCTGCGAGTACCTGTTATTCTGATAAATTCTAAAAATTCCACCAATCTCCCTTCCTTTGGTGATGGCATTGATTCCTGGGTGGGGGTGACAGTTTCCATCACAATGACAACTTTCATTTAACTTCAACATTATGACTTTTGAGTGCAGCTCCAACAAAACTCAAGAAGCTCGACACCATCCGGGACAAAGCAGCCCACTCGATCGGCACCCCACCCACCACTTCCAATATCCACTCCCTCCACTCTGGCACAGAGTAGCAGGAGTATGGAGCATTTACAATATGCATCGCAGCAACTCGCCAAGGCTCCCTTGACAGCACCCTCCAAACCCGCAACCTCTACCATCTAGAAAGACAAGGATAGCAGATAGATGGGAACATCACTGCCTGGAAGATTCCCTCCAAGTCACTCACAATCCTGACTTGGAAATATATCGCCGTTCCTTCACTGTCGCTGGGTCAAAATCCTGGAACTCCCTCCCTAACAGCACTGTGGGTGTACCTACACCACATGGACAGCAGCGGTTCAAGAAGGCGGCTCACCACCACCTTCTCAAGGACAATTAGGGATGGTGCCAGGAAAATATAATAATTCTCATAATGTTATTGGAATTTATTGTAAAATAGTAGTATCTTTGTCTATATGTATCTGTGTGTGTGTGTGTGTGCGAGACATAATTAGATTAAAGGCAGCTGGTCTGAAGGCTTTGATGTATTAGCAGATGAGCTAGGTTTGAAATATTAAGCAGGTAAACATGGGGAAGTTTATAATGTAAGGTTTAAAAGAACATTTGCATTTTTAAATAAACCTGACTAGATTGTTTTCAAAGGAGGGGTGAAATGTGTCACCTAGCCAGGTGAAGTTCAGAAACAGTGTGTTTATTTTTCCCAAAGGTTACTAGAACAATTGGTGCTATGATAAATTCTTATGATCAGGCAGGTAAAATCCAAAGGCATAATGAAACAATGGGAATTTGCATTCAAAGGGGAAAATATGATAAAGGAGAGAAGGCTGTGCATAAAGGCAAGCATTTTAAGATCTAACAAGTGTGAAAAGCCTTTAGCATCTATGCCTCAAGTTGCTGTCTACAAAGGACTTAAGTTAAGGAAACTCACTTTGAATTGGATTGTTCAGGGGATCATGTTTCTTTGCCTGGGTCTGTTAAAATCTATGTATCTTACAGTTGCCTCAACTGGGAGTTAGATTATTTAGGGGATTTAGAAGTTATTACAGTAATAATTCGTAGACATATGTATGTGCTTAAAATCATTTCTCTTATTAATAAATGTTTAATCTAGTTTTGTAAAAATCTCGGTGGTCTTGTTACTACTGAATTCAAAGTTTGCATCTCGAAACACACAAATTGAAAAACGTAGTTGTGGCAGTCCTCTGGGATTTGAACAACTCAGCATTTGCCATCAGCTGTGCCATAACAATGGGCAATAAATGCTGGCCTAGCCAGTGATGCCCACATCTCGTGAATGATAAAAAAAACATTGTGAGCCCCACAGCATTGCAGCGGAGTGTAATCAAATGAAATTTAACACTGAGCCACATGTAAGGAGATATTAGGACAGGTGACCAAAAGCTTGGTCAAAGAGATAGGTTTTAAGGAGTTTCTTAAGGAGGAGAGAGAGGTAGAGAGGTGGAGAGGTTTAGGCAGGGAATCCCAGAGCTTAGGACTGAGGAACAGCTGCCAATGGTGTAGCAATGAAAATCAGGGAGGTCAGAATTGAAGGAGTATAAAGGTCCTGGGGGCTGGAAGCAATATTCACTACAAGTTGCACAGCCACCTGAAAGTCCCCGTGCAGGCCAGTCACTTGTCAGTCTTGTATGTTACTGCACATGCATGGCTATGCAAAAAATGTAAAGGGGCCATTCAATTAAATAAATTACCCATGCACTCCAAAGAAAATGAGAGGCTATGTTGGTTGTAGTCATGGAGGAGTTTACATAGAGAGGATGGAGCGAGTGCTGTGGAGGGATTTGAAAATATGGGAAAATTTCAAATTCAAGCTATTGACAGACTGGAAACCAATCCAGGTCAGAGAGCACAGGGGTGACAGGTGAACAGGTCAGAGAGCACAGGGGTGACAGGTGAACAGGATATGACTAGCAGCGTTTTGAGCTTGAATGAATGGAGGATGGAAGATGGGAGGCCAGCCACTGGAAATAAGCCCAGACAGTGAGTGTTGATGGTCTGTTCAACCTAACTGGGGCTCACAGTGGAGCCTGATCCTGTCCTCACCTGATGCCCCACACAACCCTTTCCCATCAGGAGGTGGTACCTGCTTGATTTTTCTCTCTCTCTCATTCAGGGCGTGTGTAGCCAGTTGCAATTTCCCAATTCCCCAATGTGCAGCTCAGCACAGGTCAGGGATTAAACGTGCTCTGCACATGTTGGGTAGGTAAAGCTTCATCATCACTTCCATCCCATTAGTATGGGCTAGATTTATAGACTTCCATTTTTACAAAGCCTTTCTGTATTGGTGCATTTCTTACATCGCAACAGTGAATACACTTCATTCAAAAAGTACTTCATTCACTGTGAGGCACTTTGGGTTATCCTGAGGCCATGGATCACAGAATTGTTATAGTGCAGGAGGAGACCATTCAGCCCATCATATCTGCAAAGGCTTTCCAAATGAGCGATTCCTTAGTGCCACTCCCCCTCCTTCTCTCCATAACCCTGCACGTTCTCCCTTTCTAGATAATAATACAATTCTCCTTTGAAAGCCTTGATTGACCCTGCCTCCATCACACTCTCAGGCAGCGCATTCCAGGTTGTAACCACGCGCTGCGTGAAAAAGTTTTTCCTCATGTCACCATTGCTTTTTTGGCCAATAGCTTTAAAACTTTGCCCTCTGGTTCTTGATCCTTTCACCAATGGGAACACTTTCTCTCCATCTACTCTGCCCAGACCCTTCATGGTCTTGAACACCGATATCCAATTTCCCCTTAACCTTTTCTTCTCCAGGGAAAACAGACCCAACTTCTCCAATCTATCTTCATAATGTGATAATGACCAGATAATCTGTATTTCAGCAATCTAGGCTAAGGGATAAATATGGAAAGAGACACTGGGGCGAACTCCCCTGCTTTTCTTCAAAACAGTGGCTTTTGGATCTTTAACGTTCACCAGACAGGGGAGACAGGTTGAAGGTCTCAGTCAAATTGTGAGTGACAATTAAGCAACAAAGGGGAAGAGGAGGTCCCATGCTGATAAGGCTCAATGATGACAGAGAGCAGCGAGTGCGTGCAAAAGCAACTCCAGGATGGGAGAAAACTAGAAAGAGACAAATCAGAAAAAATATGAGGAAGCAGAGAACATGATGTAATGTCCTGAGCACAGAAGGAAGTTGCTTCACTTTCACAAGTTATACAAAACTGGACCATCTGGTGGAATGTGGGCTAACACACAAAGCAGTGCATAAATCTAACAGCAACACCACCCCATCCCAACCCAAACACCAGAATCCAGCCAAATATCAGTTCGTTCACTGCAGGAATGTTTTGTGGGATCCTGCAATGCCCTAATTGGCCGTCACATTTCCAACATTGCAACAGTGACTCAACTTCGAAAGCACCTCATTGGCTGTGAAGTGCTTTGGGACATCCTGAGGCTGTGAAAGGCGCTAGAGAAATGTTCACTTTTTTTTCTCTGTGGGATCTGCACTTCCCATCAGGGGCTGGGTGATGGACAGGGACCCTGTCCGCTTCAAAAGCAAAATACTGTGGATGATAGAAATCCAAAATAAAAGCTGGGAATACTCAACAAGTCTGGCAGCGTCTGTGGGGAAAGAGAAACAGAGTTAATGTTTGGATAACCTTTGAACAGAACTGGAGAAATTTAGAGATGAAATAAAGTTGGGGGAGGGTGAGAAGAAGATCAAATTCTGTGATAGAATGGAGGGGGCTGGAGAGGTTAAATGACAAAAAACTTCAAGGCGCAAGGTCTCCTGTCTGATTCTCCTCCATTTCATTGGCTGCGATCACCTGACTCAAGACAAACCAGGATTAAACCAAGAACATCTAATGCAGGAAACCCACACTGAGTACCTCACTAACCGAGCCAACAGGGACATCATGTTACTTCCTTCCCTCACAGTTACTGTCACAAAACAAAATAAGAAAATCTTTAAAGTACTCTGAGGCATTTATTACTCTTCAAGACCAGAGGCACATGTTTATCCATCATCAAACACTCCCAGGACAGGTACAGCACGGGGTTAGATATAGAGTAAAGCTCCCTTTACACTGTCCCCATCAAACACTCCCAGGACATGTACAGCACGGGGTTAGATACAGAGTAAAGCTCCCTCTACACTGTCCCCATCAAATACTCCCAGGACAGGTACAGCACAGGGTTAGATACAGAGTAAAGCTCCCTCTACACTGTCCCCATCAAACACTCCCAGGACATGTACAGCACGGGGTTAGATACAGAGTAAAGCTCCCTCTACACTGTCCCCATCAAACACTCCCAGGACAGGTACAGCACGGGGTTAGATATAGAGTAAAGCTCCCTCTACACTGTCCCCATCAAACACTCTCAGGACAGGTACAGCACGGGGTTAGATACAGAGTAAAGCTCCCTCTACACTGTCCCCATCAAACACTCCCAGGACAGGTACAGCACGGGGTTAGATACAGAGTAAAGCTCCCTCTACACTGTCCCCATCAAACACTCCCAGGACAGGTACAGCACGGGGTTAGATACAGAGTAAAGCTCCCTCTACACTGTCCCCATCAAACACTCTCAGGACAGGTACAGCACGGGGTTAGATACAGAGTAAAGCTCCCTCTACACTGTCCCCATCAAACACTCCCAGGACAGGTACAGCACGGGGTTAGATACAGAGTAAAGCTCTCTCTACACTGTCCCATCATTCACCTTAGAATATTTGCTTCCTGGATACGGCAGGTTGGTGAGGCACTGCTGAAATTAAATGGCATCTACATCAAAACGTACCAGCAAAAATATAGATGCATCACTCATTCAAGGAGCCCTGAAAGCAATGGCTTCAGGTCTCAAAGAAAGCCATCGTTAAGTTACAGCACGGTCTACAAACTAACTGATAGCCCTTCTCCACCCAAATACTGCACTGCCAGGGCAGGAATGCCTTTCATCGCAACATCACAGGGTCATTCCAGCCTGGCAATGGGGTATCAGCAACATGAGCCTCAGGTGTCTACAGATGAATTAGAAAGCCCTGAGTGTTTACTTGATGAACCTATTTCATCTCATGCCACAGAGACAGCCACCACATGACACATGATTTTATTGAGTGACTGGTGTCTCCAAGGTTGAATGATTCATAGACTGCACACACATGACTGATCCTCCCATCAATGGTCATGCACATTTCAACAGGAAAGCTTCTCCTGACTCTTTTTCTCTCCCTAATTTGCACCTCATTCATAATTGGTTGTACCTCGTTATTCCATTCAACAGTTGGTTACTTGTAGCTGCCATGATGGAATCATTTTAAGAGTCATAGAAATATACAGCATGAAAGGATGTCCTTCAGCCCATCATGTCCACACTGGCCATCGTGTGTCATGTGATTCAGTCTTAGTCTCACTTTAGCTTTGAGCAAAGCACACACACAGCTCTGATGTCTTCAAGCTTCATACCTATGTATACCTGCTCTCATGTGCCTAGTCTTAATAAATGAACCCACAACACGTTTACCCAATCCCTTATAAGTGATTGGTGTATTGTACAGTTAATAAGCCCAAGGTATTGCATCATTATAATAACATGACATAGTGGTGAAACAGCCTGGCAGCAAAATTAAGTACAGGTACGACATGGTGAACAGCCTTAGGTCTTGTAGCATTGGAGAGTGGTGAAAACACACCTGGTGATTGTGAAGAAAAGCTTTAAAGTGTCAAAACAGTGCTCAAGAAAAGAGCTGGTGAGCAAACGGATCCCACGTGGTGAGATTTCAGCACATAGCCTGTCAGTTCAGTGAGTGGGACAGTGCGTCAAGAGGACCAGCACTGGGTTAGCTCAGTAGGGAAATGCGAATGACCAGGGTGTGGGTCGGATTGATTGTCAGCAAGGGAGAGTCCAAAAAAACAAAGAAGCAGCCATAAAAATTGGGACAGAGAAGGTTGCAATTTTAACAGGTGGCTTCTGGTGTTGCTGAACAATAAGCTGAATAAAAAGCACAGGCGCCATGACTCCATGGTGCATTCCTGCCACAACTTGTCTTCAAGAAAAATGCATGAAAGCGGCTACAGCGACACTCATCCAAGTACAATAGGAGATGGGAGATCAAAGGGATATTGTCAAAATGTCCACAAAATTTCCCAGTTTGGGTTGGGATGTAGCTGACCAACTATCTAAATTCGAAATGTTTAAACAGTGTACAGAGCTATGGTTTCTTGATTTAGGTGTGTCTGAACCAGGCAAGCAAGCCATAAAAGTTTACCTAGCAACTGGGAATGAAGGTCTACACAGGCTGGACACATAGGAACATAGGAAATAGGAGCAGATGTAGACCATTTAGCCCATTGAGCTTACTCTGCCATTCAAACAGATCATAGCTGATCATCTACCTCTTACGCCATTTGTCCCCACTACCCCCATATTCCTTGATGCCATTGGTATCCAAAGATCTATCAATTTCTGTCTTGAACATACTCAATGATTGAGCTTCTATAACATTCTGGGGTAGAGAATTCCAAAGATTCGCTACCCTCTGAGTGAAGAAATTCCTCCTCATCTCAGTCCTAAATGGCCTACTCCTTATTCTGAGACTGTGTCCCCTGGTTCTAGACTCACCAGCCAGAGGAAACATCCTATCCACATCTAACCTGTCATGCCCTGTAAGCATTTTCTAAGTTTCAATGAGATTGCCTCTCATTCTTCAAAACTCTAGAGAATACAGGCCCAGTCTCCTCCATCTCTCCTCATAAGACAATCCTGCCATCCCAGGGATCAGTCTGGTGAACCTTCATTGCACTCCCTCTATGACAAGTATATCCTTCCTTAGATAAGGAGACAAAAACTGTACACAATACTCCAGGTGAGGTCTCACCAAGGCTCTATAAGAGCAGCAAGACATCTTTACTCCTATACTCAAATCCCCTGCAATGAAGGCCAACATACCATTTGCCTCCCTAATTGCTTGCTGTACCTGCATGTTAGCTTTTAGTGACACACGAACAACGACACCCAGGTCCCTTTGGACATCAACACTTCCCAACCTCTCATCATTTAAGAAATACTCTGCCTTTCTGTTTTTTTCTACCAAAGTGGATAACTTCACACTTACTCACATTATATTCCATCTGCCATGTTCTTGTCCATTCACTTAGCCTGTCCAAATCCCTTTGAAGTCTCCCTGCATCCTCCTCACAACTCACATTCCCACCTAGTTTTGTGTAGTTAATGGGACACTGGACAGGACACATTGGAAGACCAGTTCAGAATCAGGATAAACTTTTGTATTATAAAAGCAAATACTGTGGATGCTGGAAATCTGAAACAAAAACAAAAATAGCTGGAAAAACTCAGCAGGCCTGACAGCATCTGCGGAGAAGAATACAGTTAACGTTTTGAGTCCGTATGACTCTGGATGAGGGGGGTGGGACAGGTAGAGCTGAATAGAGGGCCAGTGATAGGTGGAGATTGCCAAAGATGTCATAGACAAAAGGCCAAAGAGGTGTTGAAGGTGGTGATATTATCTAAAGGAATGTGCTAATTAAGGGTAGAAAGCAGGACGAGCAAGGTACAGATAGCCCTAGTGGGGGTGGGGTGGGGGGAAGGGATTGAAATAGGCTAAAAGGTAGAGATAAAACAATGGATGGAAATACATTTAAAAGTAATGGAAATAGGTGGGAAAAGAAAAATTTTGTATTCATCAACTAGAGTTCATGTGATTTTGACAACAGCCTACAGAATCCATAGATCACTTCATCAGCAGATGCAGAGAAAGGGTATGTACTGTGATTGTTTAAATGCAGAGCCAGCAGACAGAATTGTTTAGTTGGTGATCATATCCAGTCCCATGGAAGCATTCCAGAAAGATCTGCTAGACAAGCCCAAAACATATAGCATTGAAGAGCTCCTCAAAGATGGAGGTGGGTACGGAGCAATCCTCAAAGGTCGACAAAGGTTACAGCTCCTACGTACGACCCCAATTATTGACGCACTCACTAGAACACCTAAACCTAGTGAGACATGTGGAAGGTGTGGCCTCCTGCATGCACCAAGGACATGCCCAGCTTTCCACCAATTCTGCAAAGCATGTGGCAGAAAGGGGCCATTGGCAGCGGCAGTGCACTAGGGCAAAGGCTGATGCAGCTACAAAGAGCCGTGCACTGATCCAAATAGACCGCACACAACAGGGACCTTCAAGTAATAAGAATGACCATCCGGTGCCCTGTCAGAAACATAAACATGAGGTGCCGGACAAACCAAAGCATCACCATGATGTGCCCAATGAGATGAGGAGCTGTGAACACATGTTTCACACCGTCAATCTCATGGAAAACACAAATATAGTCACACCATCCGAAGCGTTTGCCAAGATTCAAAATGTCTGTCCTAAGAAAGTTGGTAACTTTTTGTTACTGGCCAAGATTGACACAGGGGGAAGTGCCAACCTCCTACTTTTGCGGATTCTAAAAGATGTGTATTCACAGATGGAAGGCCTACTACTGTGAAACTTTCAGCGTACAATGGTTCACTAATTCCATGTGCAGTTTCCATAGTCCTGGGGTGCAAGTACAATCAATCCACTTAGGTATCACAGAGGTTCTACCTCATGGAAACTAAAGGCCCAGTGATTGCAGGTCCACCTGCATGTTATGATCTCACATTAGTTACAATCCATGGAATCAGTCAGACATCACAAGGCAGATCAACCTCAGAAACTATTCCTATCAACTCAGTTCATGAACTAACATCGAAATATCCAGAATGTTTTTATAAAATTGCCAGTTTCAATGGAGCTACAACATTACACTTGCAAGACACTGCAAGTCCATCAATTGATCCACCATGTAAGTGCAGAACCCACTTACAAGACAAATTGAAGGTTGAATGAGACAACATGGAGAAAGATGGAATCATTAGAAAATACAGGAGTATACAGATTGGTGCAACTCAATCACATGTATCATAAAGAAAGACAGATCATTGAAAGTATGCCTCAATCCACGACATTTAAGCACAGCTTTGTAATGTCATCCTTACAAAATACCCACATTAGAAGAGTTAAATCCGAGATTTGCAATTGCAAAATTCTTCTTGAATCCTGATGCCAAGCATGGTTACCGGTCAGTACATCTCACGGAGAAGTTCCCAGAGCTTACTACATTCTGTACCCCATTTGGACGATGCTGTTTTCAATGATTTCCTTTCGGGCTATCTTAGCCAGGGTCTCTTTCAAGCTCACATGGACCGCGTTACATGCACTGTGCCTGGATGCATCTGTATCGCCGATGACATTGCTATTGTGGGAAGAACAAGGCAAGAACATGACCATAATCTGGACATATTGGTGCAAGTGGCACGTAATGAGGGATTGGCATTCATCGGTCTGAAAAGTGCCATCGATGGTCAGCAGATCGATTTCTTCGGTCCTATTTATTCCAGTGCTGGCCTACATCCCAATCCAAGTAAAATAGGGCATATTAAAGCCATGCCAACTCCTCAAGATAAGGACAATCTTGGAAGATGTCTAGGTCTTTTTAATTTCTTGTCTCCATACATTCCCAATTTTACTCAAAGATCTCCATCGCTAAGGGAATTGCTGAGAAAGGATGCGCCTTTCCTGTGGCACAAAGACCAGGAAAACCCCTTCGAAACTCTGAAACCATCATTATCAGAAACATCGACATTGTAATTTTACCATCTTACGGAGACAGCTACCCTGGAGATAGATGCCTCACAGGAAGGTCTGGGAACATGCATACCACAAAAAGGCAAACCGATTGCATTTGCTTCAAAATCTCTGTAGCAGTGGGGGAGGTGGTGGCATAGCAGTATTGTCACTGGACTGGTATTCCAGAGACCCAGGGTAATGCTCTGGGGACCTGGGTTCAAATCCCACAATGGAAGATGGTGAAATTTAAATTCAATAAAAATCTGGAATTAAAAGTCTGATGATGACCATGAAGCCATTGTCAATTGTTGTAAAAACCCATCTGGTTCACTAATGTCCTTTACAAAATGAAATATGCTGTCCTTACCTAGTCTGGCCTATGTGTGACTCCAGAATCATAGCTGACTCTTAAAAAACATGCTCTCTGAAAAGGGCAATTAGGGATGAGCAATAAATGTTGGCCTAGCCAGTGATACCCACATCCCATGAATGAATAAAAAAAAACCCAATATTGAGTAGGAAGTTTTAGTGTTTGGAATCATGCATTTCCATACCTATCTATTTGGCAAAAGATTTGTTGTAGAGACCAACCACAAGCCACTGGAGATGAGTTGGTGAAAACCATTGACCAGTGCATCGCCAAGATTACAATGTCTCTTGATAAAGATTCAAGGTTATGACTGTGAGGTTAGGTACAAACCAGGTAAGTTGATGGTCACATCGGTAAATTTAGCAGATTACCTAACCCAGACAAAACAGAATCATGGAATTACAGATTTGTAACAGTGCAGAAGGAGGCCATTTGGCCCATTGTGTCTGCACCAGCTCTCCAAATAAACATTATGATTCAGTGCCATTCTTCTGCATTTTCCCCATGACCCTGCACATCCTTCCTTTTCAGTCTAATTCCCTTTTGAATGTTTCAGTTAAATCTGCCTCGACCACACACTCAGGCAGTGCATTCCAAACCCTAACCACTCACTGTGAGAAAACATTTCTCCTCCTATCACTTTTGCTTCTTTTACGAGTTACTTTAAATCTGTGTCCTCTCACTCTTGATTCACAGGTGGGGACAGTTTCTTCCTACCTACTCTCTCCAGGCCCCTCAGGAAATAGAAAACAGAGGAAAAATCCTTAGATCTACAAGTTGACTTCATTGACATTGAATTTGAAGATGTTCTCCAAATTGATCTGGTACATTTTGCGCACTACAAATACCAGAAGCTACGAGAAGAAACGGTGAAAGATTCCACACTATAGAAACTGGAAAAACGCCATCGAGGGATGGCCTGATTCAGTTCAGGACATCATATTGGAATCTTTGCGACCTGATGACTTTGTCACTCACATGGGCATAGATCAGACAAGAAGAAACGCAAAACAGACAGAGTGGGATTATCCGCCCCCACCCCACCACCACCCCACCCCCGCCCTGCCAGGATCGTCCGGTCCCGCTGAGAGTCAATGAACTTTTGGCTGGGCCGCCAAATCTCCTGCAGCGGGTCCTGCCACGATGAGGCTGTAAAAACCTGGCCATGGTCTGTTAGCCGGGCATGAACAATGACACTGAAGTCGTCATCAAGAAGTCTGAGAAAATGTCAAGAACATATGCCAAGTAAGCACAAAGAACTACTGATTCTACATGAAGTTCCGACCCATCCTTTGTCCAAAATCATATCCAACCTCTTTCATATCCAGGGCACTGACAGCACCCCGTTATTCAACAATTGCACCATACATCAAGCACAACTATCGCGCACACTCTAAGTGCTATTTTCAGTTTATTTGATGTGCCTAGAGAGATCATTGCAGATAATGGTCCACAATTTATTGGTAAGCCATTTCAGGATATGTGTGAAAAGTGGAATATCGATCACACTACTTCATCTCCTCATTACCCTAGATTAACAGTGAAATCCACAGTGAAATCCATAATTCTCAAATGTAATTTTACGACCCACCCCCAGGCGGGGTTCCCCAAAGTTGTTGATCCAGGTGAGACCCCTCAGTTTGTCACCGTCTGGCTGGGATACCCCCAAATTGTTATTCTCGGGTGAGGAGGGATGAACTGGCTCCCTGTCTTTATTCAGCATCCCCACTCTGTTGGTCACAACAAGGTGTAACCTAAAAAGAATCCCTTTTGTGGATACCTTTTTCCCAGGTCCAATCGTTCTGGTTTTGAAGGAGCCAATTTGATCAGACTTTCTTGAGTTACAGGTAAGAGTAAGTTTATTAACTACTAAAGGGCAAGAAAGGGTAAAATATATGCATATACAGTCATAAAGGTTAAAAGTAAGAATTTAGCTTGAAGTAAGTGAATATATATATATTATATATATATTTTTTAAAAAGGTATGCAGAACAGTCCTTGACTCGTGGGGAGTAGGTGATTGAGTGTTGCGGCAGTTGTGATTTGAGGTTCCAGTAGAGTTGACTCCGGTAGTCAAATAGTCAGTTTCAAGGTTCCAGTAGTGTTGAATTTGGTAGAGAGATTGGGGTACCTGCAAAATAGCGATTTGCAGGAGTACTGTATGTGGCTATTACTTCTGAGTCAAACTTCCAGCGCTTGCTCTCTCTCTCAGAACACTCACCAACAGACAGACACTGGGGGAGCTTTTCAGCTCATTTTTAACCCCTCCTTTGTATATTCCAAGTGGGAAGCAAATTCTTAAAGTTTGTCTGGGCATTGCTCACAGGATTTCTTGATGAGATGATACTCATCTCTCATTATGCCCCATTGTCTCTACCAGAGGAAGCAATTAGTTTTTGGATATCTTTAGAAGTACCTTGTCTGGCAACAGGGTGGGATTCCATTACCTCTTAGGGTGCCACCCCTGCAGCATTCCAGCAGTGGTTTGTGTGAATTTTTAAAAACTCAGGTCTTATTTTTAAAGATTAATATTTCCAGACATAATTCAGTGTTTTTCCTTCATTATCTTGACAGTGGACAGACCAAGCAAGATCTACACATTGCAATGCTGCATCTGAGAGTGACGCCTTTAAATGTAACTATTCCATCACTGGTAGAGCTCATGTTTGGCAGACCAGTGTGTATCAATTTACCTATTCTTACCCATTCTACTCTCTCAGACACGAGAGAGCAACTTTTCAAACTGCAAAAGAAGATGGCCAACGTATACAATAAAAATGCGGGTACAGAATTGCCAAGTTTACAATTGGGGCAACAAGTTTGCATCCAGGATCCCACAGAAGGTTTGTGGCAACCAGCTGAGGTGACAAGGATTTGTTCGGAACCAAGGTTCTATGAAGTCATTACACACAAAGGAGCAGTGGTGAGGTGTGACCGTGGACAAATCAGATCCATTCCAGTTCCTCAACCACTGTACAGTCCTACTGCATCTAGGACAAGACCCCAAATGCAACCAGGAACAACATCCGAGAATGACAATCCCACAGATCACTGTGAGCAATTAAAGATACCGCCAGACAAGGTTACTGTTACAAGGTCTGGGTGTACCAGCAGATTACCTCTACCCTACAGAGACTCATAGATTCATCTGTTCTATGCACTTATGTAATGGTAGCTAAACATGAACATGTATTGTAAATAGTTATATGTCTTTGGAATGGGGGAAAGTATCTTTAAAAAGAAAGAGGGATGTTATAATATGCCTTTAAGGGATAGCAGCGTGGCATCACTATAAGGTGTTCCAGCCTTGGTTTCGCTTTTGCTTTGAGCAGAGCACACACACACACACACAGCTCTGATGTCTTCAAGCTTTCTATCCATGTATAACTGTTTACATGTGCCTAGTCTTCCTAAATGTGTTCCTAGTACGTGTTTACCCAATCCCTTACAAGTGACTTGGTGTCTTGTGTTTTATACACTAAATAAGCCTAAGGTATTACATCGTTATAATAACATGACAGGTAACCCCTATTTTTTCAACATAGGAGATAAACACCAGTACAATGGGCTTGATGGACCAGTTGGTTTTTTCCTTCCTGTTAATTTTGTATATTTCCTAACTACACTTTATTACATTGAAGGTGCTTTGTAAATGTGAGTTGTTGTTGTTGGAAGATTGGTTTGATCCCTATTCAGTGAGACTCTTTCTGGGAAGGTGTGTGTGAACACTGGGTGAACCCAGCATTGGGTACTGCTGTGGTGTCCCTGTGGTTGAATAGCTTGTGCAGGCTCATACTTTGACAAGATGGATGAGATTACAGATGGCACAAGAGGTCCATGGATAGGTATACCAGTACCAGTCAGGAACTGCAGGAGAGGAATGGTGAGCATGGGTATAGGGTAGAGAAGAGAATCCCCACACCGACCTTGCATCCTGCCTGCAACTTTGTCCCCTTCTCCACCCACTTATCCCTAACCCCACTTCTCCCCCATAAACTCCCCATCTCATCAGTATCAACCAACTCTCAGCTTCCTCACTTGTAGGATTTCCAGCTGTGATTAAATGTATTCCAGGAGGTTTCACCAAATGACTTGCCTGTACGCTCCAGCCATTAGTCACCCAACACATCCATCCTTCTGATGTTCTGCCTTCCTACACCAGTTGGAAAGCAAAATGGCTCATTACCCAATTGGATGGTGCTTGACTGTCAGCCAAACAGCCTTTTTTCTCCATTTTTATAATTTTTATATCTGGTAAAGAGAAATGTTCAAAGAAAATGACAAAAAAATGTTTTTTTTTAACGTCTCAATGATTTTTCTCCAGTATTGCATACAGCCAGTGTCCTGGAGATTGATAACACAAAAACAGAATTACCTGGAAAAACTCAGCAGGTCTGGCAGCATCGGTGGAGAAGAAATCAGTTAACGTTTCGAGTCTTCACGACCCTTAGGCAGAACTGAAGCATAGTTAGGAGAGGGGTGAAATATAAGCTGGTTTAAGGTGGGGGGGGGCGGGGGGAGAGAGAAGTTGAGGGTGTGGTGATTGTGGAGATAAGCAAGCAGTGATAGGAGCAGAGAATCAAAAGATGTCACAGACAAAAGGATCAAAGAGGTGTTGAATGTGGTGATATTTGTCTAAGAAAAGTGCTAATTAAGAATGGAAGACAGGACATTCAAGGTACAGCTCTAGTGGGGGTGGGGTGGAAAGACTAACAAGGTTTTAGTTTTAGATTTAAAAACAATGGAAATAGGTGGGAAAAGAAGAATCTATATAAATTATTGAAAAAAAAGGGAGGGGGGAGAAACGGGGTGGGGATGGGGAGAGGGGGAGTTTAAGATCTAAAGTTGTTGAATTCAATATTCAGCCCGGAAGGCTGTAAAGTGCCTAGTCGGAAGATGAGGTGCTGTTCCTCCAGTTTGCGTTGGGCTTCACTGGAACAATGCAGCAAGCCAAGGACAGACATGTGGGCAAGAGAACAGGGTGGAGTGTTAAAATGGCAAGCGACAGGGAGGTTTGGGTCTTTCTTGCGGACAGACCGCAGGTGTTCTGCAAAGCGGTCGCCCAGTTTGCATTCTGTCTCAATTTCTGATGATAGACTGTCCACCAATATCCATTACAAGCCTATCGACTCCCACAGCTACCTCGACTACAGCTCCTCACACCCCGCTTCCTGTAAGGACTCCATCCCATTCTCTCAGTTCCTTCGCCTCCGTCGCATCTGTTCTGATGACGCTACCTTCAAAAACAGCTCCTCTGACATGTCCTCCTTCTTCCTTAACCGAGGTTTTCCACCCACGGTCGTTGACAGGGCCCTCAACCGTGTCCGGCCCATATCCCGCGCATCCTCCCTCACGCCTTCTCCTCCTTCCCAGAAACATGATAGGGTCCCCCTTGTCCTCACTTATCACCCCACCAGCCTCCGCATTCAAAGGATCATCCTCCGCCAATTGCGCCAACTCCAGCATGATGCCACCACCAAACACATCTTCCCTTCACCCCCCCTGACGACATTCCGTAGGGATCGTTCCCTCCGGGACACCCTGGTCCACTCCTCCATCACCCCCTACTCCTCAACCCCCACCTATGGCACCTCCCCATGCCCACGCAGAAGATGCAACACCTGCCCCTTCACTTCCTCTCTCCTCACCGTCCAAGGGCCCAAACACTCCTTTCAAGTGAAGCAGCATTTCACTTGCATTTCCCCTAACTTAGTCTACTGCGTTCGTTGCTCCCAATGCGGTCTCCTGTACATTGGAGAGACCAAACGCAAACTGGGCGACCGCTTTGCAGAACACCTGCGGTCTGTCCGCAAGAAAGACCCAAACCTCCCTGTCGCTTGCCATTTTAACACTCCACCCTGTTCTCTTGCCCACATGTCTGTCCTTGGCTTGCTGCATTGTTCCAGTGAAGCCCAACGCAAACTGGAGGAACAGCACCTCATCTTCCGACTAGGCACTTTACAGCCTTCCGGGCTGAATATTGAATTCAACAACTTTAGATCTTAAACTCCCCCTCCCCCCATCCCCACCCCGTTTCTCCCCCTCCCTTTTTTTTCAATAATTTATATAGATTCTTCTTTTCCCACCTATTTCCATTATTTTTAAATCTAAAACTAAAACCTTGTTAGTCTTTCCTCCCCCACCCCCACTAGAGCTGTACCTTGAGTATCCTGCCATCCATTCTTAATTAGCACTTTTCTTAGACAAATATCACCACCTTCAACACCTCTTTGATCCTTTTGTCTGTAACATCTTTTGATTATCTGCTCCTATCACTGCTTGGCTTATCTCCACTATCACCCCACCCTCAACTTCTCTCTCCCCCCGCCCCCCACCTTAAACCAGTTTATATTTCTCCCTTCTCCTAACTATGCTTCAGTTCTGCCGAAGGGTCGTGAGGACTCGAAACGTCAACTGATTTCTTCTCCGCAGATGCTGCCAGACCTGCTGAGTTTTTCCAGGTAATTGTGTTTTTGTTTTGGATTTCCAGCATCCGCAGTAGCTTTTTGTTTTTATCCTGGAGTTTGATCTTCAATTCCTGGAGACTCCAAACCCATCCTGGAGGGTTGGTAACCCCGACTAACACTTGTCAACCCCGTCAAGAAAACCACGGGGTGTAACTGGACGGGCGCTCGGACCCTGCGGCCAACCCCCGGAGCCGGAAGACAAAAGCGAGAGGGGCGGGTCTGCGCGGCGACGTCAGACGCGGTGACGCATCCTCACGGCTGATAAGCGCCGAGTCGGAGCCACAGTTTCGACAGCGAGAGGAAGGTGGATAGGAGCCGTCAGACAGCTCGGAGAATCACACACACACATATACATACACACAACCCCCGCCTCCCGTTTCAGGTGAGTCCTAGCCGGGGTTAGAGGGGGGAAATGAGGAGGAGGAAGAGGTGGCGGCGGCGGCGGTTGTGGTTGTGCCCGCCCGCGGCTGAAGGGGCGACGGTCTCTGGGTGCCGGGCCCAGTTGAGAGGCCCGGGGCCCGCCCAACGGTTCCACTCGCGCTCCCGGGGGGCGGGGGGGGGTACCTGGGGGCCCCTGGCAACTGTCCCCGGGTCTCCCGGGCCCTAGCAACGGCCCCCAGTGAGTTGACAGGAGCTCGCGCCCTGCCCGAGCAGCAGCATCTGCGCTGCATCAAATATTCATGAGCTTCCCGGTGGGGAGCCCGCCCGCCCTTTAACAATCGTTCAGCTCAAGACAAAAAGTCAAACATTACCGAATAATGTGATGCGCGCGTTGCGTTTGCTGCGAACTTTTTTTTCCTTCTCTAACGCAGTTTTAAATCCCTATTTGCAATGTTCACATTTTTAACCGTGACTTCATGTGAACGGTTTGTGACATTTATATTTTGCTCCAGGTTTCTCTTTTTTTTTTCTAGAGCTTGCATTTTCCTTGAGATTTTTATGTTAGTTACATAATCCCGCTGCTTTATGAAAGGTGGTTTTTTTTTTCCGACATAGAATGATTTGTCAACCACTCCAGTTAAACAATTGCGTCTGTGGACTCAGTGGTAACTTAAACTGCCCAAAAGCTTATCTCTAGGCTACAGGGTGACTAAGCTCAATTTCTTGGAGCTGCCTTCATTTTTTAAACCTTTACAATATTAAAAAAAAGGTTTGTAAGCCCTTTTATTTTTTTGCTTATGCTTAAAAAAAAATATAGCTTTCGTTTGGCCGATTTGGTTTTTAAGCCTTGTTCAGGAAGTTCTGTGCAAAACTGAAAGTGAAATTCGATTTGCCTTTTTACCTGTCAAAATGGCAGGAGTTTGTGTTACTTGACACTAATGTCACTGCCCCCCCCCCCCTCTAAGGTGTCTAGTTTTACTTCTAATTACTGCCACTTACTTTGTGCATTTTCAGTGCCTTTTGATTTCCGCCTATTGACTGGATGATGATCAGCTAAATGAACCAACTGGGGCCCACATTGTGGTTAGACAGGATTAATGTTGCAGCCTTTGTCCAATTGGAAAGATTGGGGGGGGTGTGGTTCTGGTGTGTAAATAAGATTGTGATGCTGCTTGGCCCTAGAAGCCTGAGAGCTGCTCCTCGTGATCCTTGCAGCTGAGGAAACACATGACTTATCATTACTCTCCGAATAACAGGCTTGGACACTGGATTCATGTGTGTATTGGATGTGTTACCAAGGGTGTTTCCTTGTGGTAGGATACTTTTTTGCCTTGGGGCATGGGGTAATAGCACAGACCGCATCAGTCACATTGTCATTTCAGTACCCTATGGTAAGGCTGCTTTTGGTTTGTTGGACTTTATTCTGAATGTGTAGCTTGTTTTAATTGTATACTTTTTTTTTGAAATGCGCTTAGTTTCTTCTTAAATTTCACTAGCGTTTGGTGATTTGAGGTGTGTGCATGATGTCTAAATATTTGATTTTTAGGTTATCACTCCATTCCCCAGGAGGAGATTGGAGTGGAGTAGTGCTAAATTCTCGAGTTTAGAATGATGAAAAAGATTTAATTGAAACAAACTTGAGTGTTTCTGGAAGTGCAAGGGGTTGTTTCCCCTGGTTGGAGAGGCTAGAACTGGGGGCCTGTGTTGGGGTAAGGGGGTTGATCGTTGAAGACTCAGGTGAGAAATTTATTTTGGTTGTGAATCTTTGAAAATTTCTACCTCCTTGAGCTGTTGATGCTCAGTCATTGAGTATATTCAGCAAGAAAAATCCAGTTTTGGACACCAAAAGAATCAAGAAAGTAAATTTGTAGTCAGCCATGATATTCATGACAGAGTAGGTTTGAGGTGTTGAATAGCAGCAACTAGCTTGTATGCCATGTTAATATAAATGGATGGAATATAGAATTCTGGCTTATGCTCAAGAATTTTTCCTTTGGAAAGTATTGATTTAAGGGTGGTATGCAGAAATTCGAAAAAGCAAGTTTGCCAGTAACTTAGTGGAACCCCAATGACATAATTCCACTAATGTGAAATATAGTGGTGGGAGCAGCTGCAGGTGAGAATTTGAGTGCTGTGTAAGTGTATTTTAAGTAGATGTCAATAACTCATGTCACTTAAGTACCCAGTGTGATTCAGCTGAGCATTAATGGAAGCCATTATCCTGGAACTGACTTCAGGATCTTTATTTCCACCTGAGGTGTCGCAACCAGGGTGATGGTTGGGTATTAGATGTTCCATTTCCTGGTACTTGTGTTCTTGCTCACTATCCACAGAAATGAAATATCCTTCTGTGACACTGATAAACAGCTTTAGCAGAAGTAGTTTTGCCAGCAAGTTGTCTTTTGTTCCCAGAAAGCTATTGTAGATGGACAGTGACATGCACTCCATGTCACAGTTCAGAGATGGGCTGTGCCTTCAATGTGAGTAAATCAAATTGGGTGGTATGATAAGATGCTCAATTTTTGAAGTGCAGTGATGTTGCATGGAATTATGACTTGTCCTTAATGGTGGCCTGTCATATACTCATTCTTGTATTTCAACATTTGCATTACGAAACCTTTTGGTAGTTAAATGTCCTCTTCACTCCAGTTGTAGCAAAATCGGGAAAGAGCCCAAAATTTAAGAATGCCTTAGGTTTCCTCTCCAATTCTCCCATGCTTGACTGCAGTAGTAGATTTGCCTCTTAATCCCCAGGTTGTAGGTCCATCTCACTTGAGTACATAATCCAGGCTGATAGTTCAGTGCAGTACTGAACAGGCCTTGTCTGCTGTTGTTGATAAAGATCCCATAGCACTGTTTGAAGAGCAGAGAAGAACTTTTAATTCCTTAAACACCGTCAATACTTCAAAGGTGTTTTCACTGGTTTGAAGCACCTTGGGACACCCTGAGCTCAAGGCATTGTATAAATACAATCTGCCTTGTCTTTAAGGCAGTGTATTCCAGTAAGCAGGTTTACTGGACAAAAACAGAATTACCTGGAAAAACTCAGCAGGTCTGGCAGCATCGGCGGAGAAGAAAAGAGCCGACATTTCGAGTCCTCATGACCCTTCAGCAGAACCTGCTGAGTTTTTCCAGGTAATTCTGTTTTTGTTTTGGATTTCCAGCATCCGCAGTAGTTTTTTTGTTTTTATCTTTGGGTTTACTGGACTTGTGTTTTGGTCAGTAATTAGCTGCAAATGCCTCATGTTCAACAACATAGCATCATAATGCCTCTACAAAACACATGCTTGTGCTGCTAAACGGCAGAATCCCCATCCCCTGAATGTTGATATCCTGGGTCCAGAAGTGCCATTTTCCTTCAAGTTTACTGGTCATTCTTTCAGGAACTGAGATAGTGAATATCAGCATTGTGTGGAATCTATGTTTTCTTTCTTGCACTAACCTCATTTGTGCTTCCTGCTGGAGTTGCTGCACAGGAGTGTGAACTGTATCTGCCAGCAGTTTTCATTGACATGACATCTTAGTTTTGAGATTCTCTTGACAGAAATATATACTGAGAACTTTGTATTTCTAAATTCTGGTACTTTGTAAATGGATTTGTTCCTAGTGAATGAATGTTTGTTATTTTTATTGCAGCAACTTTCATTTGTTCAGCACCTTAATGTCCCCAGGTATCAAGACTCTCTTCCTTTTTGATAAATTTGACTGGGATAATATCCTTGCTCCCAGTACTTGCATAAGTTTCCAAATACAGGGAATTAATTGAATAGTGAGTATGAAAGTGTTTGCATAGACACCACAATTGTAATGCTTCTGCATTTTCTGTGATAGAACTAGATGGGTATTGAGAGCCCTACATTGAGGATTTGGCAAGTACAGACACATCCCTGCCCTTGTATTGTTTTCAGTCAGGTGTTGCTGTGATTTAGTCAGCCTTGTTAAATGACACATTTCAGGTGTTCCCATGCAAACTTGTTGCTGCAGAACCCAAACTTTACTGGAGGGTAGCTGGCCTCTGGCTGTCAACTTGATATCCAGCTCTTTCATTTCAGTGGCAGCTTTAACTTGTGTGTTTTTGAAGGTCCTCATTGTATATGTAAGTATTTTCCACCCGTGACAGCCCTCTGTACAAATGTGCACCCACACTGGACCATATCAATGAAGTTAAAACTGTTCTGGCTATCATATTGCATATACACTCTGGTTAACCCAAAATCAGCTTTAAATTGGGAGACGGTTTCACAGCAGTAGAGTTCAATTAGACACCTGTTTAATATCTGAATTTAGTTAGCTTGTTAGTTTCACTTGCATGGTGAAATTACCAGTGAGTAAATGGGTAAAGGTGCTTGTATGGTGCTGAGGCCACAGCAAGCCAGTATGAAGTGATCCATTTTGGGATGCAGAATGTTGGGCAATGTAAACAAAGGGGTACAGGAACAAACATGGGATTTTATGTAGGTGGCAGGACCAATTTCTGAAAACCATTCATTTAAAAATAAACTTCAGTGATGAATACAAAAGCAGGGAAGTTTGATAAATGATAAATCACCGGTTTGGCTCAGCACAGTATTGTCCAACTCCACAAGGTCTTGGGAGTGCTCACAGGATGTTTACCAGAATGGTACATGGATTTAGGGACTTCAGTCATGTGGAGAGAAAAAGGAAACTTCAGTTCTGCTTGGAGCAGAGAATATTAAAGGGAGATCTAGGAGGTGAAGAAATGTTTAATAAATAATTGATTACTGCTCTGCAAGTGGAAACAAAGACAAATTTAAGATAATTGGCAAAAGATCCAGAGGGGGTGAGATTTGAGTTTTGAGCTGAAATGAACTGCCTGAAGGGTGTTGGAAGTGGATTCAATCCCTTTCAGAGGAGTTGGATATATACTTGATAAGGACACATTAAGGGCTTTTGGGTGAGGGGGTAATGGTAAATAGGTTTTGAATCATGTGTAGGCCAGACCAGGGAAGGATGGCAAATTTCTTCCCTAAAGGGCATTTAGTGAACCAGATGGGTTTTTACAATAATTCAGTGGTCATTTCGTGGTCACTATTACTGAAACTAGCTCTTAATTTCAGATTTATTAATTGAACCAAGTCTGTTCATCACCCCTTTTCACCCACAATGACTCCTGGTTAAGCAAATTCCACCAGCTGATTATTAAGCTGGACCTAGTCCTGTGACACTGCCACTATGCTACTGTCTAACACTATGCAATATGCTTGATTTTAGGTTTAAGTGCCAAGTGTTTTTCTGCATTCTGCACTATAGATGCAGATTATCATGAGTTATTCCATTTGTAGTAGTGTTATAGGAAGCTTAGCTTGGTATGCTGCCCTCCTATCTTCCTTTAACTTCTAGTACAATGGCCACTGCCCAGTTCCTTCTGTATCTAGTGGTTTGGCTGCAGTGACCTGCCAGAACTGCATAATTTGACTTTGGTAACCTGTTTTCTTCCCTTCTCTAAAGGGGCTGATTTTATTGAGTCTTGAGCATCCTACCTTATTTCCAGCCTAGGCTCATTCAATTAAGTTCAAAGTACTAACTAGTTGCTTAACTCTGCTGGGAGTGTCAGAATTCAATTTTGTCCTCTTCTGAAGTCCATAATTCATCAGCAACAGCTTTTCCCACTTGCTCCCCATGCCTTCCAAGCTGTTCTAGCACTTGCAGTTAAACTTGATGACTCAGCACATGCAATTATATTTAACAAGTATGCCCAAAACCAATACAGGATGGAATGATAGCAAAGTCCTGAGGATGCTGCAAACTTGGAATAAGAACATATGCTGGAGCAGGTTAGGCAGCACCTATGGAGATGTTTTAGTTCACTGACCTTTTCTATCAAACATTATTCCTGAGTGCCTGTAACTAGGTTAAGTTTTGAATTGAGCATGTGTATCCTGACTTTTTGAGACTAATTCTTTGAATGCTATAGCAAGATATAACGGTCCCTCTGCCTTCCTGGGCTCAACTAACTAGAGACCAGGAATTGAATGAATCACAGTTACAGCACTGAAGGCCATTTAGCCCTCGTTCTCTGCAGGAGTGACTTGCCTGATGCCACTCCCCACCTTCTCCATAGTCCTGCACATCCTTTCTTTTAGGAATGTGATCTACTGAATAGCAACCAATCAGTTGAAATGTGAACATTAAGCATATGTAAAGCTTTCCTTTGACCAGAAAAGTTAATATAGGGAGTATTACTACATTTAAAAGTGTTATATAAATACTAGAGGAAACTTGCAGACCTTGGTTAACTAGACTGATGGATTTGGTGTCAGGATTAAATAGTTACATTTTCAGTCCATTCCCCATTTAGTCATTTTCTCAACACTTGGGTGTCATTGTTGCAAATCTGTAGAGTCAGGACTTTTCAAGGGGGTCCATCTGGCGAGTTTATTTGGTGGGTGGAGCCTAGCACACAATGCATGCGTGGTTGCTAATAATTGATGGCAATCTTTTGGGGGGTGAGGGGTGTTGGAGAACACAATGGAAAGCAAGGGGAGCCCAACATCAAAATTTCCTTGGCTGGAGTTTGTGGAGATAGGACTAATGAAGGATGGAATGATGGAGGGGCAGATGAGATGGAAGTGTGGCAAAATGGCAGGCAATCATTTGATGCTAATTATTAGAAGCTATTCTTTGTGCTAAAAATGAAGTTTCACTGGATTTGAAAGGTTTTAGAAAATCTGGGTGAGTTCAAATACATCAGCATTGATTCTATAGACAAAGATCAACTCCAATGGTCATGAAACAGCATAAACTTACTCTAGGAAGAAACCGTTAAGGTCACCCTTTTAAAAATAAGGGATTGCGCATTTAAGACATGAGAAATTTGAGGGTTGAGTCTTTGGAACTCCAAAGTGGTGGAAGCAGAGCCTTTGAATGTTTTAAGGCTGAGCTAGATAGATTCTTAATTAACAAGGGGGTGAAAGATTATCGGGGGTAGGCAGGAATGTGGGGTTGAGGTTACAATCGGATGAGCCAGATCTTACTGAATGGTGGAGCAGGTTCAAGGGGCTGAGTGGCCAACTCCTGTTACTAATTTGTATATTATGTACATCGCTATGAAACTTGAATCCTGAACAAGGGCTTTATCAAGGAATAAGATTGGTAGTAAGCTGTTTTCAATGTACTGAAATTGTAAGCAGAATTAGTGTTTATTCTCCAATAATATTCCATCTGATGTAAACCTATCTTTTCAACTCTGAAGGAAACACTTCCTATTAGACTTTATTCTGATTATAACCAAGTGAAAGGTCAAATTCTTGACAATTTATATTCTGCCTAGACCTGTCATTGCACATGGACAGCTTTGTTTATTTAGAATTAAATTTTAATTTAAGGTCTTTGGAAGGATAACTGGCAATCATAGAAACATAGAAACAAATTTGCAGATGAGACAAGGGTGGGAGGGTGAGCTGTGAGGAGGATGCAGAGATACTTCAGTGTGATTTGGACAGGCCGAGAGTGGGCAGATGCATGGCAGATGCTGTATAATGTGGATAAATGAGGTTATCCACTTTAGTAGCAAAAACAGGAAGGCATTATTATGAGTGGCTATAAATTGAGAGAGAGGAATGTGCAATGAGACCTGGGTGTCCTTGTACGCGAGTCGCTGAAGGTAAGCATGCAGTTGCAGCAGGCAGTAAAGAAGGCAAATGGTATGCTGGCCCTCATAGTGAGAGGATTTAAGTACAACATGAGCAGGGATGTCTTGCTGCAATTATACAGGGCCTTGGTGAAGCCACACCTGGAATATTGTGTGCAGTTTTGATCTCCTTATCTGAGGAAGGATGTTCTTGCTATAGAGGGAGTGCAGTGAAGTTTTACCAGACTGATTCCTGGGATGGCAGGACTGACACATGAGGAGAGATTTGAGTTGTTAGGATTATATTTGCTGGCATTCAGAAGAATGAGGGGATCTCAGAAACCCATAAAATTCTAACAGGACTGGAGAGGGTAGATGCAGGAAGGATGTTCCTGATGGTGGGGGAGTCCAGAACCAGGGGTCACAGTCTGAGGATACGGGGTAGACCATTTAGGACTGAAATTTCTTCACCTAGAGTGGTGAGCCTGTGGAATTTGCTACCACAGTAGTAGAGGCCAAAACATTGTATGTTTTCAATGAGTTAGATACAGCTCTTGGTGAAAGGGATCAAAGGATATGGGGAGAAAGCAGGAGCAGGCTATTAGTTGAATGATAATGAATGGCAGAGCAGGCTGAATGGCCTACTCCTATTTTCTATGTTTTTGTTTCTATTTTAAAGAAATATTAAGCAACAAAACTAATTTGCAAATATTCAGGTCTCTACTGGAACAAATCTTAATGAAGAATGTTAAGACCAGCTAAAGTGTCTTAAAGCACTTCTAAGATCCATTCATCTTCCTTGTTTCCAGATTACCTAAACATGTGAAGCTCTCAGAATTCTTAGCCTGGGATATAAATTGAGAATTATATTTTCCCCCATAGTTGGAATTCCCTTTCATTTCAGATGAATGGAGGCTGAGTAAATTGGGTTTGTATTCTCTGGAGCTTAGAATAAAAGATACACTCAATGAAACCAAGTTCTGAAGGGGGCTTGATAGAGTGGACACTTACCATTGGTTGGGGAATTTAAAACAGGCAGTCTCAGGATAAGGGGCAGATCAGGAGAAATTTCTTCACTGAAAAGGTTGTGAATAATGGGAATTCTTTACCCCAGAGGGTTGTGGATGCTCCATCATTAAATACATTTAAGGCTGGGATAGAAAGATTTTTGCCTTGCATTAAGGGAAGTGGGTGGGAAAATAGTTGAAGCCCAAAATCACCCATGATTGTATTGAATAGCAGCACAGACTTGATGGGCTGTATGGTCTACTCATGTTAAGAATTGTGCTTCTGTATTCTCAACTTTCTGCACCATTCAAGTCTAGTATTTGGGTAGTAGCAGTCATCTTCTGAGCACTGACTAGCATGTTTCCTGCTGTCAGATCACTCTCCCCCTACAAGCCAGTTTGGATTCATGTCAGCCTGTTTCAGTATTGGGTCAAGTCTACAGTACAGCTGTCAAGTCACTGTTTAATTTTACAAGGATGAGATGGGTGTCTTGGACACTGGTGCAAAAATGCTGATTTTTAAAAAAAAATCAAGAATTCTTCAATGGAAGGTCCTCATCTCAAATCTCGGATATTATCCTACCAGTAATGAGTCATGGCATCTGCCTGGTGTGAATATTTGGAAGAATGGGTCTGTTTTGATTATCTACAAAACTGATACCAATAAATGAGTGTCACAACAAATCTTCCAGAATACTCCTGAGAATTGCCTTAATTTATGTTAAAGATACTATATAGATCCAAGTTGCTAGGGTATGCAAGTTTATGGTCACCTTTTCAGTGCCTGCATTTACCTTTGTTTTGGCCCTGTGGTTAATGTAGACAACTCAAATTTAGATGAAGTATTTGATTATTCCTCCTCCATAGTTTACATAACATCAGTTTCTTTTCATTGAACAGTCATCCTGATATGGCAAAATGAGGTATTTATTTTTTCTTGAGCATCCATTTTAACTTTTAGGACCATCTTGCTAAAATACTGCAGATCAGGAACTATTTGCCTACCAGGAGAGGTCTGGTGCATTAAGGATGCAGGGTAGGGGTCAGCAACCTTAGCCATTGAATTTTTTAAAGTCACAATGCTGATGGTATATTTAATGGATCTGACTTGAGGCTTCCAGGCATATAAATTTGGCAAATACCCTAAGGCTTTTCATTCTGCCTGAAGATCCAAATTCCATAGTGAAGTGTGATTTGTATTGTATCCATATTGGAAGAATGACATTTGTCATGGCAATACTGGCATTTATTGACCATCCCTAGTTGTTCTTGAAGGCTATCATTAGTTGACCCACAGCAGTTAGCATAATGAAAGTGCTTTCACCATGCTGTCGGGTAACCACTATCAACCCTAGAAATATGAAGGAATGACTATACACAAATCAGATGTGACTGAGGTGGTGATCTCAGGCACCACTATTTCCCCCCTCAATGTGGAGGACACAAGTTTGAGCTGCTGTCAGTCATAGCAAGTTGCTTCATCTACCCAGTAGAATGTAGCATGATAATGGATGAAGTGCCAGTCAAGTGGACTGCTTTGTCCTCAGTGCCAAACTGGGCTGGAAGAGTGTAGCTGCACTCCCACTAATGATCGGATACTCTTAACTCTTGATGTACCTTGTAGGTGACTTAACAGTGAGCCACTTGCAGAATGCCTGCCTTTGACCTGTTCCAGTATCTCTGACATCTGGTTCAGCTGAGTTTCTGGTCAGTTGTGACCTTCCCCCTAAAGCATGCTCCCCATCCCCCTTGTTTAGTGAGATTTGGTAATGCCACTATTATAATGGGGAGGTAGTTAGGTGATAAGATATTTATCAGGCACTTGTGTAACATGCTGACTCAGTCTTGTGTGAGGACATGAACTGTCTGAGGAATTGTGAATGGAGTTGAGCACTCCTGAACAGTCCTGCACCTGATATGGTTGGAAGGTCTTTGAAGCAACTGAAGCTAGTTGGTCTCGGGAACACTGAGGAACTTGTACAGTAATGTTCTAGGGCTGGGATTGTCCAGCTTTTTTCTTTAACACACTCCTAGGCCTGCCAATCCTAGCCTACTAAATTTGAGACTTGGAATTGCCCTTTTTCCTATCTAGGAGTGACAGGGATCTTCAACCATTGAATCCAGTTGGTTTCCCATCTCCAGACTGATCTACCTTGTGGTAACATTCAGTGGCTGATTAATGCATTTGCTCACTTCTGCCTGTATTAGCATCTTTGAAGAAAAATCAGCAATTTAAAGCAGTGCTTCCCAAACTATTTTCCAATGTGACCACATTTTAACACTTAAATTAGATGACCCCAGATGCAAAAAAGCAAAGCAGTGTAGTAATTGAGTGCATTTGATATATAATGCATCTGTTTAACAAATTACTTACACTTGTGAAGGTTTCAGCCAAGCTGTCAGTACTCAGTGAAGCCCCTCCCCTACCTTCACACACTAATAGCCTTTCCTCACATCACAGGTCAGTCGGTTGGTGGCACAGCAGCTCTGATAGCCTGGATCAGTGTGCAGCTGACTTCATCAACCTATGCCTACCAGTTATCAACCTATAAGAATTCCATGGTGCCAAGATCAAATTCATTTGAAAGGTTCAATGGGAGAATGAATTGGGGAAGAGAAAACTAATGACTTGTCAGTGTTACCAGATGGGACACTCCAACACAGACTGAGACATGAACAGGGCAAGGTCAGGTACTGCCTACCCTTGGTATAGGGTGCTGGTATAGGATGCCATCTGCTGTCTCCAGCAACCCAGTTTGGGAACTGCTGATTTAAAGTGAATCAAAATGTTCACTAATGTTTAACATTTGACTACAGAATTAAAAACTAGAATATTTCACTGAAGAATAAACCAGTAAGTTATGAAACAATGTACTATTGGAACCAGCTTCATTACAAATATAAATGTAGCTGTAATTTTTTTACATGGACACAAGCTAGTCATGTCTAAAGGCCATAATATAGCATGGATTAAAGGAAGAGGACCTAATAAGATGGATTGTGGGAAAAATAACAACTTGTGAAAATTATCACTAGTTTAGTATAATTTTCTACTTGAGCTAACTTATGCCATACAGTTCAGGATCAAGAAAGCGGGAAGGAATGGACTGTTTCCCTAAAGGATCAGTTCTTGGGAAGCAGTCCAATCCTACCTGGTTTCAAAATGTCCTTGCATCATATTCATAGCCCTTACAGAAAAGGGAGGTAATTCAGCATGTTGCACTTGTGTTGAGGCTTTAAATCCCTACCATGTTTCTAACTTCAAATCCTTTCTATAGGAGGGTCAGTGTCAGCTTGGATTTGAAAAAAAAATCATGAGGGCAAAAGCAAGTCATGGTTAAATGGTGGTTTTTCAGATTGAAGGAGGATAAACAGTGCCAGGACCACTGTTTTTGATTTATATAAATGACTTGTGAACATAAGAATTAGGAGCAGGGGTAGGCCACAACCCCTTGAGCTTGCTCTGCCATTCAGTAAGAATCTGGCTGATCTGATTATAACCTAAACTCTACATTCCTGCCTACCCAATAACATTTCACCCCCTTGCTTATCAAGCATATATTTATTTCTGCCTCAAATATTGAAGACTCTGCCTTCTGAAGAAGAGTCCCAAAGACTCATGACCTTCTTTGAGAGAATTTCTCCTCCTGTCTTAAATGGGTGACCCTTTATTTTTAAATGTTGACCCCTAGGGTTCTCCCACAAGAGGAAATATCCTCTCCACATCTACCCTGTCAAGACCCCTCAGGATCATTCATTCAAGTTACCTCTTCTCTAAATTCCAGCAGATACAAGCCTAATCTGTCTAACTTTCAATCTTTCCTCATAAGACAACCTGCCCATTTTCAGGTATTGGTCCAGTAAACTTCTCTAAACTGCTTCCAATGCATTTACATCCTTGTATAAGGAGACCAATACTGTACATAGCACTCCAGATGTGGCTGTAACGGTGTCCTGTACAACTGAAGCATAACCTATTTTTGTAATCCATTCCCTTCAAATAAAAACACTTTCCTAATTACTTGCTGTACTTGAAGACCGACCTTAGTGATTTGTGCACTAGGACACCCAGATCCTTCCATCTCAGCTCTACAATCTCTCTCTCCCCATTTTAGATCGTCTCCCTACAATTTCACATTTTCCCATGTTATACCCTAATTGACAGATTATTGCCCTCTTACTTAACCTATCCATTTGTAGCCTCCTTGTGTCCTCTGCACAACTTACTTTCTTACCTACCTTTGTCTTAAAATTTAGCAAGAATATTTTTGGTCCCTTCATCCAAGTCATTCATATAAATTGTAAATAGTTGAGGCCCCAGCACTGATCCTAGTGCACACCTTGTTACATCCTGCCAACCAGAGACCCATTTATGCCTGCTGTTTCCTGTTGGGTACCAGCCTTCTATTGATGCCAATGTTACCCTTGCACCACAAGTTTTTATTTTCCACAATAACCTTTGATGCATCACCTTATCAAATGCCTTCTGGAAATCCAAGTACAGCACATCCATTGGCTGCCCTTTATTGGGGTTCTTAAAGAACCCCAATAAGTTGGTTCCTCAAAGAACCCCAATAAGTTGGCTAAACATAATTTCCCTTTCACAAAACCTTGTTGATTCTGCCTGATTGACTTGAATTTTTAAGTTCCCCATGATAACATCTTTAATAGCTTCTAAATTTTTTCCTATGACTGATATTAAGCTAACTGGCCTGTAGGTTCCTGCTCTGTCTCCCTTATTGAAAAAAGGGTTGAATCTTGAGTAAAATCAATTTACTGATGCCAAACTTGAAGGTGTAATAAACAGTAAGGATCTCACAATTCCAATTTTTGGTGTGAAAGGAGGTCATTCAGCCTATTGTCTGCACTGGCTCTCTGAACATTTCACTGTAGGTTGGCACACTTCATTTTCAAATGTCTAGCTGTCTGCCTCCAAGTGCATTCCAGATTTGAACCACTTGCTGCATGAAGTTTTCTCATTGTTTTTGCCAATTTAAATCTGTGCCCTCTTAATCCTTTTGAGTGGGAGCAGTTTCGCCCTATCTATTCCGTCCAGACATTCATGATTTTGAATACCTCTGATCTCCTCTCAACCTTCCCCTTTTAAGGAAAACCATCCTAACTGTTCCAATCTATCTTCATAACTCTGATTCCAGAGATGAGGAACTTTTCTTGTGAATCTTTTGGGCACTCTGTCAATGCCTTCACATCCTAAAGTGTGGCGCCCAGAACTGGATGCAATACTCCAGCTGAGGCTGAACTAGTGTCTTGTGTAAGTTCAAGAAGATCTCCCTGCTCTTGTACTCTGTCTCTAAAGCCTATGGTACTGTGTGCTTTACTAAATGCTCAGCCTGTCCTGCCACCTCATGACTGCACAGATACACCCAGGTCACCCTGCTCCTGTCCTTTAGAATTATAACTTTATTTTTCCCCTCTTCCTAACAAAATCACATCACTTCACATTTCTCCACATTGGCTTCATCTGGCACTTGTCTGCCCATTGTACCAACTTGTCTGGGCAAGTTCTACACTATCCTGCTCAGTTTGCAATGCTTCAAGTGCCATATCATTAGCAAATTTTGAAATTGTGTGCCTTGTACACCAAGGTATAGTTAACATATCAGGAAAAGCATGGCCTCCAATACTGACATATAACATATTGCAGATGCTGCCAGAAAATGCTGCAAAAATTCCATGGGTCTGGCAGCATCTATGGAGAGAGAGAGAGAAACTGTTAACTTTGGGTCTGTATGACTTGGAGCTCATTTTGTCCCACCATTGACCCCTGGGGAACCTCACTACAAACCTTCCTCCAGCCCAAAAAACATCCATTAAATAGCCCATTTCCTGTTTAAACCAATTTTGTATCTGTTATCCTTTTATTCCATAAATTAACTTTGCTTAAGTACTGTATCAAGTACCTTTTTGGAAGTCCATGTATACCACAACAGCATTGCCCTCAAACCCTCTAGCTTGAGCTTTCTGGAAGTAGCTGAACACTACTTTCCCTTTGGGAAAGCCAGAATGGATTTCTATTAGTCTTGTGGGCAAATCCAGTTTAATTGGATGATGCCACTTGACAGCAACAGGACATGCCCAAGCAGAATGGGCAGACAGAATTGAAGTGAGGTGAAGCATTTTGACACCGGATTGGGAGTGGAAACAGACTTAATGACACAGTTCCAAAGAATGCAAAGATGTGGAGATGCATCTTCACAGATCTTTGAAGGTGGCATGACATAGTGAGTAGTTAACAAAGCATATTAGATCTTTGGCTTCATAATGAGGTATTGAGTACAAAAGTGGAAAGTTGCACTGAAGTTGTATAAAGCCCTGGTTAGGCCACAACTAAGTGTCCAGTTCTGGTCACTACACTGCCCATGGATGTGAGGGCCCTTGAATGCACAGAAGAGATTCATAGAATGGTAAGGGAAGATTTTATCTCCAAGGTTGGGTTGGAGAAGCTGGTGTTTCCCCCCCCTTGGAGCAGAGGGAGATGCACAAGGTTAATTGGCTTAGATAAGGTAGACAAAAGCTGTTCCCATTAGCAGATGGTACAAGGACTAGGGGCAAAGATTTAAGGTTTAGAACTTTTTTAACATTGGTAATGACCTGAGCATACTGCCTGAGGGTGAAGTGGAAATAAGTGAATTCAAAAGGAAATTGGATCGAGACTTAAACTTGCAGGGCTATGGGATAGAGCTGGGAAATGGAGTTGACTATCAGTGCTAGGATGAATTTAATGGGCTGAATGGCCTCTTTGGTGTCTTGCCTATAGTAAAATGTGGCATGATATTGCACACTGGTGATTTGGCCCATCAAGGTTATGTTGTCACCTTCCACATGAAGCATTAACGAAAGCTGATTTGTATAAAGGAGCTTTGTATTTTATGCCTCCTAAATACAAAGGAAATTGTATCAAACAGCTGCAAATAACTAGTTAGATGCTCAAGTGGTGTCAGATCTGGGCACCATATTTTAAGGATGTAGAGGTGAGTTACCAGGGATTAGGATGTTTGCCTGATTTCAGTGTCTTAAATTGCCCTCATGCCCCATATGCTGTGTCAAACATTGATATTGTTCCAGTACCCTTTCAGCAATAGTCTCCCTGTTTCCCAGGGAGAGTGTCATTAGAGGTTGTGGGCTGCAAATCTTGCAGCCCACAGTAAGCAGAGGTCAAACCTTATTTTCATTTTGCTGTCTTTAGCAGGTTTGAGTTAAAGGTGAAGGGTATTTAATTTAGTCATGAGGTAGCAGGCCAATACTGAAAAATTGCCCCTTTTGTAAAGAATTGAATATTACTGGAAATGTCCGGTTTCATGTAAATCAGGCACTTGTTTTAATTCACCTTGTCTGAGTCTGCTCTGCAGGTGTTGACATTACAGCATCCATTAGTCATTGCTATGGTCCCCTAGATTCTGCTTATACAAGGCAGAAATATAATCTTGATCATGAAGGTAGGGGTCAGAAGTTGGAAATGCAGCTCCTGTTTACAGGAACAACCTAAGGGTTAAGATTTAGAATTTTGCAATCACCTATTAATCTGTCATAAGTCAATCTGGCAGAACTGGTGTACAGAGAATTGTATTTGACTTGCATTCTGAAATACAAAGTTATTGTACTTCTAGAATGAGGAAGTTGTAAACAGGAAGGCACTACCAGCAAAATGCACCAGCCAAAAATGTCACCTATGAGTAATCCATCTGATTTGAGGTTACTGCTCTGCATAAAGTCAAATAGTAGAGACCAGGAACCAATCTAATGCATTAGCTGATCATGTTGGGAGGCAGTTGTGTTGCTACTGGAAAAACCTTAAGGGATGGAGCAGAATCAACCAGTGACATGTGAAGCACAGATGTGGCTAGAATTAGCTGGAATACCTTTAAAGACAAAAGCCAAGTTTATTTGTAATTGTTCATAACTGTGTCTACCTACACCTCATGGACTGCAGTGGTTCAAGACAGCTCACACTACCTTCAGGGCAACTAGGGATGGGCAATAAATGCTGGCCCAGCCAGCAAAGCCCACATCCTATGGGGGAAACCCTCTTTGCCTTTTTGCACTCAGCTCACCTTGCCAGAACTCTTTATACCCTTGTTTTGTTCCTGACAAGGGAATGGGGAGAAAACTTGGTGTGATTGGGTGTTGTGGGACTAAAAGTTTTTATGGAAGAAAAGGCTAGGTGGGCTGAATGGCCTCATCTCTACTGCTCAGTTAACTTGTTCCATAGATAACCAATTTTCTTGGAACAGTCAATTTTGGAGGAGGTAGTAACATAGGGAGGCTGCCTCCTTGGCATGCATTGCAGCTTCATAATGGAATTTGGTAAATTAGCTTCATTTCAGTTTCTTCTCTGATCACCTGCCAGTCAATTACTTGAGTAGTCATTGCATAGCTGAATCTAAATGCCATATCATACAAAGGAAACTGCTCTAAATACAATAGTTACCTCCAGGAGGGGAGGAATTGAGTTAACTAGGAAAATAGATAAGGCAGCTTTTATAACTTTTCATTTGAGCTTCTGTTCAAGCAGGTACCACTTTTGGATATTTAGGGATGGGAAACAAGCAAGGGCCTTGCCAGTAACACTCATGAGAGAATTAAAAATAGTTTATCATTAGGTTGTTCTAAAATATGGGCAGCAGAATGCTTGAATGGAAATGAATTCTAATATTGGGTAGTTTTGCTAGGAAAATTTTAGTTAAGGTTTCAGAGGGTACGTTTGTAGAAGGAATGCTGTTTTTACAATAGTGTGGTAGGGATAAATTTATATTTGGTATCCCTGAGGGTATGATGAGGCCCTATTTAGATGCAAGCTGTGGCTCTTGATAGCACTCACCTGAATCAAACTTGTAGGTTAAAGTCTCTCCAGAGACTGGAGCAAAACTGCTATGCTCCAGTACTGTACCAAGGGAGTGCTTCACTATTGGAGATGCTGCCTTTTGGATGAGTTGAGATGATGTCTGCCCTCTCGGGTGAATATAAAAGGTCTGTTCAAAGAAAATCATTATGCCTGGTGTCCTTGAGCACCATTGCTATAAAACAGGTGATATGGTCATGCTATTTGTGGGAGCTTGCTGTTTCTTGCATTACAGCAGTACTGCATCTCAATATTTCATTGGCTGTAAGGTGCTTTGTGGTTATGGAAGGTGAAGGTGCCAAGTCTATCTTTATAGCAGCTAGGAGCTTCTAAAAGCATTTAGGTGAAACATTGCAATGTTTGTTCAAACTGACTCTCTGCAAAAGGCAGGTGACCCAACCTGAATTTTCAGTTGAACATGTGCAGTCAGACTCCCCCAATCAGCTTTAGCAATCTTGGACCCTTGCAGCTTGTCCTGTGGCACATTGGATTTCCCCCTTCTTTGTGAATGAACTGAAATTGTTTTAAAGTTCATATACTTTGGGCACTGTGGGGTACTTCAGGGAATTTCCAATCTTTAAAACAAGCTCAATTTTCAGTGGGCTAGTGTCCAAAAGAGGAATCAGTTTGCATTTTAGTTAAATCCATTTGACTGGGTAATTCCTTAAGCTCATTTGTAACTTGGTTAATGGGAGGAGGGTAAGAGGACAGAAATTCAGTCAAGGTTTAGACTAAACTGTATAGGAAAATGCATGGATTTGAACTGTAGGTGTAAAGATGGAGGTACTCTGCAAAGTTGCCTCTTTAAATATACCAAAAATTAACATGTTTTATCATAATGTCAAATCAGATATGGAATTTGGGCTTGAACTTTGCAATCCTAAACTGGACCTTGTCCCCACTTTTACCATATGACCAGTTAACACTTAAGGGAATCAAGTAGATTTGTTTCCACAACCAGATTTTGTACAGTTAACTCATTACATTCCAGGAATAATTAACTCCTCACACTTGGAGTATGTAGAATTGACTAGAATCAGGCATGGATCAAACCAAGTAGTTGTGGTGAGCTCCCTTCCCTGAACATTAAAAACCTAATTACCAATGAACCAGCTTCCATGGCATTTTCATGATTCTAGCCTCTGGTCATTTCTCCATAATGTCCTAACTAATCTCAACAGTGACCCTTTGTATAAATTTGTCTAAACTAAATCCATTTTCTTCCAGCTTTAAAAGATGACATCTAGGAAGAAAGTTTTGCTGAAAGTCATCATCTTAGGAGATTCAGGGTAAGTTTTATATCCTATCTAATACTTTATTTTTAATTGTCATTGCAACATGAATAGAAATACCAGTTCTCCAGCTTCATTGTGGATGGCTTGTTTTATTTCTGTATCAAGGCATTGCTCCATAATGACACTTGATTCATTTCACTTCCTTGGATACCTAAGCACAATCTGTACTTGTTTCAACAAGCTCCATTGAGAAGCTGAAAATTGTGGGTGAAGCTTTTCACTAAGTGTTAAATCATGTAATTTATTTCTTCCCTAGTTTAAGTTAATCTTTAACTCAAATTGACACTTTTAACCCATTTGTTTGCTTTAAACTTGGGAGAAAAAGCTACAAAAACAATTAATAGAAGGATACTTGCTGAAGACCAATGCCAGTTTGGTTCAATTTTAAGTAGATCTATTATTGGAGGCTCATGCTAAAGCCTAGACCCTGCCATGTCCAATTAATGTCCTTAATTGCTGCCAGATTAAGGACATTGATCATTTGTACATATTTGATCAGCAATGAATAGTTCTTCAATGTGATATAACAAGTGAACCTGGTGTCAGCTGTAGCTCAGTTCATAGCACCCTCGCCTTTGAATTAGAGGGTTGTGGGTTCATGTCCCACTCCTGGAAACCAAGAACTGTGATTGTACTCGAAAAGAGTTGCAATCTGTGACTGTTGGTAACTCAAAAGAGTTTCCCTGCGAACAAGGAACATGTCCCAAGCACTAATGAAATTTTAAGGCACCTTAACAATTGTACATCAAATTGTGCTCCAGTTTGATCAGATCAAGCAGACCCAATTACTTTAAGCAGTTCTTTGCTCATAGAGTAATGTAAGATTTTTAAGAGTTGCTCCACAGGTTTTGACTTGTGTATTGAGCATTAAGGAATCCAATATTAAAGTACATGCTAACTGTCAAAAGTCTTGATCAAATTTATTGACACTGCTTAGTTTCAAACACCTGCATTTCCCAGTTGATGTAGTCAAACATTTGTGTGGTGAGCTTGTACTTATAGAATTGAAGAAACTTTTCCTCAATTTGGGGGGGAAAAATTAGTTGAGAATCACAAGAATAATTGTAAAGGAAACAGCCCAGCCAAGGGATGCAGGATATTTAAAAGTAAAGCCTGTAAACTATCTCACAGCAATTAAACAAGTGTTGTTGAGATAGCAATTAAAATTTATACAGGGGCCTTGCATCTCAAGGTGTCACAAGCTATGACACCTAGCCACAGGGCAGGTGACCTGAAAAATTGACACCTGTAAACTTAATCTTTTAAGTTGTTCAATCTTGGGCATTGAATATATTTGTGGAGCTGGAACAAAGTATAAGGGGAGATTTGTAGATTTTCAAAATTTGAAGGTTTTGACAAAGTAAATAAACTGCTAGTGGCAGAAGGGTCAGCAATTGAGGACCAATTTAAGGTAATTTGCAAGAAAAACAAGCAGCATGAAGGGAATTTGATCTGGAATGCTGCGATATGATCTGAGTGGTGGAAGCAGATTAGAATTTTCTAATAGGAACTAGATAGATAATGCAGCAAAAGTTATGAGTAAAGAGCAGGGAAGTAGGATTAATGGGAGCTATCCCAAGCGCAGTGGGCTGAATAGTAACCTCTGACATTTAAACAAACTCAATCCAGCTAAAACTAATTGTTCAAGGTTTAACTTTGAGACATTTACAGCAGGGTTGATGCATTTTTCTGGCTTGACTTGGTTTTGAGCCTCTTTGTTACATAATACAATTTGGAATATATCAGTATCAAAGGTAGGCAAGCTAGTTTAGCATCCAAAGCCTGAATAAAGGGGGCACCAAATTTGGTTAACACTGAGATGGCCTTAATTTCTGGCATTGTCATGGTTTTACTGTTAAGTGAACTGAATCCTGTCCAGTTGGTTTCAATGAGAGTTTGGCTTGTTCAGGTTGCTGTTTATTCAGCTGGGAGGAAGTCTGTTTTGCCATTTTAAAAACCACCTGCACTCAATCAATATTACTTACCTAATCTCAATATTACTTACCTGATCTCTAGTATTTATACCCCAAATTTTTGTCATTCCCTCCAGCTTGTCACTTCTGGAACAGCCTTGCTTTTTGCACTTGTCTGTGCAGCTTTTTTGGCCATACAGAAATGTCCTGTCCAGTATGTTAAGCCTAGGAATGTCTCTGTAGCCTTCATTCTGCTGTGGCTACATATCTGAGTTAGCATTTAATCCCAATTGGTGTCTAGATGTTAAGTAAACACCAGTTCATTATCTAACTTTTCAGTCTTAATTAACATAAGAAATAAGAGCAGGAGTAGGCCATTCAGCCCCTCAAGCATGCCCCACTATTCAATAAGATCAAGGCTGATCTGCCCCAGACCTAACTCTTTCATGCCAGCTCCTCCTAGCCCTCAACTTCCCAATATTTCAAATCTATCTACCTCTTAGTGATCTAGCCTCCACTACCTCAGGTAGAGAATTCCAGACATTCACTACCCTTGAAGAAATTCCTTCATCTGTTTTGAGTGTCCCCTAGTTCAAGATACCCCCACTTGTGGAAACATCTTAACATCTACCCCGTCAAGCCCCCTCATCTTGTATGTTTCAATAAGATCACCCCTTATTCTTTACTCTAATGAATAAAGGCCTAATCTGTTTAGCCATTCTTGATAAGTCAACCCTTCATCCCAGAAATCAGCCTAGTGAATCTCAAACTGACTCCAGTGCCAGTATATCCTTAAATACAGGGGTCAAAACTGTACATAGTACTCCAGGTGTGGCCTCACCTACACCCTGTACAGTTGTAATAAGACTTCCCCTGTTTTTAAACTCCAAACCCCTAGCAATACAAGCCAAAATTCCATTTGAGTTCTTACTTGCTGCACCTGTATAACTTGTTTTATTCACAAGAACACTCAGATCCCTGATCCCTGTGCTGCACTTTTTTGGAGTCTGTTTTTTAAAAAAAATCTGCCTTTTGATTCTTCCTACCAAGTGCATGACCTTACATTAAACTCTATCTGCCAAGTTTTTGCCCACTCTCTTAACCTGTCTATCCCCTTGCAGATTCCTTATGTCCTCATCACAACTTGCCCTCCCACCTATTTGTGTCTTGTCAGCAAATTTGGATACATTACACTCTGTCCCCTCCAAGTCATTTAGTTTGGATAGTAAACCAAGGCCCTAGGACTGATCCTTGTGGCACCCCACTAGTTACATCTTTCCAACTTGAAAAAGACCCATTAATCCTGACTCGTGTTAACCAATCCTCAATCCATGCTAAGACATTACCCCAATTCCCTGAGTTCCTATCTTGTGCAGTAACCTTTATGTGGCACCTTATCAAATGCCTTCTGGAAATCCAAATGCCATCTACCAGTTTCCCTTTATCAACTCTGCTTGTTATATCCTCCAAGAACTTTAGCAAATTTGTCAAACATTATTTCCCTTAAACCATGTTGACTGAATTAAGCTTTTCTAAATGTCCTGCTATTTCTTCCTTTAATAGACACTCGCATTTTCCCAATGACAGATGTTAAGCTGAATAGCCTATAGTTTCCTGCTTTTGTCTCACTTGAACATCAGTGTCACATTAGTAGTTTTCCAATCTGCTGGGACTCTCCTGGAATTCAGTGAGTTCTGGAATATTTCAACCAATACCTCCCCTATCTCTGTAGCCACTTACTTTAAAACCCTTGGATGCAGGCCATCGGGTCCTGGCAACTTGTCTGCCATTAGTCCCATTAGTTTGTCAAATACTTTGTCCCTTGTGATAGAGACTGTCACATGATCTTTCCTCCCATTAGCTCCTTGCTTATCTAATTGTAAAGTTGCAATGAAGCACCTCCACCCAGAACCATAGGTGTTTACTGAACAAGTAGAGTCCATATTGGCTTTCTTCTAAAGCAATCAAACTAATCCTATCTCCATAACACCAACTTGCTTCTATTGTCAAAAGGTGCAGTGGTCTCTACCTCATACATACTATTGCAATCCTCAACTTTAAAAACTTCCTCAGTCTACTTTTAGCCTTCCCTCCCTCCAGTGGGATGGTCCCAAATCTCTCTCAAACTATTGCTTTTCATCTTTGGCACAAAAGTGATTGGGTAACATCAATGACCTTTTCTACAAATGGGACACCAAGAGCAACAGATTACTCTTAACTGAGCAAATTATTTATGCACATCTGTCATTTTTTTTTTACTCTTGTACTCTGCCCCTATTTATTAAATCCAAACCATTCTTAGCCTCTTGTGGCTTTCAGGTTTTACCTATTCAGGGAATGTATTTTATCACTGGATCACTTTCTTTCCATTGAATATATTCCTTGTTCTTGAAATATTGCCAGTACTTGTACCTACATTAAATGTCTTGCCATGCCCCTTCACTGCCTATTGATGCACTCTAATGAATGATTTAAAGCAGATTCAGCAGTGACCACTTTCAACCCAAGCAAAATCCATTTGCCCAACTGTCCATCAGTTTTTCAAGCCAAAAGCCGTATTACATTTTTAAACCACAAAGGTTCATATCAAACCTGAACTCATGTTTGCTGCATCTAGTATATTCCCTCAGTCACGCTTTAAATAAGTTATTTCCTTTAATGTACCTCTACTGAGTAACCCATGCATTTTAATGCTTGGTAATTTTATGGATTTTTTTGTCAACTGGCGCAAGAGTAACTGCTCTGCCTGGTTGCAGATGTTTTCTATACTTGTATGGGTTCCTATTTTATCTGCTGGATCTATAACCATTTCTAACATTCACTGACAATTTAATCTTTAGTTTCTTTACTACTCTGGCTGAATATGCTGTGACTAGCCTCTACCTTCACACAGGCTGCTTTTTTTTTGAGGAATTAGCCAGGACCTGCCCTTCCAACCTTTTGGGTCTTAGTTTTGGCACCTTCCAGTGGATTAGGCTACACAGCTCCATTATGTGACCTCCAGGTTAGTGCTGTGTAGTCTGGTACTGCAGAGATTACTGGTTAACAGACTTGAGTGGCAGGTACTAAATATTTAGTTTAAAAACAAAAAACTGCGGATGCTGGAAATCCAAAAGAAAAACAAAAATACCTAGAAAAACTCAGCAGGTCTGGCAGCATCTGTGGAGAGGAGCACAGTTAACGTTTTGAGTCCGAATGACCCTTCAACAGAACTAAGTAAAAATAGAAAAGAGGTGAAATATGAGTTGGTTTAAGGGGGTGGGGAGGTGAACAAGAAGAGCTGGATAAAGGGCCAGTGATAGGTGGAGATAACCAAAAGGTGTCACAGACAAAAGGACAGAGGTGTTGAAGGTATTATTATCTAAAGGAATGTGCTAATTAAGGGTAGAAAGCAGGACGAGCAAGGTACAGATAGCCCTAGTGGGGGTGGGGTGGGGGGAAGGGATCGAAATAGGCTAAAAGGTAGAGATAAAACAATGGATGGAAAATACACTTAAAATAATGGAAGTAGGTGGGTAAAGAAAAATCGATATAAATTATTGGAAAAAACATAAAGGAGGGGGAAAATCGGAAAGGGGGTGGGGATGGAGGAGGGAGTTTAAGATCTAAAGTTGTTGAACTCAATATTCAGTCCGGAAGGCTGTAAAGTGCCTAGTCAGAAGATTAGGTGCTGTTTCTCCAGTTTGCATTGAGCTTCACTGGAACAATGCAGCAAGCCAAGGATGGACATGTGGGCATGAGAGCAGGGTGGAGTGTTGAAATGGCAAGCGACAGGGAGGTCTGGGTCATGCTTGCGGACAGACCGAAGGTGTTCTGCAAAGCCGTCACCCAGTCTGCGCTTGGTCTCTCCAATGTAGAGGAAACCACATTGGGAGCAACAAATGCAGTAGACTAAGTTGAGGTGAAATGCTGCTTTTCTTCAAAGGAGTGTTTGGGCCCTTGGACGGTGAGGAGAGGGGAAGTAAAGGGGCAGGTGTTGCATCCTCTGCGGTTGCATGGGAAGGTGCCGTGGGAGGGGGTTGAGGTGTAGGGGGTGATGGAGGAGTGGACCAAGGTGTCCTGGAGGGAACGATCCCTGCGGAATGCCACCAGGGGGGGGTGAAGGGAAGATGTTTGGTGTCATCATGCTGGAGTTGGTGGAAATGGCGGAGGATGATCCTTTGAATGCAGAGGCTGGTGGGATGATAAGTGAGGACAAGGGGGACTCTATCATGTTTCTGGGAGGGAGAAGAAGGTATGAGGGCGGATGCGCGGGAAATCGGCCGGACAAGGTTGAGGGCCCTGTCAACCACCGTGGGTGAAAAACCTCAGTTAAGGAAGAAGGAGGACATGTCAGAGGAACTGTTTTTGAAAGTGGCAACATCAGAACAGATGCGACAGAGGCGAAGGAATTGAGAGAATGGTATGGAGTCCTTACAGGAAGCGGGGTGTGAGGAGCTGTAGTTGAGGTAGCTGTGGGAGTCGGTAGGCTTGTAATGGATATTGGTGGACAGTCTATCACCAGAAATTGAGACAGAGGTCAAGGAAGGGAAGTGTCGGAGATGGACCATGTGGGAATGATGGAGGGGTGGAAATTGGAAGCAAAATTAATAAATTTTTCCAGGTCCAGACGAGAGCATGAAGCAGCACCGAAGTAATCATCGATGTACCGGAGAAAGAGTTGTGGGAGGGGGCCGGAGTAGGACTGGAACAAGGAATGCTCCACATACCCCATAAAGAGACAGGCATAACTGGGGTCCATGTGGGTACCCATAGCCACACCTTTTATTTGGAGGAAGTGAGAGGAGTTTGAGGAGAAATTGTTCAGTGTGAGAACAAGTTCAGCCAGACGGAGGAGAGTAGTGGTGGATGGGGGTTGTTCGGGCCTCTGTTTGAGGAAGAAGCGGAGAGCCATCACCCTATCCCGGTGGGGGATGGAGATGTAGAGGGATTGGACATCCATGGTGAAGAGGTGGTTGGGGCCAGGGAACTGGAAATTGTTGATGTGATGTAGGGTGTCAGAGGAATCATGGATGTAGGTGGGAAGGGACTAGACAAGGAGAGAGAATGGAGTCAAGATAGCAAGAAATGAGTTCCGTGGGGCAGGAACAAGCTGACACGATTGGTCTGCCGGGACAGTTCTGTTTGTGGATTTTGGGTAGGAGGTAGAAGCGGGCCGTCCGAGGTTGGGAGACTATCAGGTTGGAAGTTGTGGAAGGAAGATCTCCAGAGGAGATGAGGTCAGTAACAGTCCTGGAAACAATGAGTTCAACAATTTTAGATCATGAACTCTCTCCTCCATCCCCACCCCCTTTCCGATTTTCCCCCTCCTTTTTGTTATTTCCAATAATTTATATAGATTTTTCTTTTCCCACCTACTTCTATTATTTTTAAGTGTATTTCCATCCATTGTTTTATCTCTACCTTTTAGCCTATTTCGATCCCTTCCCCCCACCCCAACTAGGGCTATCTGTACCTTGCTCGTCCTGCTTTCTACCCTTAATTAGCACATTCCTTTAGATAATATCACCACCTTCAACACCTCTTTGTCCTTTTGTCTGTGACATCTTTTGGTTGTCTCCACCCATCACTGGCCCTCTATCCAGCTCTTCTTGTTTCCGCCGCCCCCCCTCCTTTAAACCAACTTATATTTCACCACTTTTCTATTTTTACTTAGTTCTGTTGAAGGGTCATTCGGACTCAAAACGTTAACTGTGTTCCTCTCCACAGATGCTGCCAGACCTGCTGAGTTTTTCCAGGTATTTTTGTTTTTGTACTAAAAATTTGGTGTTGTCCCACTTCACCACAACACAAAGTTTGAGCTTTTTCACAGGTGATCCAGGTTTGGAAGTCACTGCCTAAAGGTTCTAGTGAGTGCTGTAACCTACAAGTGCACAAATAGGCTGAATAGTTGTTTGTAAATTTTCCTTTCAAAAGGAACTATTCAGTCAATCATACCTATGGCTCTTTGAAAGACCTATCCATTTAGCCTACTCTGCTGCCAAGCCTCAATTTACAGCACTCTTGAATCTGCAACTGTCTGACTCATGTCCCCACTATATAGGACTTGAACACTAAAATCAGGGCTGACACTTCTGGTACTGAGGGAGTGCAACACTGGAAGTGTTGTCTTTTTGGATGAGATGTTAAACTGGTCTCTTGCCCTCCCCTGCCTCACCAAAGTGAATATAAGATCTCTTCACTTTTTAAGAGCAGGTGCCCTGGCCAATGTTTATCCCTCAAGCATCATTTAAAATGGATGATCTCATTGCTGTTTGTGGGATCCTACTGTTTCCTACAATACAACAGTGATCACACTTTACAACAAATTATATATTTTTTAAAGTGCTTTGGGACATCCTGATGTCATAAGGCACACAAAGCGAAATGTAAGGCTTTCACTTTCCCAATAGGCTATGAATGTTGTGAAGTAGCTATGGATTTTCATTTTGAAGTTTGTTTTGATAACTTTCTAATCAAATCACTTGCGGTTGTTTGATTACAAGGCCTGAGTCAAGGAAAAGTAGTTTATCTGAAGTTATGCATCCACTCCGGATTGGGAATGTCCTGGACTTCCTAGACTGTTATTTCCCCACTTGAAGTAATGGCACTGGAAGTGACTTGAGATTAAAAGGTGAACTAATAGCTATCCAGTGACTCCTGCTGAGGGTGCAGGACCCTGGTTCCCCTTGGATTTTCATTCATTATAAATATTTATTTCAAATGCAGTGACTTGTGTAGATAAACATGGCAGTCACATGTGGCAAGTTGGTCTGTTTCTGGTAGTGGTTGAGGGAACAATATTAGCTAAGAGCAGCTCAGTCTTATAGACTCAACGTTAACTGTTTCCCTCTCCACAGATGCTGCCAGACTGAGTGTGTCCAGCATCTGCAGTGTTTGTGGCATTCAGTTTGGGATGTTGGACTTGGCAGTTATTCAGTATGATTACTGAATTGAGGCTTCTAATGAAGTTTGGGGTTTTATAGTAGTCCCCTGGGATCACTTTAAAATTTTAAGTTTGTTGGAATACTTTACTTTCACTGAACGGTTTTGATGCAGCTTAAGGGGCCTGTGAATAAGTGCCAGAAAAATCATTCTCCATATCTGCAGGCCTATACTAGTATTCTGGGAGGAAACAAAAGTGGAACAAAGGCTTGATGGTTCATCAGTTGTGCAGAAAACTACAGATTATGAAGGCAGGCTATTGCCAGTGTGCTCTGTAACTGGAGCTGCAGCCTGCACATAAACAAATCTGACGTCATGCCTTCAAACCAGCAAAACAAGTGGTGCATAATAAAATGGATTGAATCTCTGATTACTGTGCCAAGATGGAGTGTTCCTCTCCCTGGAGTATCTTGTGCTGATCTAAATGCTGGCATAGTCTCTTGCAACCTTTGAAACCTTGGGTTGCAACCTAATTTAAAGTGGCAGGCTTTAAAAAAAAACACTTGCAGACAAAATTCAGATTTAAAGGCTGACATCACATTCTCATGTGTATATTATAACATCAGTGTTGGTTGTTATATATTGTTTTCAAATGGAGGTGAGAGAACATAGACAAAACTGCAAAAATAAATCCAGCCTCAAATCCCACATTAAAACTGAAATTGACCTTAGCTCTACCAGCTTGAAGTCCAGTATTAGTTAAAGATTTATGTATCAGCATAGTGCCTCCTTCATGCAGTGACTTGTATAGGTAAACGAGTCTGCATTATGCCCCACTAACAATCACTGTCTAGTTAATCAGGATACCAGTTCTGTTGAAGAGCCATGCGGACTCGAAACGTTAACTGTGCTCCTCTCCACAGATGCTGCCAGACCTGCTGAGTTTTTCCAGGTATTTTTGTTTTTGTTTATCAGGACAACTGCCTGCTTTTCCTTGAGCTAAGATATGGGATTGTTTTTAACATCACCTGAACAAGCACAGGAGGATCTTTGTTCAACATTTGAAATATACGATGGTATTGTCACCATTTGTACAGTCCATTTTTGAGGGATGGTGAATTTAAGACAAGTCTGTAACAATATGCCATCTGCTGAGTAACAGAGGTAAAACATCTCATTACTGGAGTGCCTGTAACCCTGTCCTCGAATACAGAAATTCTAGCATAGTTTACATGAAAAATTGGAATCGCAGATGATCCCAAAACCAATTGTAATCCTGGGATCTAAAATAAAAACAGTTTGAATAAATTACAACCCTGAAAATTGGATTTTTGAAGCATAGGAGCTCTGGATTGTAGTGCAAAACAGTGGTTAAAGTATATTCTAGTTTGTATATCTGCTCCCCCACCTGATGTCAGAAACCAAACTCTTTACAAAGCCAGTGTCCACTTGTTTGTTGAGAAATAATGCTAGTGTCTCATCCCTCCATTTTAAAGGACTTGATGCTGTAAAATTATCATTTTATTGTCTAATTATTACACAAGGCCATAAATCAGATTTCACAGCCACAAACATCATATAGCAGAATCCAATTACTGCAGTCCTCTTCAATTCTCCCCCTAGTTCATTTTCCTTGTTGTTATCTCCCTCTAACTTTCTAAAGCATTAGAAAAAAGCTTATTTGAGTTTGGTCATCCCCCTCCGCCTCTATAATCTGCATCCACATGACCATTAAATGCTGAAGTGTCACGAGTGTAATCACTTCTTCCAATTTTCACCACTGAGGCACTGACTGCGGTACAATACCACAGGCACCAGCAACCTCCTGATATCTTGGTGTCCAGGATCCATTTTACAATCCAGTTGGACTGGTAAACATTAAAATCTGATTACATTTTTTTAACCAATGGGAGCTATGCCACAGGGTTTCACTTGTTTTATAAACTAACATGTTATGCACTCAGGTTTACTTCCCCTAAGAAGTCTCATGACTTTATTTGTTCATTGCTGGCTGGGCCAGTATTTATTGCCCCATCCCTAATTGCTCTTGAACTGAGTGGCTTGCTAGGCCATTAGAGTCAACCACATTGCTGTGGGCCTGGAGTTGCATGTAGGCCAGACCAGGTAAGGGATGGCAGACTTCCTTAAGGAAAAGATGGATTTTTATGACAGTCAATGGTTTCATGGTCATTAGACTTCTAATTTCAGACTTTTTATTGAATTTGAATTCAAATTTCACCATCTGCCATGGTGGGATTTGAACCTGGGTCCCCAGAGATTGACCCCGAATATCTGGAGCACTAGTACAGTAACAATACTACTGCCATCCCTCTCCCCTCCATCTTGGAAGTTATTTATTCCTGTGGAGATCACTAAGTGCTACAGTCCTCCAGAGGATTCTCCTCTGCTGCAGATATTCCCAGAGGTAAAACTTCCATTTTCCATTTCTTCACTGGATGCCTCTGTCCCTTGTTCTGGTTACTTTTCAATACTTGCAAGCTAATCTACTTGTTGCTTTCTTTGCTACAAAACTGGAGACCACTAGATTCGACCACTAGTTTCAAACTAGGCAATCTTCTATCTTCTGTTCTCTCAAGATTCAAACTGCATGGAAGACAGACAATGAATTTGGTGTCTTACTCAGTGCATGTCTATAACTTTGGCCATCTTGAGCTGCAAACTGCACACCTGTTCCAAGCTGCAACTAACTCAGCAAAAACACCCAGACAAATTGAAACCAGAAGAACTTTCCCAAGCTTCACTGTCTCCATGACTTCATAGCCTGCTCTGGGCTGTCCTCAAACCAACCTTTAATTCTCCCTCATTTCTTGTTCTGAAGTAAATGGATTTAACATTCAGTAAACCCTGAAACTTTTAAATTAAGCTCTAGCTCAAACCTCTCTGGATTGCATTTCTTTGTAAGCACTGCAAACATCATATCTCCAGCTTGCATTATAGCTTATCGCTTCTAGTCTGACTTCAATTAACCATGTTAGGCCCAGTATCATTCTGCCTCTATCTGATCTGGTTCATGTAGCTCAGTCAGACTGTACTTTGTTTTTATTCAATATAAAGAGAATTGACACTTGTACAAGGTAATTCTGTTTCAGCTGAACAGTCACCATCTTGTATTGAAGCTCAATTGGTGGGTACTGAAAAATCCAGTGGACAGCTCAGAAGAAACTACCCTAAGAATGTGGAACTTGCAACCACAGGTGGTGGGTGAAATGTGTAGGTGCTTTTAAGGGGGAGAGTGAGAAAACCAGTAAATGGTTACTGATAGACTTGCATGAAATGAGGAGGCTTGTGTATAAGTACTGGCATAAGCTGTTTTTATTCATTCATGGGATGTGGGCTTTGCTGGCTGGGCCAGCATTTTATTACCCATCCCTAGTTGCCCTTGTGGTGGTGAGCTGCCTCCTTGAACTGCTGCAGTCCCTGTGGTGTAGGTACACCCACAGTGCTGTTAGGGAGGGAATTCCAGGATTTTGACCCAGTGACAGTGAAGGAATGGTGATTTATTTTCCAAGTCAGGATGGTGAGTGACTTGGAGGGGAACCTCCAGGTGGTGGTGTTCCCATGTCTGCTGCCCTTGCCCTTCTAGGTAGTAGTGGTTGTGGGTTTGGAAGGTGTTGTCTAATGGTCCTTGGTGATATCCTGCAGTGTATCTTGTAGATGGAACACACTGCTGCTACTGTGCATCGATGGTGGAGGGAGTGGATGTGGTTGGGCCAAATGTGCAATATCCTATGTAATCTTCAACCATTCTGGCTGCCTGGTTTTATCACTGCAAACTAAAACCTAGAATTAACTTAAACATTGAGGATTGTGATTCAATTTGAGATGCATTTGGGGATGCACTGTAGGTAACACTGGTGCTGACTTGTATCTTGGTTTAAAAACCTAGTAAATTGAATGCCAGCAGGCCAACTTGTAGCCAGGACACTACTCTGAGTTTACTAGGTGAAAGGGCAGCTTTACTGTCTAACCTGTCCTAATAAATTGCAGAGTTTCTACACTAATTTGAAAATTGTATTTGTGAAGCTACAACAGCATATCTCATTTACCAAACTTTCTTTCTTTTAGGGTAGGGAAAACCTCATTGATGAACCAGTATGTAAACAAAAAGTTCAGTAACCAGTATAAGGCAACAATAGGGGCAGACTTTCTAACCAAGGAAGTGATGGTGGACGATCGATTGGTGACTATGCAGGTAATGCTAAAGCCAATTTACTCAGTGGTACAAACTAGAATTTCCTGTGCTTGGTCTGTTCACTTTTTTTATTGGGACTTGGGGGCTGGTAAACGTAAACTAAACAGTCTCCATTCAAAAACTGAAGGATGCACCATCCGTGGCTTAAGGATGGTATCAAATTGTAAAAAATACAAACCTATCACTAATCTTTGGAATTTGGGAGATTGGGCAAATTTTAGAAATCAAAGTGAGCTAGCTAGAAATATAAGCAGGTTATTAAGTATATAGAAGGGAAATGTTGGATCCTTGGGTGAGACTGGGAATTAATGGGAAACCAAGAAATGGCAGAAATGTTAAGTGTTTTGTATCAGTCTTCACAGAAGACAAAGCATAGTTGAAAATCAAGAGGAAAAATGAACTTGGAACAATGATCACTAGGGTAAAGGTACACGGGAAAAGTAATGGGATTAGAGGCTGCTGAGACCCCTGGACCTGATGGCCTGTATCCTTGGGTCTTGAAGTGGCTACAAGAGACAGTGGATGCTTTGGTTGTAATCTTTCAAAATTCACCAGATTCTGCTAAGCTCCCAGCAAATTGGGGAAAACCACAAATGTAACTTCAAGAAAGGAGGAGACAACAGGAAACTGCAGGCCAGTTAGTCTGACATCTGTCATGGAAAAATGCTGGATTCCATTAGGAAGTAGGACATTTAGGAAAGCATAATATAAATCAGTCAACATTTTATGAAAGGGAAACCATTTGATTCATTGAGAATGTAACAAGCAGAGTGAAATGAAGGGGAACCACTAGAAGAGGTATATTTGGATTCCCAAAATATATTTGGTAAGGTGCCACAAGGTTGCTACACCAGATGAGAGCTCATGGTGTTGGGGATAACAGTAGCATGGATAGGGAATTTCTTTAACAGTCAGGATAAATGGGTAATTTCCAGGTTTGCAAACTAACTAGTGGTGTGCCACAGGGCTCAGTGCTGGGGTGTCCCCTATTTATAATCTATTAAGGACTTGGATGAAAGACCAAGCAATGGTAGCTAAATTTGCAGATCCAGTAGATAGGAAAGCAAATTGTGAAGGGGACACTGCAAAAGGATTTGGGTTGAGTGAGCAAAAATTAGCAGATGAGTATGTTGGGAGAAATAAGCTTGTCTGCTTTGACCAGGATGAGCAAAGCCAAAAATTTAAGATTGTAGAAATCTATGGTAAAGAAAAGCCTGGATGTCCTGGCACAATTTCAAAGCTAGCATGTAGGTACAGCAAGTAATTAGGAAGGCAAATGGAATGTTGGCCTTTATTGCAAGGGGGTGGATGCAAAAGTAAGGAAGTCTTGCTGCAACTATACAGGGTACTGGTGAGAGTGCACCTAGAATACTGTACAGTTTTGGCCTCTTAAGGAATATACTTGCATTGGAAGCAGTTCAGATGAGGCTCACTAGGCTGATTCCTGGGATGAAGGGGTTATGAGGAAAGGTTGGTGAGGATACTTGTGGGGGAGTCCAGAACTAGACACCTTTACCTTTTTTTAAAACTAAGGCATGTCTCAAGATGCAGATGAGGAATTTCTTGGTCGTTTGATGTTTGGAATTCTCTAAACCAGAGCAGTTGAAGCTGGGTCATTGAATATATTCAAGGCTGAGTTAGACAGATTTGATCAAGGGAGTTGAGAGTTATTGGGGGTGGGTACAGGCAGGAAAGGAGTTGAGACCACAATCTGATCAGCCATTATCTTATCAAAGCTTGAGGGGCTGAGTGACCTCCATGATCTTAAAACACACTTGACTGACTTTCTATGCATAACCATTGGTTCTTAAAAATATATATATGTAGACTAGTTGCAAATTTGATGGAATAATAGTGCTGAATTAATGTTTTGAGATGTTCCTGGGTTTTATGAAGTTTTTTTCAGCTAGGAGAGGATGACCTGTTTCTACTTTGACTCAGAACTGCCTGAGCTCCATTGGCAGGCATCCATTGAGCAGTGGGGTTCCCAACAGTTGAATCTCCATCTGCTTAAGAGGGCCTTTAGCCATCCAACTTCTGGGTCTCCTTTTTGTATGTCCATTCTTGTCCTACTTGGGCGCCCTTTTGAGGTTCCACAGATGTTGTGCCTAGTGGCTTAACTAATGCAGAACACACATTTATCCTGAAGCTCAAGGCATTATGCATGAACACAGTCCTTAAATATTTAAGCCCAAACTTTGACCCAATGTTGGTGTCTTGAGTTTAAAAACTTTGCTTCATTCTCATCAAATTAAATGCATAAATGCCTGATCAAGTTTAGATTGTCTTTGTGATCTTCAAAGACAATTTCCTAGTTATGTCTTAGGAATATTTAAGTCCACCAGATATTGTATTGACATTGCTAGGTCCTTCCCAGGGTCTAAAGGCTTCAAGTTTGTGATGGGATTTTAAACTTTGTGGTCTTGTCTTCAGATCTGGGATACAGCAGGACAAGAGCGGTTTCAGTCATTGGGCGTGGCATTCTACAGAGGAGCTGATTGCTGTGTGCTGGTCTTTGATGTAACAGCGCCCAACACATTCAAAACCCTTGATAGCTGGAGGGATGAGTTTCTCATTCAAGCTAGTCCACGAGATCCAGAAAACTTCCCATTTGTTGTCCTTGGAAACAAGATAGATTTGGAAAACAGACAAGTATGTATAATCTTTTCAATGGGAATGTTGTATGCAGTGTTCACTTGGTGGTTTAAGCTTTTTAGCCTTTGCCCCTCAAGCCATATGAGAGCCTGGTGCTCAGCTTGCCACATCTCCTGAGTGGCTTAGTGGATGCTACACCACACAATGGATTTTCTATTCAATTACCTATAGAGAATTTTGTATTGCTTTGTGTACTTTTACAACATTGCTCTTCCCTACCTTCATTCTTGACGGTGCTGGCATTAATTGCCATTGACCAATTTCAGGACAGTTGAGAATCAACCATTTTGGTGTAAAACAAGTCACCAGCCAGACTGAGTGGTGAACCAGTTGAGCTTTTGTCTGACAGCTTCTTGATCAGTTCTGATACCCTTTTGAAATTCTCAACTGCCATGGTAGGATTTGAATTTACATTATCTGGATTACTTGTCCAGCAAGTATCCTACAGTACCCTGAAATTGGAAAGATATTGGGCTGACAGAACTTTCATGTACATCTTGAAAGGGAACCCAGCTGTCTCCCCATGCTCATCAATGGCATGCCCTTCCCAGGTCCCCCATCAACATCCTGGGAGGTTTGCTTTGAAAAGTTGAACTCTACCAATTACACTGTAGCCAAACAGCAGGTTGGAGACTGGGTGTTCTGCCTGACCCTCAGCCTATCTATATCCTGACAACTAGGTCAGCAATGTAATGGGGCACCACTTGCCTGGAAAAGTACAGAAACAACAATGTATGATGCCTTCCAGGATGTTTAATGTTGGTGCCTAGCCAATTTGATTCAGTACCCACCCCTCCACTAGCTGAAGTATATACAATCTACAGGATACACTGCAACATTGTGGTTACTTTAACAATTGTACTACAACAAGATTAGCAATTTGAAAGACTTGTGTTTTTATATAGCACTTTTCATGACTAGCTGTTTAAAAACACTTTTTACAGCTAATGAAGTACTTTGTGTAGTCACTATTGTAGGAAATGTAGAGCAGCTATATGTACACAGCAGACTCTCAAACAGCAATGTGGTGAGTTTGTGATTGGGGGATAAATGTTGGCCAGATACTTCCCTGCTCTTCAGTAGTGCCATGGGTTTTATTCATTTGCAGGATATGGGCATCATTGGCTAGGCTAGCATTTATTGCCCATCCTTAATTCGCCTTGAATGTGGTGGTGAACTGCTGCAGTCCATATGGTGTAGGTACACTCATAGTGCTGTTAGGGAGTTCAGGATTTTGACCCAGCGACAGTGAAGGAATGGTGATATATTTCTAAGTCAGGATGGTGAGTGGCTTGGAGAGGAACTTGCAGATGGTGGTGTTCCCATGTGTCTGCTGCCCTTGTCCTTCTAGATTTGGAAGGAGCTGTCTAAGAAGCCTTGGGCAATGGTGACTCCCAGTCCTACTCTGGCCCCCTCCCACAACTCTTTCTCCGGTACATCGATGATTATTTCAGTGCTGCTTCGTGCTCTCGTCTGGACCTGGAAAGTTTTATTAATTTTGCTTCCAATTTCCACCCCTCCATCATTTTCACATGGTCTATCTCTGACACTTCCCTTCCTTGACCTCTGTCTCAATATCTGGTGATAGACTGTCCACCAATATCCATTACAAGCCTACCGACTCCCACAGCTACCTCGACTACAGCTCCTCACACCCCGCTTCCTGTAAGGACTCCATCCCATTCTCTCAATTCCTTTGCCTCCGTCGCATCTGTTCTGATGATGCCACTTTCAAAAACAGTTCCTCTGACATGTCCTCCTCCTTCCTTAACCGAGGTTTTCCACCCACGGTGGTTGACAGGGCCCTCAACTGTGTCCGGCCCATCTCCCGCGCATTCTCCCTCCCAGAAACATGATAGGGTCCCCCTTGTCCTCACTTATCACCCCACCAGCCTCCGCATTCAAAGGATCATCCTCCGCCATTTCCGCCAACTCCAGCATGATGCCACCACCAAACATATCTTCCCCCCCCCCCCCCCTCCATGACACCCTGGTCCACTCCTCCATCACCCCCTACACCTCAACCCCCTCCCATGGCACCTTCCCGTGCAACCGTAGAAGATGCAACACCTGCCCCTTTGCGTCCCCTCTCCTCACCGTCCAAGGGCCCAAACACTCCTTTCAAGTGAAGCAGCATTTCACTTGCACTTCCCTCAACTTAGTCTACTGCATTTGTTGCTCCCAATGCAGTTTCCTCTACATTGGAGAGACCAAATGCAGACTGGGTGACCACTTTGCAGAACACCTTCGGTCTGTCCGTAAGCATCACCCAGACCTCCCTGTCGCTTGCCATTTCAACACTCCACCCTGCTCTCATGCCCACATATCCGTCCTTGGCTTGCTGCATTGTTCCAGTGAAGCTCAACGCAAACTGGAGGAACAGCACCTCATCTTCCGACAAGGCACTTTAAAGCCTTCCGGACTGAATATTGAGTTCAACAATTTTAGATCATGAACTCTCTCCTCCATCCCCACCCCCTTTCTGATTTTTCCCCCTCCTTTTTGTTTTTTCCAATAATTTATATAGATTTTTCTTTTCCCACCTACTTCCATTATTTTTAAATGTATTTCCATCCATTGTTTTATCTCTACCTTTTAGCCTTTTTCCATTCCTTCACCCCACCCCCACTAGGGCTATCTGTACCTTGCTTGTCCTGCTTTCTACCCTTAATTAGCACATTCCTTTAGATAATATCACCACCTTCAACACCTCTTTGTCCTTTTGTCTGTGACATCTTTTGGTTGTCTCCACCTATTACTGGCCCTCTATCCAGCTCTCTTGTCCCAACCCCCCCTTAAACCAGCTTATATTTCACCCCTTTTCAATTTTTCCTTACTTCTGTTGAAGAGTCATACGGACTCGAAACGTTAACTGTGCTCCCTTCCACAGATGCCGCCAGATCTGCTGAGTTTTTTCAGGTGTTTTTGTTTGTTTTCCAGCATCTGCAGTTTTTTGCTTTTATCTTGATGTCCCCCAGGATGTTGGTGGGGGATTCAGTGAATGCTAATATGTACCCAAGCTGGCAGAGGAGGCCTTGGTTTAACATATCTGCCAAAAGATGACGTCTCCAATGTAATGCTTCCTCAGTACTGTACTGAAGTGTTTGCCTTGGTTTTTTCAGTCCTGAAGAATTTTAGAATATGATCCCTTCCAACTTTCCCACAGCAATATACCCAGATCAGGATAATGTGCAGTTCTTCATTGTCTTGGTCAGCCCTGGAATTCCCTAGAATCTGACAGATACCACATGGACTGCACCAATTCAAGACCAGACCTCCAGTTTAGGCCAACTAGGGATGAGCAACAGATATGGGAAACAGATCAGCTTGCGTCCCAAGAAACAAGTAAATTTGGCAGTGTAGGGACTGGGGCTACAGCCCTCCAGATATACTTGTATTGAGTGACACTACAGAAACTTGCATTTCTTAACTGTGAGCGTTTGCTGAAATGTCTTTTTCCTCTTTCCAGGTCACTGCAAAAAGAGCACAGGCATGGTGTCAGAGCAAAAATAACATCCCATATTTTGAAACCAGCGCAAAGGAGGCAATAAATGTGGAACAGGCTTTTCAAACAATTGCACGGAATGCACTTAAACAGGTACAATCTGATCTGCCTGCTTAATTCCATGAAAGTATACTGTGCTCATTTGGTTCACAACAGTGTAGTTGTCATGAGATATTTACACAAGCTTTCTGAGGCTTGGGGGAATGGGTCAACAGATGGTTCTTAACCTATAGAGCTACAATTGCTTGGTGCTCTTCCAAGCCTATCTTTGGTACCACTTGTAAATGAAACACAACCCAGCATGGTAACTCCTTCCTTCAAATGGTCTATTGTTTGACAGTTCTGGTCAAATGTATGGGTCTTGTGAAATTCAGCCATCTTCCTGGCGGTAATCTGCTTCTCTGAAGGGATGGATGGATGTGTGGCAAGTCAGCTTCTCCTTCCCTTCTCCACACTTCTGATCCCCTGGCTTTTGTCTCTTCTTATACCATCTCAGTATCTGGGAGGGCTTGACTAATTGGAGCTAAATTACAAATGGTCACTTAACTAGACAACCTTGAGGCTTTGTACAGTGAATTGTCATCCATCCTGAATCCAAACATCTCAAAGGGAATGGAATTCAACTGACCCATTTCACTTGATTGTGTGCCTTCTGTTTTGTCATTAAGTTTTTAAACTTTTGTGCACTGCAGATTCAATAGGGGGAGAAGGGTAGGAATAGACGACCACTATTGCACCTTTTACACAGCTCAAGATTAATGTTCCTTTTGCTATAAGTGTACAACTTTTATATGCAGAATCATAGTCTACTTTTTAAAAAAAAAAGTCAGCTATTCTGTCCAGCATTTGAGTATGCTATTCAGTACTCCCTGGTGAGCAAAGTCAGCATCATGGGACTAGACATATAAACACTGGCTACAAGAGCAGGTCAGAAGCTAGGAATCCTGTGGCGAGTAACTCGCTCCCTGACTCCCCAAAGCCTGTCTGCCATCTACAAGGCACAAGTCAGGCATGTGATGGAATACTCTCCACTTGGATGAGTGCAGCTTCAACAACATTAAGAAGCTTTGCACTATCCAGGACACAGCCCACTTGATCAGCATCCCGTCCACAAACATTCATTCCCTCCATCACTAATGCACAGTGGCAGCAGTGTGTACCATCTACAAGATGCACTGCAGAAACTTGCCAAGCCTCAGGCAACACCTTCCAAATCCACTACCACCTAGAAGGACAAGAGCAACAGATACATGGGAACACCACCTGGAAGTTCCAAGTCACTCACCATCCTGACTTGGAACTATAGTGCTGTTCCTTCACTACTGGGTTAGAATCCTAGAATTTCCTCCCTAACAGCACTCTGGGTGCATACACCACATGGATTGCATTGGTTCAAAAAGGCAGCTCACTACCTTGAGGGCAATTGGGAATGGGCAATAAAAGCCTGTGACACTTGCCCCATCAAAGAATAAAAAACTTGTGCTACATTTCAACACCAGTGGGAACCAGAATCAGCCATTCTTCAAAAGTATTGGTGGGTGGGAGTGGGGTTATCCCAGGCTCCTACTGGATATTTTATTCATAGGCTGTGGGCATCACTAGCTAGGCCAACATTTATTGCCCTTGTTCAGAGGGCATTTAAGAATCAACCACATTGTTGTGGGACTGGAGTCACATGTAGGCCAGACCAGGTAAGGACAGTAGATTTCCTTCCCTACCCTGAAGGACATTAGTGAACCAGATGGGTTTTTGCAACAATCAGCAATGGTTTTGTGGTCCTCATCAGACTTGATTCAAATTTCACCATCTGCTGTGGTTGGAATTGAATCTGGGCCCCCAGAGCATTACCCTGGACCTCTGGAATTACTAGTCCAGTGACATACCACTACCACCACCCTCACCCAATATCTCTTCTGTGGAACTGCTTGAATTGTCTAATCACTTTCCCTTGTAATATGCCAGAACCCTATATCTTGAGACAATTCTCTGCTGGCATCCCTTGTGCTGTGATTGTGACCTTTTGTCTTTGCATTAACCAAGCATACTCAGTTCTGTACCCTGGTTGTGGCAATTTGTTTTAAAATAAGGCCAGATGCTAAACTGTCTACCCCCTACATCCAACCTTCCAATTCTCTTACATTTTAGCTCACTTGGCCCTCATGTCTCTCATTTAAAACCTGTCCCATCTCCTGACTACACAATTTCCGTATGTTGTTAACCTCTCTACTTTATTTGCCATTTCTATCCAATCCTTGAATGAGTTACTACTGTCCAACTGTGCTTATCTGTTGGACATGCATGAATTTGGGGGTTATGACTGATGAAGTCTGCTGTGATTAATTATACTTTTACTCCAGTGTTTCCTAAACTTTTCCCAATTACTCAATTTTAATGCTTAAATTGGTGTGACCCCCAGAATGGAAGGGTTGTTGAGCAAGAGTCAGGAGGGGAAAGAGCAAGGTCCACTTCAGTATTGAAGACTCAATTGGACCTTGGAGCTAAATCATGTGCATGTAATGGCGCCTCTGCCAATCTCAGGACTGTCCTGCAATGTGTCATAGCATGTGTTCAAAGTACCTTTCCCACAGTGGCTAATTGAGGATTTCCAGGGATGCAATCAGGACAGTGAAAAGTTTGCTTTTCAGCCAGAGCCTTTGGACAACAGTTACCACTGCTGCTTCAAGAGCTCTTGCCCTTAATACCCTGGTGACCCCAGCAGGGGGTTGCAACCCATGGCTTGGTAACCCTGCTTTACTACTTTTAAATCCACTCCTCAGCATCTCAAATGGTTTGTCTTATGCAATTACCTCACTGGTGTTCCCCTAACATGTGGCCCTTGGTGACATTGGGTCTGTGACTTAAAGCACACCAAACACTGTAGATATCAGTCCTTATTAGCAACTGCCTTATGAGCAATGGCTTATCCAGAACTCTTCAGCTCTGCTGTCAAATCCATTCTGGCTCCTGTATATTTACTTGACTCTTCCCATCAGTTGTGGTGAGGGTTCTTGCACATGTTGACCAGTGATGCCTACTTTTATAGCAAAGGTATTCTTCCTCAAACCAATTATATGTAATCTTAAACAAAAACAGAATTACCTGGAAAAACTCAGCAGGTCTGGCAGCATCGGCGGAGAAGAAAAGAGTTGACGTTTCGAGTCCGCAGTAGTTTTTTGTTATATATGTAATCTTTTTAATTTGTAGACTGAGTTAAGATTTACTTAATTTTTCTCCTAGGAAACTGAAGTGGAGCTCTACAACGAATTCCCAGAACCAATCAAACTAGACAAGAATGACCGGGCAAAGACTTCAGCAGAGAGTTGCAGCTGCTGAGTGTGGGAGGGGTGGTTTCCACAAATCAGGCCTTTGACGCAGTCCTCATCCTGCCCTCCCCCTTCCTCCAACCATAAGCCAAGATTCCTTCATGCACCTTGCGTAGTGCCAGTGTGCGCACAAGGAAGAGCTGCATCTAATTAGCAGAGCTGTTGTATAACTGGTAGTAACATTGGAAGGAAAAGCAAATGTATACTGAACTAAGTTTATTGTCTGAAGACCCATGTTTTACAATTGTACTGTAAAATGAATAATTAATGATTTTTAAGTCTGTTCTGTCTGAAGGCAAGAACTGGAAATGGCCATTGTTCTCCAACTTTTTTTTTCGAACCCAGTTCTTGGAGATGACCTGAGCAAAGCCATCTTGCTGTGGATTGTGTTCACCCTGTTCCTTATCTGCTCCCTATTTAGTGTTGCACATTGCCTCCCAGCTCAAGGATGAGCCCATTTTAAACCCACACTTACTGATTTAAATCTTGGGATAAGGGGAATGAAATGCTAAATGGGCACCAGCAATTCTTGGAGATGGCATGACCAGTTCAGTACTTTTTTATTGGCAATTAAAAGTCAATGATGGTAACTTTGGTCCAATAAGTTTATCAAAACTGCTTTATCTTTGTCTGGGTTTCAGTTAAGTGTTCTTAAATTGATTTACTTAACATGCTTGTACTGTATGCAAAAATCAGTATTAAGTTAATTAGAAAGTCCACTTGTTTTGTAGCCTGTAGCTACCCATTGAGATTAGTAACATGAAGTTACTTTTGAACAGACTTGCCAATAGCATGTCTGGTACTAGTGACTACTTGCCAAAGTTACTAGTCTTGCTTCTTAGCTTAAAATCTCAACACTTCAGTGTACTTCCTAAAAGGTTCATATTCTAGTAAGTGCAACAAATTTCTGTAATCATGATATTGCCAATAAATAGAACAGGAGTGACTGTGGTGTTTGATTCTTGACTTTTGTCATTTTTTTTGTCCTCCACCTTCACATGTTTGAGATTTTCAGTCTATCTGGCTCACCCAGAAATAACTATTCCTCTATTTGACAAAGCTTCACCCATCTTCAGTCTTGAATTCCTTTCTTTACCCTATTGTCTGGTTTCTTTTTCTGCCCTCCGTCTGGTCTTTTTGCCGTGGCTGTTCTGAGCCACTCAGTCACCTCTCATGGGGGCATAACCTGTGACCAATTCAAAACAACAGGAGAAATTCTTTGGGCAAGTTCCAGGACATTGCAGTAACATTATCCTCCTCCTCGCAGCTAATTGCTCAAGTTACCTGCATAACCAGCAATGACCACTATCAATGTTGCTCTGAAGGAGTGTGGGGAATCCATGCTCATGACATGTTTTGTTGACCTTGAGTTCTTTATTCTGTCTAGTTTCTTGCTGTGGAAGCAGTTTCTTGCTAGAGTCCATGTTGAGCCTAAGAACTTTCTTTCCCCAAGTAAGAGGGAGTAGTCCAAATAAAACTAAGGAAGTCATGCATGCCATGTAGAGACCAGTCAGTAACATTGCAAACCCACAAGCCTGCTCAACCCAAGAAAATTGGAGGGGGTGGGGGAGGGAAGAGGGGATGAGAGGAGGAAAACTTGTGTAATTGGCTGAACTTATTTGCAGGATTTCAATATCAAACAGCAAATCCCTCAGGTCTGACAGCATCAATGGAGAGAAACGGTTAACATTTCAAGTCTATTACCCTCCTTCAGAGCTCAAGGATTGTACAGACTTGCAGTGCTGTTTTCTCCTCAGATGCTGTCAGACATGAGTTTTTCCAGCACTTTCAGATTTCCAGTATTTTGCTTTTAGCAAATACCCCCTGTCAGGCAGCACCTGTGAAGAGAAACCATTTATTTTGGATTGATGGCCTTTCATAAATATTTCTTGAACCTGTGTTCCTAATTAACAGATTGTTTCACTGCAATTTGCCCTGTGTCTAGGAGCCAGAAAGATATCTGGTCATCTATTCTGGACCACCTTTGGTTATCTTTTTTTTTAGGGCAAAGCTTTTGTAGATTATTCCCATCTCCTAATGTTTTTGATTCATGTTCTCTAGTTCATTTACATAGTTCATTGCAGTAATCCACTCACCCTTTTTAGATTGCTTCAACCCTCCTCCCCCTCCTCCCCCCCCCCCCCCCCCCCCCCCGCCATTGTCTGTGTCCTCCAATTAAGTCAATTTGTCCCCTTTTGCTGACTAATCCTAATGCCTTCTGCTAAGAGAGCAGAGGTATGGTGTTGGCCTCTTGAAACTGCTGTGCCATTCAATATCCAGGGCTGATCTATCTTGACTAAATTTTCGTGCATTAACTTCCAATGTCTAGACAGTCTAAGGTGTAGAATTTGAACAAATGTTAAAATTGATCGTGTTAAAGTCCTTCACTATTACCTATCTATTTTAAGTGCTTTGGAGTATCTTGAAGTTATGAAAAGTTAACTAACTAACCAGGAGCACCTTCACGTGGACTGCTGTGGTACAAGAAATACATCTCCATGACAAGTGTGGACTGTGCCAGTGATATCTACATCACATGAAGGATTTTAATGTTTTCTAATAAATTGCTGACTGGCTACAGTTTGAGCCACATACACTAATCTTATTGGACAAAGCCTATTTTGGAGATGACTAACCATCCAAGACCACTCAGTAACCAAGGAATGAAAGCATGAAACACTCCTTACAATTTTGGAACCAAGTGATGTGGGTAATTAGTGCTGTTCTTAATTCTGTCGATATAGTTAGATACTCGGACTTCAAACACACAGCTCCTCACACCCAGCAACTCCTATTTGAAGAATGAAGGCCAAATGAGAGACAAATGTTTCAACAGTATTGCAACCAGGATGGGAGGAGTGTGAATTATCAAGCCCCACCACTCTGCAGGCTGTACCATTAACTTAAATGTTTAATTTTCTCACCAAAATGGCCAATTGTTTACCTATACTTCTAGTACCTAGAAGAAAAGGGACTCTCACTAGGCTTCTTGCAAAAGCTCAATGATTAAAACAAAACCCCTTTTAAACAAGTTTCAATAACTGGTTGACATGATTGTAATCCAGAAGTATAACCCTTTAAAACTTCCCCCAGTGTGTGCACAGCCACACACACAAACATAAGACTCTCTGGTAGGCTCTACAGAGTCAGGTGGATGGAGGAAAAAAAATTAGGAGGGGGGAAAAAAAGAATTAGAGTTCATGTTTGGCTGGGCCCAGTAGATGTTGGGAAGTTCACCAACAATGCTTCAGTGTGGAGGGGAGCTTAGCTGGACCAATTCTTCCTGTCTCAGCTAGCAAGTCCAAAATTATGTAGACAAATTCTGGCTACAGGCTGAGAGCCACATGGTTTCATAAAGCAGAGAGAGCTAGTCAAGGTAGCCTTCTGTTCTCAGCCTTTCCTATGCTTGGGATGTGGGTGTCACTGGCTAGGCCAGCATTTATTGCCCATCCCATTGCCCTCAGTCAACCACATTGGAGTCACGGTCACAGGTAAGGACAGATTTCCTTTCCTAAAGGGCATTAATGAACCAGATGGGTTTTTAACAACAATTTCATGGTCATCATTGTCCTTTTAATTCCAGATTTCTATTGGATTCCATCTGCTGTGATGTGATTTAAACCTGGGTCCCCGGAGCATTGCCCTGGGTCGCTGGATTATAAATCTAGTGACAATACCACTATGCCATTGACTCCCAAGACTGAAAATAAAACCACAGGTTTGACCTTAAAGTTTGCCTGTGTCATGTGATTGCCTTTTTTGTCTTCCAGCTTTTCATTAAAGTACTTTGCAGTTCAAAACAAACAAAACTTCAAGTACCATACAACTCAGGTGATTTCTTGGAAAAGGCCTGCTTGTTGATAGTTCCAAGGTGAACTTATGACCCCTTTTTAAAAAATAAAACACTCGGGCAGCCTCTAATGTCCAAATAATGCACTGTCCTTCCGTGTTTTAAAAAGAAAAATCCAGTTTAAAGAGATATGATTCTAACAACAGGAAGTCATTTAGCCCATTGTGTCTTTGCTGGCTAAAAATACTAAACTTTCCAGCTCGATCTGTTGATTGCCCTTAGGCTCTGGCACTGCCCGAGTGCATATCCAATTATTTTTTAAAAATGTGATGAAGGTTTCTGTCTTTCAGGCAAAGAGTTCCAGACCCCTACTATCCTGTAGGTGAAATAATTCCTCTGCAACTCCCTCTAATCCTTCTACCAATTAATTGACCTCTGCTCAGGGGAATAGATCCTTCCTATCCACTCTGTCTTGGCTTCTCAGTTTTATACACCTCAATTAAATCTCCCCTCAGCCTCCGGAAAAACCCACCCTATCCAATCTTTCCTCATAGCAGGAATTCTCCATTCCCAGCAACGTTGCATAAATCTCTGACCTGGTGTTTTATACAGTTCTAGCATAACCTCCCTGCTCTTATATTCTCTGCCTCAGCTAATAAAAGAAAGCATCCTGAATGTTTTTATAACCACCTTATTTACCTGTTCAGCTACCTTCAGGGATCTGTGGGCATCCACACTGAGGTTCCTTTGTTTGTCTACACTTCTCCAGTATCCTCCCATTTATTGCCTATGCCTTTGCCTTGTTTGTCCTTCCTGAACACATCGCCTCACACTTCTCCAGATTGAATTCCATTTACCCATTTTTCTGCCCACCTGCCCAGACCATTGGTATTTTCGTGCAGCCTACAGCTTTCTTCCTATCAACCACATGGCCAATTTTTAATGCAAACTTTTTAAATTATGCCCCTTAAAATCTAAATCATTGATATATCCAACAAAATGCAAGGGACCCAGTATTAAGCCTTGTGGAACTTCAGTGAAAATAGCTTCCCAGTCACAAAAACACCCATCAACCTTTATCTTCCTGCACTGAATTAGTTTTGGATCCAACTTGTCACTTTCCTTTGGATTGCACGAGCTTTTACTTTTCTGATCAGTCTGCCATGTGGGTCATTACCTTTGTTAAAATCCATGTCGACTACATCAAACACGCTACACTCTGCCTCAGAAGGTGGTGGAGGTGGGGGTCATTGAATGCTTTTAGAGCAGAGGTAGATAGATTCTTGTTAGGCAAGGGAATCAAAGGTTATCAGGGGTAGATGGGAATGTGCAATTCAAAACAGAAACAGATCAACCATGATCTTATCGAATGGCACAGCAGGCTCGAGGGGCCGAATGGTCTACTCCTGCTCCTATTCCTTATGTTCTTATCAACCAGCCTCAAGACAGAGGAAGTAAGTCTTAAGGCGTATCTTAAAGGGGGAGAGGCAGGGAGGGAATTCCAGAGATTGGGATCCAAACAGCTGAAGGCATAGTCGCCAATGAAGGGCCAAAGTGAATCAGGGATGCACAAGAGGCAACACGTTTTGGTTCAGGAAGAATTAAAAGCAATCTGGAGCTTGTGCAGTGACTCTTGCTGAAAAGTGAGCGCAGGGACAGGAGATGGATGATGTCCCTTCTGCTAAAACTCACTGTGCAGGTTGACATAGGAAGTATGATTGCTGTATTGGAGGGCAATTGACATTAGACAGTCCAATTGAACCCCTAGAGAGACAGTCAGGAGAGAATAGAAATAACAATAATTCTAATGAGCTATTTTTAAAAATTCATTTGTTCAGGAGATGTGGGCATCATTGGCTAGACCAGCATTTATTGCCCTAATTGCCCTTGAGAAGGTGGTGAGCCACCTTCTTGAACCACTGTAGTCCATATGGTGTAGGTACAACCACCATGCTGTTAGGGAGGAAGTTCTAGGATTTTGACCCACCAAAAGTGAAGGAACAGTGATATATTTCCAAGTCAGGATGGTGTGTGTGGCTTGGAGGGGAACTTGCAGGTGGTGGTGTTCCCATGCATCTGCTGTCCTTGTCCTTCTAGGTGGTAGAGGCCGTGGGTTTGGAAGGTGCTGTCGAAGGAGCCTTGGTGAGTTGCTACAGTGCATCTTGTAGATGGCACACACTGCTGCTACTGTGCGTTGGTGGTGGAGGGAGTAACTGATTGTGGATGTCGTGCCAATCAAGTGGGCTGCTATGTCCTGGATGGTGTTGAGCTTCTTAAGTGTTGTTGGAGTTATGCTCATCCAGGCAAGTGGGGAGTATTCCATCACACTCCTGACTTGTGCCTTGTAGATGGTGGGCAGGCTTTGGACAGTCAGGAGGTGAGTTATTCGCCGCAGGATTCCTAGCCTCTGATCTGCTCTTGTAGCCACAGTATTTGTATGGTTAATCCTTGTATTCCTTGTTTTCAAATCCCTCCATGACCTTGTCCTCCCCAATCTCCCTATCTCTGTAATCTCCTCCAGTATCACAACCCTCCGAAATCTCTGCACTCCTCCAATTCTAACCTCCTCAGCATCCCCAATTTTAATCGTTTAATTTTAATTTTAAAAGCACCATTGGCAACTGTGCTTTTATCTGCCTGGGCCTTAAGCTCTGGAATTCTCTCCCTACACCTCTTGACCTCCCTACCTCACTTTCCTCCTTTAGGACATTTCTTAAAACTTACATATTTGAGCAAGATAAAAACAAAAAACTGCGGATGCTGGAAATCCAAAACAAAAAATAAAAAATACCTGGAAAAACTCAGCAGGTCTGGCAGCATCGACGGAGAAGGACACAGTTGACGTTTCGAGTCCTCATGACCCTTCAACAGAACTAAGTAAAAATAGGAGAGGGGTGGAATATAAGCTGGTTTAAGGTGTGGGGGGAGAGAGAGAGGGGGGTGTGGTTGTTGGGACAAGCAAGAAGTGATAGGTGGAGATAATCAAAAGATGTCACAGACGAAAGAACAAAGAGGTGTTGAAGGTGGTGATATTATCTAAAAGAATGTGCTAATTAAGAATGGATAGCAGGACAGGCAAGGTACAGATAGCTCTAGTGGGGGTGGGGTGAAATAAGACTAAAAGGGCATAAAAGGTATAGATAAATGATCGGTGGAATACATTAAAAATAATGGAAATAGGTGGGAAAAGAAAAATCTATTATAAAAATCTATTAAATCTGACATTAGTCGTCTCAATTTCTCTGCTCCTCTCACCCATTCTAACCTGTCTCTCTCTGAAGTTACTGCACTCCGTTCTCTCAGGTTCAACCCTAACATTGTCATCAAACCCGCTGACAAGGGTGGTGCTGTTGTTGTCTGCTGCACTGACCTCTACCTCGCAGAGGCTGAGTGTCAACTCGCAGACACTTCCTCCTACCTCTCCCTGGACCATGATCCCACCACTGAACATCAAGACATTGTTTCCAGGACTGTCACTGACTTCATCTCCTCTGGAGATCTTCCTCCCACAGCTTCCAACCTGATAGTCGCCCAACCTCGGACGGCCCGCTTCTACCTCCTACCCAAAATCCACAAACAGGACTGTCCCGGCAGACCGATTGTGTCAGCCTGGTCCTGCCCCATGGAACTCATTTCTCGCTATCTTGACTCCCTTCTCTCTCCCCTTGTCCAGTCCCTTCCCACCTACATCCGTGATTCCCCTGACACCTTACGTCACATCAACAATTTCCAGTTCCCAGGCCCCAACTGCCTCCTCTTCACCATGGATGTCCAATCCCTCTACATCTCCATCCCCCACCAGGATGGTCTGAGGGCCCTTAGCTTCTTCCTCGAACAGAGGCCCGAACAATCCCCATCCACCACTACTCTCCTCCATCTGGCTGAACTTGTTCTCACACTGAACAATTTCTCCTTTAACTCCTCTCACTTCCTCCAAATAAAAGGTGTGGCTATGGGTACCCGCATGGGCACCAGCTATGCCTGTCTCTTTATGGCGTATGTGGAACATTCCTTGTTCCAATCCTACTCCAGCCCCCTCCCACAACTCTTTCTCCGGTACATCGATGATTACTTCGGTGCTGCTTCATGCTCTCGTCTGGACCTGGAAAAATTTATTAATTTTGCTTCCAATTTCCACCCCTCCATCATTCCCACATGGTCCATCTCTGACACTTCCCTTTTTTTCCTTGATCTCTCTGTCTCAATTTCTGATGATAGACTGTCCACCAATATCCATTACAAGCCTACCGACTCCCACAGCTACCTCGACTACAGCTCCTCACACCCCGCTTCTTGTAAAGACTCCATCCCATTCTCTCAGTTCCTTTGCCTCCGTCGCATCTGTTCTGATGACGCTACCTTCAAAAACAGTTCCTCTGACATGTCCTCCTTCTTCCTTAACCGAGGTTTTCCACCCACGGTAGTTGACAGGGCCCTCAACAGTGTCCGGCCCATCTCCCGCACATCCGCCCTCACACCTTTTTCTCCCTCCCAGAAACATGATAGGGTCCCCCTTGTCCTCACTTATCACCCCACCAGCCTCTGCATTCAAAGGATCATCCTCCGCCATTTCCGCCAACTCCAGCATGATGCCACCACCAAACGCATCTTCCCTTCACCCCCCCGGCGGCATTCCATAGGGATCGTTCCCTCCGTGACACCCTGATCCACTCCTCCATCACCCCCTACTCCTCAACCCCCTCCTACGGCACCTCTCCATGCGAACGCAAGATATGCAACACCTGCCCCTTCACTTCCTCTCTCCTCAACGTTCAAGGGCCCAAACAGTCCTTTCAAGTGAAGCAGCATTTCACTTGCATTTCCTTCAATTTAGTCTACTGCATTCGTTGCTCCCAATTTGGTTTCCTCTACATTGGAGAGACCAAACGCAGACTGGGTGACCGCTTTGCAGAACACCTTCGTTCTGTCCGCAATCATTACCCAGACCTCCCTGTTGCTTGCCATTTCAACACTCCACCCTGCTCTCATGCCCAAATGTCTGTCCTTGGCTTGCTGCATTGTTCCAGTGAAGCTCAACGCAAACTGGAGGAACAGCACCTCATCTTCCGACTAGGCACTTTACAGCCTTCCGTACTGAATATTGAGTTCAACAATTTTAGATCTTAAACTCCCTCCTCCATCCCCACCCCCTTTCCGTTTCTTCCCCCTCCTTTTTGTTTTTTCCAATAATTTATATAGATTTTTCTTTTCCCATCTATTTCCATTATTTTTAATGTATTCCACCGATCATTTATCTATACCTTTTATGCCCTTTTAGTCTTATTTCACCCCACCCCCACTAGAGCTATCTGTACCTTGCCTGTCCTATCCGTTTTTAATTAGCACATTCTTTTAGATAATATCACCACCTTCAACACCTCTTTGTTCTTTTGTCTGTGACATCTTTTGGTTATCTCCTCCTATCACTGCTTGCTTGTCCCAACAACCACACCCCCCTCTCTCTCTCCCCCCACCCCTTAAACCAGCTTATATTTCACCCCTGTCCTATTTTTACTTAGTTCTGTTGAAGGGTCATGAGGACTCGAAACGTCAACTGTACTCTTCTCCGCCGATGCTGCCAGACCTGCTGAGTTTTTCCAGGTTTTTTTTTATTTTTTGTTTCATATTCGAGCAAGCTTTGGTCATCTGACCTAATTTCACCTTATGTAGCTCAGTGTCAAATTTGATCTTATAACGCTGCTGTGAAGCACCTTGGGGCCTTGCCTTACATTGAAGGTGCTATATAAATACAAATTGTTGTTGAGTAGAGAAGTTTAAAGGGCGATTTAATAGAGGTGTTTAAAATTATGTGGAGTCTTCTGGAGTAAATAAAGAAAAGCTTTCTTTCACTGACAGATGTTTCAATAAACAGAGGACACAGAGTTAAGATAATTGCAAATAAAAAAGGTTTTTTACACAGCGAGTTGTTGTGGTCTGCAATGTGCTGACTGGAAGGGCGGTGGAAGCAGATTCAATGAGGGGATTAGATAAATACTGGATAATTTTGCAGGGCTATAAGGAAAGAGCAGGGGAATGGGGACTAATTAAACAGCTTTTCCAAAAAGCCAGCACAGGCACAATAAGCTGGATGACTTCCTTCTGTACTGTATAACTCTATTACTCTATGGCTGTATAACTCTATTACTCTATGGCTGTATAACTCTATTACTCTATGGCTGTATAACTCTATTACTCTATGGCTGTATAACTCTATTACTCTATGGCTGATTTAAGATGATTGGCAAAAGAACCAATGTCCACATGATTTTTTTTAGGCAAGGGAAGTGGTTAGGGTCTGGTTGCTCTGCCTGGGAGAGTCCTGGTGGCAAGGTCAAATTGTGGCTTGAAGTGAATGAATGGCAGGACTATGGGCCGGCAAGTGGGACTAGCTAAATTGCTCTTGCAGAGAGTCGGCATGTACACGTCTGGCCGAATGGCCTCATTGTGTGCTGTACCCATTCGATGATTATATATTTGAGGCATCCAGGCACTCGGGTGGGTCTGGGACACAACTTTCAAAAAAAAAATTCACAAACATCTGGAGCTCAGCTCAGGGATGGTAAAAAGCAGCAAAGTTGATGTAAAACTCACACTTGGAAATGACAGTGAAAGAGCAAATTATCCCATTAACATCCGCCCACCCACATAGTCCCTGGCATCAATTAACCCCAAAGGGGGAATAACTCTGTGATTTCATAAGGTACAATTTGGGTAACTTTTTGTCCTTAGGGATCAGACTTTTATCAGAAAGGAGACGCCGAAGAACGAGTTTAATCTGTCTCCATCCATTTCACCTCCACCTTGATTCAGTTTAAAACCCCAGGAATTCTCCGGATGGCTTAAAGGTCAATTTAGCAGAGCTAATTCTCTCCGGTATCCACAAGATGAAATGCAGCAATAATAAAAGCAAAAAACTGCGGATGCTGGAAATCCAAAACAAAAACAAGAACAAAAATACCTGGAAAAACTCAGCAGGTCTGGCAGCATCTGCGGAGAGGAACACAGTTAACGTTTCGAGTCCTCATGACCCTTCAACAGAACTAAGGAAATATAGAAAAGGGGTGAAATATAAGCTGGTTTAAGGGGGGGGTGGGACAGGTAGAGCTGGATAGAGGGCCAGTGATAGGTGGAGATAACCAAAAGATGTCACAGACAAAAGGACAAAGAGGTGTTGACGGTGGTGATATTATCTAAGGAATGTGCTAATTAAGGGTAGAAAGCAGGACAAGCAAGGTACAGATAGAAATAAAAACAAAAAGATAAGAACAAAAAACTGCGGATGCTGGAAATCCAAAACAAAAACAGAAATACCTGGAAAAACTCAGCAGGTCTGGCAGCATCGGCGGAGAAGAGCAAAGTTGGCGTTTCGAGTCCTCATGACCCTTCAACAGAACTTGTTCTTCTCCGCAGATGCTGCCAGACCTGCTGAGTCTTTTCAAGGTACAGATAGCCCTAGTGGGGGTGGGGGTGAAGGAATCGAAAAAGGCTAAAAGGTAGAGATAAAACAATGGGTGGAAATACATTTAAAAATAATGGAAATAGGTGGGAAAATAAAAATCTATATAAATTATTGGAAAAAAACAAAAAGGAGGGGGGAAAAAAATGGAAAGGGGGTGGAGATGGAGGAGAGAGCTCATGCTGAAATGCAGCAACTTGTGACAGATCCAATTTGCATCGTTGTCGATCCATTGGGATTTACAGGGTCTTTTAAAAATTCGCGGGAATCGGTTGGCTGAAACGGAGCTGGAAATAAAGTGGAGAAAAATATTTCAAAAAGACCAAGAAGTTTTCACTTTTCAATCAGTTTGACAGAGAGAGAGAGAGAGAGAGGAGGAGAGGAGAGGATTTATTTTATTTTATGTTATTTTTTTTGCATGTTTGTTGGTGAGAGACGTGATTTTCTGCAAATGATGATGTTGGACTAGTTTCCTGCACTTTTGAATCTTACTGGATGCAGATTTCGCTCCGAAATGCTAACTCCCCCCCCAAAAAAAAACCCAGAGCGAGCCCTTCCGTGCGCGGCCGCGCGGGGGCGCGCATTGTGTTAGTTGCAACAAATTAAAACCCGATTTATGGTCATGTTCAGCCCCCAAAGGGGTTAAATTTGCGCCGGGCAGGGGGCGCGCTCTCCCTTTGGCGCCGGGGGGCGGCCGTGGCGGGGTGGCCGCCGGGCTCCGGCCCCCAAACCCCGGCTGAAAGGGGCGACCCCTATCCCGGGCTGGCCGGTGTGGCTGGGGAGCCGGTGCGAGTTGCGGGTTACGGGGCGGACGGGGGCCGCCCACCGGCCCGCCGGCCGCCCCACCCGGACGACAAGAGCCCGGCCCGCCGGCCGGCCCGCCGCCCGCCGCCGTCGGGGCGGGGGCCCCGCCGGGAAGCCGCCCGAGAGGCGCCGCAAGAAGCACAAGTTGCCGCCGATCCGGAGCCGGGCTGTTGATGTTTTCCTTGACGTTCGCTCCGAGCGGCCAAATAAAAGCGGCTGCGCAAAAAAATTCCGCAGCCACAGGGTCGAGCAGCCAGAATCCCAGAGCCAGGCGGAGGGAGGAAGGAAGGAAGGAGCCGGGGGGAAAAACCAAGGCAGCCTTTGCAAAATCCTCCACTTTTCCCCCCCCCAATTTTGCAACATATTGTTTGCAATTGGATACTTGTCTCTGCAAATTAACCTTAGTCATTGTCCATCATCATATAGCATTTTATTATTTTATTCCCGCCTCCCTTCTGTTTTCTGACCCATATCCCCCCCAAAAAAACACACACACATTATTCCCCCCCCCCTGGGCCATGTCTGCAGAAGTGGAAACCCTGCCTGTTGCACCAGCCGAGGAGGAAGAGGAGAAGAGCCCGGCTAAGAAGGCGGGATCCAAGAAGAAGAAGTCGGGCAAAGGCAAGAACCAGCAGGGCAAGTACAGCGCGCTGCTGGTGGAGATCGTCCAGCGGCTGGGGGCCCGCAACGGCTCCTCGCTGGCCACCATCTACAAGGAGGCCAAGACCGTGCCCTGGTTCAACGAGCGGCAGGGTCGCACCTACCTGCGCTACGCCCTGCGGGCCCTGGTCCTCAACGGCACCCTCAACCAGGTGAAGGGCAAAGGGGCCAACGGCTCCTTCAAGATCACCAAAAAGGGGGAGGCCGGGCAGGCGGCCAAGAACAAAAAGAAATCCTCCGGCTCGGGCAGCGGCGGCGGGAGCGGGAGCAGCGGCGGCGGGAGCGGGAGCAGCTCGGCTAAATCCCACAAGAAAGGCGCGTCCGGCAAGAAGGCGGAGAGCAGAAAGAATCCAAAGAGTCGCTCCGGGAGCAGCAAGGACAGGAGTAAGAGCAAGAAGGGCAAAGGAAGCAAGGGGTCCAAGAAAGCTTAGAACCGACTTTTGCTCAGTGTGTGTGTGTTTGTTTCCTTTTTTTTTCTCTGTTGTTGCAAAATTTAAAAAAAAACAAAATTGCAGCTGACTTTTGATAAGGTTTTTCGAGTCGTTGTATGACCTGTTTAAATGGGGGGGTTGGGGTTGGGTTGGGGGGGGTGGGGGGGGAAAGGAGGGTTGGGGTTTTTTTTTGTGTGTCTGTGTAGTTTGTGGCCCCATCATGTGCCGCCCGAGTTGATTTAAGAAACGCGGGAAGATTTTTCCCCCTCCCCCCTTTTTACAGGGTTTTCCCCCTTTTTTTTGTTGGCAAAAAGTTTACTTTTTTCCTCCCCCCCTTTTCCCTGGGATTGTAGCTTTTTTTTTAAAAAAAAATTATTTTGGGAAGTTTTTGTGCGTTTTTAATATATTTTCACCTGAATGACGCTCGCCGACTGGTTTAGTTTTTTCTTTTCTGAATGTGAATCATGATCATCCCAAACACTTCGAGATGGAAATGCCCTGGACGCGGGAAATGTTCATCATTTTCGGGAAACCGATGCATTTTTTTTTGGTGTTGCTTTAATTTGAAACCGTTTAGGGAATAAAACTGAATTTGGGTCTTGAATTTGGTCGGAACAATTGGTTCAAATGGGGTCATAAAGGGTTGTTTTACCCATCAAGACTTTAAGAAAAAAACCAAACACCTTTTGGATGGGGAAAAATACAAATTGGAAATTAAGGATTTTTTTTTTCCCCCAAAAGTTTCGGGGTTTTTTTTTTATACCTTCGATTTGATTTTGTTCTTGGCCGATCGTTTAAATTTAAAATCTTTTTTTTTAGGGTGGGGAGCCCCCTGGTTTGCTGCTCTCTTGGCAACTGGCGCCATGGTAACGCTGTCAGCCAATCACCGTGCAGGCAAAACGATTAGTTACATGCGAGGCGGGAGTGAGATCTCTGCGCTGATTGGCGGCTGAAACCCGACCTTAACAATCCGGAAGTCCCAGTTTGGAATTTGCATCTTCCCCGGGTTTAAAATTGTTATTTTTAATTTTTTTTTATTAATGCCTTTGGCGGGGGGGGTGGTTTTTTTTTCCTTCCGAGACGAATTGCAGCCGGGAGAGGGAGGGAGGGGGGAAATGGGGAAAATAAAAAAAGAGTTTGTACCTGAAATGCAAGAAAAAGGGGACCAAAGTTGAGAATGTATTTTGCTTTCCCAATCTTTGTGACATCATTAAAAAAAAATACAACCCAGATAAATCAGTGTTTAGTTGTTTTGCAGAATGCAAGGTTCTGGATTTCACTCTCTCGGGTGTGTGGCCAATGTGCCCCCCCCTTCCCCCCCCATTGTATTGCAAGAATCTCGCCATGTGCCTTTCCTTGTTTCGGGTTCATATCGATTTATATACTGGACGCCTGCCGTGCCTCTGGGTGGGGTCCAAGGGAGAAGCAGCGTTCCTTTTTTTGTTGTTGTTTTGGGATTTTGACGATTCCAAGCGAATTTCTTTATTGAGCAGTTTGTATAACGTGTCGAAACTGTGGAAAATGTTCAATGCCGTAACTGTAAACCTACAACCGTGTAGTCTACATTGCAAAAATGAATAAATGTTTTAAAAGGACAACACTGGGTTTGCTTCTCGTCTCCCACCCATTTGGGCGACCCCAGGGCTATTGTCAGGGAGCACTCCTCCACCCAGAGAGGCTGGGGGGAACCTGGAACACTCCCCTCTCCCCCCCCCAGAGGGCTGAGGGTCAAATAAACAAATCAAAACAGATTTTGTAGCTTTTTGTTTAGCAATGGACATGAAGTAAAGGTAGTTTGATGTCCAAAATGATCTGGAGCATAATTGAATGGTACAGCATGTGGGGGGTAAATGGCCCTTATTCACATTATGATCTCCAGTGTGATGGAATCCATCACTACCCCACCCCCACCTTCATTTTATACCTTTCCCTTGGTCTTGTACAGAATTTAGAGTCCACATACCAGCGACCCTACTGCAGTCTCCCACAGTCCATAAAAAATAGGAGTAGACCACATGGCCTGTTGAGCCTGTTACACCATTCAGTGCAATCGTGGCTGATCTTGGGTTTCAACCCCATTGTTCAGCCCGCCCCCCACATCCCTTAACTCCCTGAGACCATAACCCTGTCTATCCCAGCCTTGAATGTATTCAAATGATTGACAGTAAGATGTTGGTGTGTCAAAATTCAGTGTAATTTTCGCAAGTAAGAATCACCTCCTCCCCCTCCCCTGCCATCGACTTGTAGCAATCTCGGGCTCAGCTTTAGGAAAGACTGGGTGCCACGGTTCGACCCTGAGCTGAATTTCTAGGACATCCGTTTCCATATCCAAACCGCCCCCCTCCTCATTGGAACCGCAAAGGGGTCAAACAACGTCCCTCACTAAAACATCGGGCCATTAATTATAAAAGCAAAATACTGCGGATGCTGGAAATCTAGAACAAAAATACCTGGAAAATCTCAGCAGGTCTGACAGCATCTGTGGAGAGGGATATCATCTATCACTGTCCCTCTATCAAGCTCTCCTGTCCCACCCCCCTCTACCAGCTTATATTTCATCTCATTTCTATATGTCTTAGTTCTGATGAAGGGTCAGGCGGACTCGAAACGTCAACTGTATCCCTCTCCGCAGATGCTGTCAGACCTGCTGAGTTTTTCCAGGTATTTTTGTTTTTGGCCATTAATTATCTCATTGCTGTTTGTGGGATAAGACATAGGAGCAGAAATTAGGCCATTTGGCCCATCGAGTCTGCTCCGCCATTCAATCATGGCTGATAAGTTTCTCAACCCCATTCTCCTGCCTTCTCCCCGTAACCTTTGATCCCCTTACCAATCAAGAACCTATCTATCTCCGTCTTAAATACACTCAATGACCTGGCCTCCACAGCCTTCTGTGGCAATGAATTCCATAGATTCACCACTCTCTGGCTAAAGAAATCTGGATCTTGCTGTGCACAAAGTGGCTGCTACATTTCCTACATGACAAGGGTGAGTGCACTGCAATAAGTATTTAATTGGCTGCAGAGTGCGCTGGGGATGCGAAAGGCGCTATATAAATGTTTTCCTGATGCTTTTTGGTAATTTGGCCTAATATCACCTTATGAAACTAGATGTCAAATTTTACTTTATAATGTTTATAATGGTACATTTTCTTGCCGTTAATGTGTTAACTAAATACAAATTGTTTTAATGTTCATATGTAAGATGTTGGTTCCCTTCACCAGAGAGAGAGACACTCAAATGGGGATATTCCAGAGTCTGCAGAATCCTCTCTGGGCCTGAGTGCTGCTCAGCTCTGCCATCTAGTGCAGGTCTACAGGTAATACAGCATTGGCAAATGGACCTGGGGAGATTCAGTTTGCTTGCTCAGCCCCAGCCTTCTCCAGTTACTGTTTTAAAAAAAAGACCTGCAAAAATACTTGGCAAATGTGAGCAACAGCTTACATAGTGTCTTTAATATAATAAAATGTCCCAAGGCATTTCACAGGAGCATTATAGAACAAAATATGACACTGAGTCATAGAAGTGGAAATTATGGGGGAGGGGAGAGTCACCAAATGTTTGGTCAAAGTGGTTAGTTTTAAAGAGCTTAAGAGAGGAGATAGAGGCTGAGGGAGGGAATTCCAGAGTGAAGGGCCTGGGTGCGGCAGCCAATGGTAGATTGATTAAAATCGCGGATATGCAAGAGATCGGAATTAGAGGAGCGCAGGGGTCTCAGAGGGTTGTAAGGGCCAGAGAATGTTACAGAGATAGGGAGGGGGCGAGGCCATGGAAGGATTTTAAAACAAGGTTGAGAATTTTGAAATTGAGACATTGCTTAACCGGGAGCCAGTGTAGATCAGTGAACACCGAGGGGGGGGTCAGGAATGGGACTTGGGGGTCATTCAAAGTTCTGCTGACTGTGTCCAAACTCCAACCAAGTTTACAGAGTATGATACAGGGGAGGTAACAAAGGCATGGGTGAAGGTTTCAGCAGCAGATGAGCAGATACAGGCAGTTGATTAAATGTTACGGAGGTGGAAATAGGCGGCTTTAGTAATGGTGCAGCTATGTGGTTGCAAGTTCATCTGGGAGTCAAATATGACACTGAGGTTATGAACAGTTTGGTTCAGCCAAGGGAGAGGGATGGAGTGGGCGGCAGGGACCAAGGACTGGCTTCAGCCTTCCTGATATTTAATTAAAGGAAATTTCCCTCATCCAGCACTGGATGTGGGAATAAGCAGTTTGATCATTTCGAAGCAGTGGAGGGAGGGAGAGATGATGGTGGGGTCGAGCTGGGTGGCGTCAGTTTACACGGGGAAAAGAACACTGATTTCAGGTGACATCACCGAGGGGCAGTGTGTAGATGAGAAATAGGAGGGAGGCCAAGGAAGAGGATTTGAGTACAGGAGCTGTGAAGTCTTGCTTCAATTGTATAGAACCTTGGTTAGACTACACCTGGAGTAATGTGTGCAGTTTTGGTCCCCTTACCTCAGAAAGGATATTATTGCCATAGAGGGAGTGCAACGAAGGTTCACCAGACTTGTTCCTGGGATGGCGGGACTGTCTTATGAAGAGAGATTGGGGAAACTGGGCCTGTATTCTCTAGAGTTTCGAAGAATGAGAGGTGACCTCATTGAAACCTACAAAATATTTAAAGGTATAAAAACAAAAAACTGCAGATGCTGGAAATCCAAAACAAAAACGCAATTACCTGGAAAAACTCAACAGGTCTGGCAGCATCGGCGGAGAAGAAAAAAGTTGCCGTTTCGAGGTCTCGAAACATCAACTTTTTTCTTCTCCACCGATGCTGCCAGACCTGTTGAGTTTTTCCAGGTAATTCTAAAATATTTAAAAGGATAGACAGGGTAGATCCAGGTAAGATGTTTCCCCTGGTTGGGGAGTCTAGAACCACGGGACATAATCTCAAAATAAGGGGGAAGCCACTTAGCGCCGAGATGAGGAGAAATTTCTTCACTCAGAGGGTTGTGAATGTTTGGAATTCTCTACCCCAGGGGGTAGTGGAGGCTCAGTCACTGAGTGTGTTTAAAACAGAGATTGACAGGCAGCCACTGTAGTGAGAAACAGAGTTAACTATTCAGGTCATGACATTTCATCAGAAATGGCAAAAAGCCAGAAATGTAATAGGTTTTGAGCAAGTGAAAGGCTGCGAAAAAGATCAAAAGGGAAGGTCTGTGATAGGGCGGAAGACAGGAGAGATTAACTGACAAAAGAGTTGGTGGTGCGGGGGTAAAGGGAGCGGTAATGAGATTGCGAGAGACATGCAAGATGTGTCTAGAGGGGGTGTGAATGGCAGAACGATGTCATCTGAAAGCAAAAAACTGAAAAACGAGTAAAACCGAAACCTGGACAGGAAAAGGAAATTAACTGGGGCCAGAGATTACAGCCTGAAATGATTAAACTCGGTGTTGAATCCGGAAAGCTGTAAAGTGCACAATCAAACGATGAGATATTGTTCCTCCAGCCTCCGCGCAGCTTCATCGGAACGTTGTGGGAGACAGAGAGATCATCTCGAACTTTTGCCGGTCTGATGAAAGGACATCAACCTGAAACGTTAATTCTGGTTCTCTGTCCACAGAGATTTCAGTATAAACAATTCTCTGGCAATGATGAGATGAATAAGAATGGAGCCAGGTGAGAGTAGACCCACCCAGCTGGACAGCAGTGGAGAGGGGCTGGAGGAGGATGGTGTGATCAAACCGTGTCAAAGGCTGCAGACAGGTCGAGGTGGACGAGGAGGGAAAGTTTACCTTTGTCACAATCGCATAGGATTTGTGACTTTGATAAGAGCCGTTTCAGTACAGTGGCCGGGGTGGGATCCAAACATGGAGTTCTGGGAAAGATGGGGGCAGATATTTGGGAACGACAACACGTTCAAGGAGCTTGGAGAGGGAAGGGATGTTGGAGATGGAAAACGGTAGTTTGCAAGGATGGAGGGGGTCAAGGAATAGGATTGAGGGAGCAGGAGGTGGGTCTCCTGGACAAGGTGAGCTCAGAGAGGGCACGAGGGGAAATAGAGTAATTACAGAAAGATGGGAGTTCAGAGCTATGGCAGGGGGGAGCATTAGAAGGGAGTTTGCCCTGCTGGCCTAGTGAAGGGGAGGGACACAGCAGAAGAAGCTGGTCAGATTGTCTCCATTTCAATTACAAAGGAATGCACGGGCTCCTGGTGCTTATTGTTGGATGGGAAGGTGGAAGGCAGTGGGGTTTAAGAAGATGGCTGGCTGTACAGAAAAGGAGCTGGGGGTTATCACTGAGTCCCCGGATGATCTTGGAATAGTTAGTAGTTTGAACAACGATGAGGCAGAGCTGAGAGATCAGCCAGATCTGGGGTAAAACAACTGTCCACCATATCGGTTCAAGTCAACATCGCTTGGAGTTGATGGAGTAGAGATGAGGGTCTTACCAGGGAAATGGCCAGGGTGAGACAGGGTAAAGGTTTCACTGGGGTCTAGGACATTGAGAGTGGGTGTGAGCGTGCACTCAAAATCAGCTGAGAGAAGGGATAGTCGGTGTTTTGGACTAATCTGAAGAGTATCAGAAAAATAGGCTTAATAATAGGATCAGAAAAGGTGTTGAGAGAGAGACACAAATGGACCCGTACCCCAGTGTGTGTGGGACTGTACCCCAGTGTGTGTGGAACTGTACCCCAGTGTGTGTGGAACTGTACCCCAGTGTGTGTGGGACTGTACGCCAGTGAGAGTCAGTGTGTGTGGAACTGTACCCCAGTGAGAGTCAGTGTGTGTGGAACTGTACCCCAGTGAGAGTCAGTGTGTGTGGAACCCGTAATCCAGTGAGAGTCAGTGTGTGTGGAACTGTACCCCAGTGAGAGTCAGTGTGTGTGGGACCCGTACCCCAGTGAGAGTCAGTGTGTGTGGAACTGTACCCCAGTGAGAGTCAGTGTGTGTGGAACCCGTAATCCAAGTGAGAGTCAGTGTGTGTGGAACTGTACCCCAGTGAGAGTCAGTGTGTGTGGAACCCGTAATCCAGTGAGAGTCAGTGTGTGTGGGACCCGTACCCCAGTGAGAGTCAGTGTGTGTGGAACTGTACCCCAGTGAGAGTCAGTGTGTGTGGAACTACAAAAATACAAAATAGGAGCAGGAGTGGTCCATTCGGCCCCTCTAGCCTGCTCTGCCATTCAATAAGATCATGTCTGATCTGTTTGTATTTCGAGTTCCATATTCACATCTACCCCCGATAACCTTTGATTCCTTTGCTTATCCAGGATCTATCTACCTCTGCCTTAAAAACATTCAGTGGCCCCTCTTCCTCTGCCTTCTGAGGCAGAGAGTTCCAAAGCTGCAAAACCCTCTGCTAGAAAAAAATTCTCCTCATCTCTGTCCTAAACGGGCGACCCCTGGGACGGAACCTTCCCAGATTTGTACAAAGTCCGGTAGCAGTCCATCTACCCGCCGGCCTGAATGGTGGGTGTTCGAGTTGTATCGTCCCCTCCCCACTTCATTAATTATTCACTCATGGGGGGCACACCCTGTCCCTGGCGGGCGGCCTCCCATTCACCTGCCACACCCTCACCTCACTCCCTCCTCACGCCACTCGCCATATTTAAATTGCAGCCACGCGTACCCCCCTCAGTGCCTCCAGTTGAGGATACATGGTCCCCAAAGGCAAGAAGACTGCAGCCCCCCCAATTCAGAGGTGCATCCCTGGAACGCCTTTTGGACACCGTGGAGGCAGCTGTGACACCCTCTACCCCAGCTCTGGCCACAGAAGGGGCAGCAACATCACCAATCTGGCTTGGGAGGTGGTGGCAGTGGTGGTCAGTGCCAACGCTGCCCACAAGAAGTTGGCCATCCAGTGCAGAAAGAGGATGAACAATCTCATCTGTGCTGCCAGGGTAAGTCAACCATCTCATCCATCTAAACTCACCCACTCTCAAACCCATCACACATTCACTGGCATCTCACTCACTGCCAGCTCAAGAGACATCACCACTCACTCTCTCACACACACCCTCACATCTCCATCTGGCCGCATCTCCTCTGGAGACTGACTCCTCATCCCGCCCATGGCTCCACTCAGCACAGACACACGCACGCCTGGCACCTCTCTCGTTTGGCCGGGCATGCTCCTTGCTCACACTCTTTCCATCTGTCTTTAAGCAGGACAAGATCGCTCACGGTGGAAGGGAGAGGTCCCAGATCGAGGGGGAAGGGAGAGGTACCAGACCGGGGTGGGGGTGGAGTGCCGGACATCAAGGTTCTCACTCCCTTCACAGGCCGGGCGTTAGAGATGGCCAGAGAGGGTGTGGATCGTTCCTGCATTGACAGCGAGGCCAGGGCCAAACATCCAAGTGAGGATCATGCACCAGATCATCCCTCTGGCAACTCAACTGTGAGTCCACTGTCCTGTGTACGCAATGGCCTTGCACTAATGACCTCTGCTTTCTCTCATAGGTACACCTGCCACATCGCCCTCAGGCAGCCTTGGCACCGACTCCGGCATCGACAGCACCTTGGATGAGGACCCTGAGGACAGCACCCTCGAAGACCCATCACACCCACGGCCTCACCTGTGCAGCAACACCCACCTCGGTGGGACCTAGATGTACAGCAGGCTCGGGTTCACTGTCTGGCGAGCACAGCACACAATCTGTTCCACAGCGGGCGGAGACCAGGACACCCGCAGTCGCCAACACTCGGAGGACGGCTGGAGGCAAAGAATCTGCTGAGTCTGAGTCAGGTGATGAGCCACTGGACTCAGTCCTCAGTCAGTTGTTGGAGCTGCAGCAACAATCACAGGAACATCAGGAAGGGATGTCCGCTGCACTCCTCAGGTTGCAAGGCACGATGGAGGAGTCCGTCTGCGTTCAGTCCAAGGTGATTGTGTCGGCATGCCAATGCACAGAGGTCAACACTGGTAGGATGGTGGCCACCATGGAGACCTTGGTCCAGGACGTTGCTCCTGCACTGCTGCGCGGGCTGAACTCCATCACTGATGCCGTAGTCAGCCTCCAACAGTGTGTACATGAGAGGGGTGCTGAGCAGCTCGATCCCACTCCAGCTACCCCTGCTCCTCAAGGAGTCAGCCTGGGGCTCTCGGGCACCCACAGGGAGGAGGATCAGCAGCTCGACACCCCGGGGCCCAAACACCCAGGTGACTCCGGGAATGTCCAGCCCATCCGAATCCCCTCTTCCTCCATCAGCTCCAGCTCCACAGGCCGAGGAGGGTGCAGCTGCCACACAGCAGGACCCCGAAAGCAGGCCGGGGCCCTCCAGATCTCGGCCCTCCAGAGGACGCCCGCCAAGGTCATCACAGACAGGGTATAGCTGTCAGCAGGCTGCCTCCACCTCCACTGTCGGGGGAGAACCAAGACGTAGCGACAGGGTTAGGAAAGTTAAGATGTAATTGCACAGTCTGGGCATGGGTGTTAATCACTTGTACATAATGTTGCTTATTGTAAATAAACTCCCAAGAATGTCTCCCTGCCTTTGTCTCCTTGTTATGAGGAGCAGTGTTCATGTCACTCAGATGTGAAACCTTGGTTCCTGCACAAGATAAAGGCAGGTGTCTCAGTCCAGGGCCTCTTCCCTGTGCTCTGTACAACCTTCCCAGCACACTGACACTGCATCTTCACTCTCACTGGTCACGTCAGTCATGTCTGCACCTCGATGGGGCTTATCATTGCTGCCAGAATGTCCTGGGCCGGTGGCACAGAGTTCCCTCAGTCTCTCCGTGTGCTCCCAGTATCTGTGAGATGCAGCTGGCCCCCCCATCTCACCAGTGTCTGTGTCCAGTGACAGTGGGGTCCTGGAGGGTTTAGCTCATGAAGGATGCCGTAGGACCAGGAGAAGTGAAAGTTTCCCTGCTGCATCTCTATGATATGACCCTGGTCACAGAGCACAAGTGAGGTGCCATCAGCCAGACAGGAGTCAGAGATTCACATAGACTATGTGAGGATCTATGGAGTGTCCCCACCTCATGTCATCATCATCCTCCTGGAATGTAGGGACTATGGGCATCTGGTGCATCTCCATGACAAGAGGCTTATCACAGAGGGTATGTGCACTGCCATCAGCCAGACTGGAGTCAAATGTTTGCAGATGCAATGTGAGGATCTATGGTGTCCCCTCACTGCATGTCATGACAATTCTCCACAAATCTAGCGGCTATGAGGGCCTCCTGTGTGCCTGCCTCATCTGGACAACACAAAGGCCTCATCACCGTCATCCTTGCCTTCAAGAACCTCATCATCCTCATCCCTGTCGATGTCCTCCTCATCGGAGGAGACGTGCAGCTCCTCCATCCCCTCCTCAGGCAGCTCCTCCTCCTGTTACAGCGCCAGGTTGTAAAGGGCACAGCAGATGTTGATGATGTATGACACCCTCTGTGGACTGTACTGCAGGGCTCCACCAGACCGGTCCAGGCACCAGGACCTCGTTTTCAACATCCCAATGGTTTGCTTCACCAAGGTGTGAGCTACAGCCTGAGGCAGCCGCACAGGTAGCGGGTCCTCTGTGGGTAGCCCTTGTCCTCGAGGAGCCTCCCTTCAGCTTTTGTGAACCATGGAAGACGTTGGGGATCCGATAGTGGCCAAGGATGTAGGAGTCGTGGACACTCCCTGGGCTCGTGCACAGACCCGCAGGATGTGTTTGTGGTGGTCTCAGACCAGCTGAACATTCAGCGATTGGGAGACTTTGCGATTCACATACCGTACTGTTTGTTGTCACAGAGATCAAAGCGACAGGTGAGTGCAGTCGACTGCACCCTGCACCTGTGGGAAACCTGAGATCACCACAAATCCCAGCGCTCTGGCTCCCTGGCTTGTCTGATCCTGGCTGAAATGCACAAACTTGTGTGTCTTTGTGAATGTGGCATCCATGACCTCCTGGAAACACTTGTGAGATCCCACAGAGGTCACCTGTGGAGATCTGGAAGGAGCCACTGCCATAACAATTGAGCACCAGGGTCACTTTCATGGCCATGGGCAGTGGATGCCCTCCATGTCCCCGTGGCGCCAAATCTGAGTGTCGCTAAGCGCTGACCTGCGACAGCTCCTGTGGCTCTTTGGCGGAGTGCGCAGGAGCCCCAGTCACCCCTTCTTCTTGAGGTTGCTGCTCCTCCCTCCGACCAGACCAGCGCCTCCGTCACTCTGTTCTCATTCGTCTCCGCTCTCTGTAAACCACAAGGCATACAGCTAGGTCACCAGACTCCATGCTGCTGATGTGCTCCTCCTGCAGGATGAAAGAGAGAAGTGTGGGTTAGCGTTGGTCTCCGAGGGACCTCTCATGGTTACGTGTGTGACTCCGGCTCCGTCCCAAGGCCCCTTAACGCTTCCCGGAGAGTGCTGGCCTCCACTTGGATGGTCAGAGTTTAGCGCGCTACATGGCTGCCCGATACCCCACCCACCTCTGCCCCACACTGGGTGGTAAATTTGACATGGGGTGGGGGAGGGGGGCTGACTCCAGCAGGTAGGCAAGATGATGAGATGCAAATGCATTGAAATTAGGTTCCTGACGGTGGACAGCGGGAAAGGTGGCTGCCATTGACCGGTGGAGCGGACGATGGTTAACTGGTTTCACAATGACACAGTGAAACTGATTTTTGGCCTTCCCACCATATTGTCACCCACCCACACCCCCGCCCACCATGACACCCACCGCCGAAAAGGGGCATACGATTCCGCCCCTAATTTTAAAACAATGCCCCCTAGTTCTGGACTCACCCACAAGAGGAAACATCCTTTTGACATCCACCTTGTCAAGGCCGTTCAGGATCTTGTATAACTTCAATCAAATCACCCCTCACTCTTCTAAACTCCAGTGGAAACAAGCCCAGTCTGTCTAACCTTTCCTCATAAGACAACCCACTCATTCCAGGTATCAATCTAGTAAACCTCCTCTGAACCGCCTCCAATGCATTTACATCCTCCCTTAAATAAGGAGACCAAAACTGCACACAGTATTCGAGATACAGTCTCACCAATGCCCTGTATAGCTGAAGAACAACCTTACTTTCATGTTCAATTCCTCTCGTAATAAAGGATAGAATTCCATTAACCTTCTTAATCACATACTGGACCCACATACTAACTTTTTGTGACTCATGCACTAGAACACCCAGATCCCTCTGTACCTCAGAATTCTGCAGTTGTTCTCCGTTTAAGTAATATTTTGCTTTTTTATTCTCCCTGCCAAAGGAAGATGGTGGCATAATGTCGCTGGACTAATAATCCAGAGACTCAAACTAAATTCCTGGGGACATGGGTTCAAATCCCACCACGGCAGCTTGTGGAATTTGAATTCAGTTAATGAATCTGGAATATAAAACTAGTCTGAGGAATGGTGACTGTGATGCTTTCACTGATTGTTGTAAAAACCCATCTGGTTCACTAATGTCCTTTTAGGGAAGGAAATCTGCTGTCCTTACCTGGTCTGGCCTACATGTGACTCCAGACCCACAGAAATATGGGGTTGACTTTGAAGTTACTTAGCAAGGGATTGTAATTAGGGATGGGCAACAAATGTTGACCTTGCCAACGACATCCATGTCCCATGAAAGAAAAATAAACTTCAAATTTTCCCACATTATACTCCATCTGCCAGATTTTTGCCCACTCGCTCAATCTATCTATATCTGTCTGCAAACTCCTTGGCTGGGATTTTCTGGCCCTGTCATGTGGGACCCTCTGTGGGAGGTTCAGTGGCCCAGCCAAACGCCCACTGAGTTTCGGTGGGACCAGATGATCCTGGCGGGGGCAGGGCTACAAAATCCCACCCTTATGTCTTCTTCGCAACATACTTTCCTCCTTATCTGCAAATGTCGTCTGCAAATTTAGCTGCTATGCCGTCGCTCCCCTCATCTAAGTCATTGATGTAAATTGTAAAATGTTGAGGCCCCAGCACTGACCCCTGTGGGACTCCCCTGATCACATCCTCCCAATCAGACAAAGACCCATTTATGCATACCCTCTGCTTTCTGCTAGCCAGTCAATCTTCTATCCAGGCTAATACGTTACCCCCTACACCAACACATCTACTGCCTCATTAGCCACCTCTTTTAAGACCCTAGGACATAGTCTGTCAGGACCCGGAGACTTGTCGGCCTGCAGCTCCATCTACTTGCCCAGTACCATTTGCCTAGTGATTTCAATTCCAAGTTCCTTTCTCACATTCACCTCCTGATTTGCAGCTATTACTGGAATGTTTTTTTTCTTCTATAGTGAAGACAGAAGCAAAATATTTGTTCATTTCATCTGCCATTTCCTTATTATCTACTATTAACTCCCCACTGTCACTCTCTAGAGGACCAACACTCACTTTACTTACTCTTTTCCTTTTTAAATACCTGTAGAAACTCTTGCTGTCCGTTTTTACATTTCTAGCTAGCTTCCTCTCATACTCTAATTTCTTTCTCCTGATTAACCTTTTAGTCATTCTCTGCCATTCTTTATATCCTGTCCAATCATTTGACCTGCCGCTCATCTTTGCGCAGTTATATGCTTTTTCCTTAAGTTTGATGCTTTTCCTAAATTCTTCAGTTAACCACGGATGGTGGGTCCTTGCCTTAGAATTTTTCTTTATAGTAAGAATATACTTATTCTGAATGTTCTGAAATATCCCCTTAAATGTCAACCACTGCTTCTCTATTGGTCTATCCTCTAGCCTAGTTTCCCAGTTCACTTCAGCTAGCTCAACTTTCATCCCCACATAGTTGCCCTTATTTAAATTTAAAAGACTAGTCTTAGACCCACTCTTCTCCCTTTCAAACTGGATGTGAAATTCAATCTTATTGTGGTCACTGCTACGAGGGGTGCCTTCACTCTGAGGTCATTAATCAATCCTGTCACATTACACAATACCAAGTCTAATATAACCTGCTCTCCGGCGGGTTCCAGAATGTGCTGCTCTAAGAAACTGGCTCGAAAGCGTTCTCTGAACTCTCATTCAGACTCCTACCGCCAATCTGATTTCTCCAGTTTATATGTAGATTAAAGTCACCTATGATTATTGCCATCCTTTTATCACAAGCACCCAGTATTGCTTCTTGGGGAACTGTACCCCAGTGAGTGTCAGTGTGTGTGGAACTGTACTGCTGTGATAGTCAGTGTGTGTGGAAGTGTACTGCAGTGAGAGTCTGTATGTGTGGAACTGTACCCCAGTGAGAGTCAGTGTGTGTGGAACTGTACCCCAGTGAGAGTCAGTGTGTGTGGAACCTGTACCCCAGTGAGTGTCAGTGTGTGTGGAACTGTACCCCAGTGAGAGTCAGTGTGTGTGCAACCTGTACCCCAGTGAGTGTCAGTGTGTGTGGAACTGTACCCCAGTGAGAGTCAGTGTGTGTGGAACCCGTACCCCAGTGAGAGTCAGTGTGTGTGGACCTGTACCCCAGTGAGTGTCGGTGTGTGTGGAACTGTACCCCAGTGAGAGTCAGTGTGTGTGCAACCTGTACCCCAGTGAGTGTCAGTGTGTGTGGAACTGTACCCCAGTGAGAGTCAGTGTGTGTGGAACCCGTACCCCAGTGAGAGTCAGTGTGTGTGGACCTGTACCCCAGTGAGTGTCAGTGTGTGTGGAACTGTACTGCAGTGAGAGTCAGTGTTTGTGGAACCTGTACCCCAGTGAGTATCAGTGTGTGTGCAACTGTACTGCAGTGAGAGACAGTGTGTGTGGAACTGCACCCCAGTGAGAGACAGTGTGTGTGGGACTGTACCCCAGAGAGAGTCAGTGTGTGTGGAACTGTACCCCAGTGAGAGTCAGTGTGTGTGGAACTGTACCCCAGTGAGAGTCAGTGTGTGTGGAACTGTACCTCAGTGAGAGTCAGTGTGTGTGGAACTGTACCCCAGTGAGAGTCAGTGTGTGTGGAACTGTACCTCAGTGAGAGTCAGTGTGTGTGGGACCCGTACCCCAGTGAGAGTCAGTGTGTGTGGAACCCTTACCCCAGTGAGAGTCAGTATGTGTGGAACCCGTACCCCAGTGAGAGTCAGTGTGTGTGGAACTGTCCCCAGTGAGAGTCAGTGTGTGTGGAACCCGTACCCCAGTGAGAGTCAGTGTGTGTGGAACCCGTACCCCAGTGAGAGTCAGTGTGTGTGGAACCCGTACCCCAGTGAGAGTCAGTGTGTGTGGAACCCGTACCCCAGTGAGAATCAGTGTGTGTGGAACCCGTACCCCAGTGAGAGTCAGTGTGTGTGGAACCCGTACCCCAGTGAGAGTCAGTGTATGTGGAACCCGTACCCCAGTGAGAGTCAGTGTGTGTGGAACTGTACCCCATTGAGAGTCAGTGTGTGTGGAACCCGTACCCCATTGAGAGTCAGTGTGTGTGGAACCCGTACCCCAGTGAGAGTCAGTGTGTGTGGAACTGTACCCCAGTGAGAGTCAGTGTGTGTGGAACTGTACCCCAGTGAGAGTCAGTGTGTGTGGAACTGTACCCCAGTGAGAGTCAGTGTGTGTGGAACTGTACCCCGGTGAGAGTTCTTTTTCATTCTTTCGTGGGATGTGGGTGTCACTGGCTGTGCCAGCATTTATTGCCCATCCCTAATTACCCTTGAGAAGGTGGTGGTGAGCTGCCTTCTTGAACTGCTGCAGTCCATGTGGTATAGGTACATCCACAGTGCTGTTAGGGAGGGAGTTCCAGAGTTTTTACCCAGCGATAGAGAAGGTACAACAATATAGATCCAAGTCAAGATGGTGAGTGGATTGGAGGGGAACTTCCAGGTGTTTGTGTTCCCGTCTATCTGCTGCCCTTGTCCTTCCAGATGGTAGTGGTTGTCGGTTTGGAAGGTGCTGTCGAAGGACCTTTGGTGAATTTCTGCAGTGCATCTTGTAGATGGTACACACTGCTGCTACTGTGCGTGGGTGGTGGTGGGAGTGAATGTTTGTGGATGGGTTGCCAATCAAGTGCGCTGTTTTGTTCTGGATGGTGTCGACCTTCTTGAGTGTCGTGGGAGCTGCACTCATCCAGGCATTCTCCTGACTTGTGTTTTGTAGATGGTGGACAGGCTTTGGGGAGTCAGGAGGTGAGTTACTCGCTGCAGGATTCCTAGCCTCTGACCTGCTCATGTTGCCACAGTATTTATATGGCTGGTCCAGTTCAGTTTCTGGTCAATTGTAACCCCAGGATGTTGATAGTGGGAGATTCAGTGATGGTAATGCTATTGAACATAAAGGGTTGATGGTTGGATTCTCTCTTGTCGGAGATGGTCATTGCCTGACACTTGTGTGGTGTGAATGTTACTTGCCACTTGTCAGCCCAAACCTGGATATTGTCCGGGTCTTGCTGCATTTGGACATGGACTGCTTCAGTATCTGAGGAGTTGCGAATGCTGCTGAACATTGTGCAATCATCAGTGAACATCCCCACTTCTGACCTTATGATGGAAGGAAGGTCATTGATGAAGCAGCTGAAGATGGTTGGGCCAAGGACAGTGTCCATGTAATCTACCTCCTGGCAGCAGGCGTCAGGAATGGAGGTGAACAGAAATTTGGCCGCTTTTGCACATAAAGTTTCTCTATTTTGTTTGATCTTGGTTGAACCTTATTCAATCTGTGTAGCAGGAACACCAGCTCACAGTGTGATAAATTTCAGAATTTATTAAACGTGACCTGAGTTTCCTGCTGGAACGTGTGGAATCACTCAGGGCAGCTGGGGCGTCAACGCCTCAATCTGCTGAGGCCTCTGTCTCTGCTGCTCAAAGCTCTTGGTGCCTCCATCATGAAAGTTCCTGGGGAGTTTCCTGAAGTTGAGCATTGTGTGTGGTGGGGAGACACCTGACCTGATGCCTGGGTCAGGGGAATGAGATGGAGTTGAGGCTCAGTGGCACTCTTTGCTTTTAATTTTCTCCTTTCCTTTACTGAAGCTGCCAGTTCTCACTGGGATGCAGTCCCGTCAGTCGATCACTCAGTGGAACTTCACCCAGGCAGCCATCATTCCTCAGGAATCTCACTAAAGAGCACCTATTTGCACCTCTATAACTTGGCCGGACTCCACCCCCCCGTCTCAGCTCATCTGCTGCTGAAACCCTCATTCATGCCTATGGCACCTCTAAAATTAATTATTCCAATGTCCTCTCAGCCGGCCTCCCACATTCTATCCCCTGTAAACTTGATGTCATCATCATTTCTGCTGCCTTCGTCCCAACACACATGAAATTCCTTTCACCAATCGCCTCTGTGCTCCCTGACCTACATTAGCTCCTGCCTAACCAAAGGCTGAATTCTAAAATTCTCATTCTTGCTTGCAAATTGCTCCGTGACCTCATCCCTAGCTACCTCTGTAATCTCCTCCAGCCTCACCATCCTCTGAGGTACCTGCATTTTCTCATCCCAGCCTTTTGAGAATCCCACAGTTTAATCGCCCCACCATTGGTGGCCGTGCCTTCAGGTGCCTGGGCCCCAAGCTCTGGGATTCTGCCCCCACCCCCCACCACTCAAACCTCTCCTTTCACCTCTCTACTTCACTTCCCTCCTTTAAGACATTCCTTAAAATTTACCTCTTTAACCAAGGTTTTGGTCTCCTGCCCTAATATCTCCTTGTGTGGCTTGGAGTCAGATGTTATCTGATTACACTCCTGTGAAGCAGTTTTAGATATTTTTGCCATATTTAAAGGCGCTATATATATATGCAAGTTATGGTTAACCAAGGCAGCGAATGCCAGCAGGCTATCCAACCATGGGGGGAAGATGTGATAAGAGTTCATGAGTTAAAATCCCATCATAGTATCTCATGAAATTGAATTTGGTGAATGTGGTGGTTACTCAGAATGAGTAGTTAATGCTAAAACTTTGAGCTTGTTAGACGAGTTAAGATGGTAGTTAAGTGTTGCTGTGGGACTGGAGTAACACGGAGGTCAGATCTTGAAAGGATGGCACATTATTTTCTGGAAAAGGACGGCAATGAACGAGTTACAATAATCTGACAGCTCTTTATCTCCGGATTTTTAAAAATGAATTTTTATTTCCAACTTGATGGGATTTGGACTCACAACCTCTACTTTACTGTCCAAAGACACACACCTGCTACACTAACCAATCTCTATTTATTGTCTAACACCAGAAAAATCATTCCATTGGTGCTAGAATGACCTTTAGTTCCCTTGTAACGTTCTGCTCCCGTCTACGGTATTTACTCTGTTGCCTAGCTTACTGTCGTCAGTAAACATTATTATCTGGATCTGTATTCTCCCAACCAAGTCATTTATTGAGTGAAAAACTGAGTCCCCAGTACAGAGACATCGCTATTCACATCCTGTCAATTGGAGTCTTCAACCATTATCCCTACTCTCTGTATCTTCCCCCCCCCACCACTAAACAATGCCTTTTTCCATCTCCTCGCCTAGATAGCTAACTAATGTGGAATGTTTTTGAGATGTCTATATAAATAATATCTACAGTCACTGTTCTATCTGCCATATTAGTGACCTCCTCAAAAAATTCAACTTGCTTTCTTAGGCATGACTTACTCTTTACCGATCCACACTGCCTCACTGTGATCAGTTCACATTCCTGGATCACTCTGAGGGTCAGTATTAATAATGGGTCACTCTGGGGGTTAGAGTTAATACTGGGTCACCCTGAGGGTCAGTGTTATCCCTGGGTCACTCTGAAAGTCAGATTATTCCTGGGTCACTCTGCAAGTCAGTTTGGCCCTGGGTCACTCTGAGGGTCAGCATTAATACTGGGTCATCCTGAGGATCAGTATTGTTCCTGGTTCACTCTGAAGATCAGTGTTAATATTGGGTCACTCTGAGGGTCAGTGTTGGTCCTGAGTCACTCTCAGGGTCAGTGTTACTCCTAGGTCACTCTGAGGGTCAGTGTTGGTCCTGAGTCACTGTCAGGGTCAGTGTTACTCCTGGGTCACTCTAAGGCTCAGTGTTGTTCTTGGGTCATTCTGAGGGTCAGCATTAATACTGGGTCACTCTGAAGATCAGTGTTAATATTGGGTCACTCTGAGGGTCAGATTATTCCTGGGTCACTCTGAGGGTCAGTGTTGTTCTTGGGTCACTCTGAGGGTCAGTGTTATTTCTGGGCCACTCTGTGGGTCAGTGTTGTTCTTGGGTCACTCTGAGGGTCAGTGTTGTTCCTGGGTCACTCTGAGAGTTAGTGTTAATACTGGGTCACTCTGAGGGTTAGTGTTGCCTCTGAATCACTCTGAGGGTCAGATTATTCCTGGGTCACTCTCAGGGTCAGTGTTGTTCTTGGGTCATTCTGAGGGTCAGTATTATTCCTGGGTCATTCTGAGGGTCAGTGTGGCTCTTGGGTCACTCTGTGGGTCAGTATAATTCCTAAGCCCCTCTGAGGGTCAGTTTGGTCCTGGGTCACTCTAAGTGTCAGTGTGTTTTCTGGATCACTCTGAGGGTCGGTGTTATTCCTGGGGGTCACTCTGAGGGTTAGTTTTATTCCTGGGTCATTCTGAGGGTCAGTGTATCTTCCTAGGACTCTCTGAGGTTCAGTGTTGGTCCTGAGTCATTCTAAGGGTTAGTTTTATTCCTGGGTCACTCTGATGGTCAGTTTTATTTGTGGGTCACTCTGATGGTCAGTTTTATTCCTGGGTCACTCTGACGGTTAGTTTTATTTGTGGGTCACCCTAAGGGTCGGTGTTGTTCCTGGGACTGTCTGAGGGTCAATGTTGGTCCTGGGTCACTCTGAGGGCCAGTGTTATTCCCAGGTCACTCTGAGGGTCAGATTTTTTCCTGGGTCACTCTGAGGGTCAGTGTTGTTCCTGGGTCACTCTGAGGGTCAGTGTTGTTCCTGGGTCACTCTGAGGGTCAGTGTTGTTCCTAAGGGGACTAAATATGAGGATTGGGTTCTCCCAGAACATTTCCAAATCCCAGGATTCTGTGTTGCCTTTTCAAGCCTTTGCCAATAATCAACATTCTTAGTTTGACTTGTGATGAAAAATGTTCCTTTTATAGTTTCTCTCAGCTTTGTGTGCTCTCCTTAAGGTACTGCCCTCCGACCACAGGTAACTCTCCCAAGTGCCTGAATCTAGAAAGTGAGCCTCAAGTGGCTACTCAGCTGTTGAGGTCTTCACAACTAAGCCTGGTCCTCTCATCATCATTGCCAATTGAGGAGGATTCTTTCTTGCCAATGGCTGGGTTTAAGTTTGGGGTTTGCCAATGACTAATGAGCCCTATCTTAGCTTCACAGGCTCTCCCACAGTGGGGACATCGGTTGTCTGCCATTTGAGGCAATGGTGGATTGTTGGCTCGAGCAGCTGCCCTCTCTTCCCGTCTCTCTCGCCGTCCTCTCTCAGTCGCTGCTCTTGTTCATTGGAAGATGCTGACACCGCTCTTGATGATGAATCACCATTATGAGGGGCATAGATAGGGTAGACAGGAAGGAACTTTTCCCCTTGGTGAAGGGATCAATAACCAGGGGCCATTGATTTAAGGTAAGGGGCAGGAGGTTTAGAGGGGATGTGAGGAAGAATTTTTTCACCCAGAGGGTGGTTGGAATCTGGAACTCACTGCCTGAAAGGGTGATAGAGGCAGAAACCCTCAAAACATTTAAGAAGTATTTGGATGTGCACTTACGATGCCATGGCATACAAGGCTATGGGCCTAGTGCTGGAAAATGGGATTAGAATAGTTAGGTACTTGTTTGACTGGCCCAGACTCGATGGGCCGAAGGGCCTTTTTCTGTGCTGTAGACCTCTATGACGTTCCCTCTGGGCCCTGTGTGAACGGGCTCCCTGGTATAGCTCTGAGTAGGGCACCTGTTTGGGCAGGTCTTGAATCAGGCAGCCTGATGACCGGTCCCATCCATCTCAGCTGATGTGAGATTATCATGGCCCCTATACCTGCCATGTCTGTGTCCAGGAGGACACTCATGTTTGTTCTTCTGTCCTCCCACTTAATTTGCAGGATCCTTCTAAAGCAGCGTTGATGATATTGTTCTTGGGCCTTGATATGGCGTCTATAAGCTGTCCAAGATTCAGCAACACCGAGAAACGTGGGGAGAACCACGATAGACTTTCAGTTTAGTGTTGGATTTGATATCGCGATTCTCAAAAACTCGAGTATGTAATTTACCAACGGCTGAACTTTCACATTGAATTCGATGGTCTCTTCATCAATGTCAGCTTTTTGGGATTAGATAGCTTCTAAGATATGGGACGTGAGGGACATTTTCCAACATTTCGCCATGAGTTTCAGCTGAAGGAGTTGGATTTGATACATTTGGTGTGGGCTGGTAGAGGACTTTGGTCTCCCTGGTATTCAGGGCAAGTCCTCGGCTGTGGTGACTACATCAACTATCTGTTACAGTTCTTGTTCAGAGTGAGCACTAACTTGTGCACCATCAGCATTACTGTAATTCTATTACAGAAGTGGTTCTTGTCTCGGTTTGGGCCTTCAGCCAGCTGAGGTTGAAGGGTTTACCATCAGTGTGCAAAGTTTAACCATATGTGAGGGGATGCTGTCAACAGTAAATTGCAGTGTAGCTGCAAGCAAGATTGAGAATAGTGTTGATCCAATGACACATCCTGTTTGACACCTGTTTTGACAGGAAAGGGATCTGTGGTGGAGCCACAGCATAGACTTATCATTTATGTACTGTTGCACTGCCCGACTTGCTGTAGGAAAACGATGTTTGTAAACTTAGCTGGGCACTCATTTCATTCTAACACTTCGAAAAGGCAGTTTGATTCAGCAAGTCAGGCTTTTGTCCAATCCCTAATTGCCCTTGAGAAGGTGGTGGTGAGCTGCCTTCTTGAACCGCTGCAGTCCCTGTGGTGTAGGTACACCCACAAAGCAACCCACTTGATTGACACCACATCCACAAACACTCACTCCCTCCACCACCGACGCACAGTAGCAGCAGTGTGTGTACCATCTACAAGATGCACTGCAGCAACTCACCAAGGCTCCTTAGACAGCACCTTCCAAACCCACGACTACTACCATCTAGAAGGACAAGGGCAGCAGATAGATGGGAACACCACCACCTGCAAGTTCCCCTCCAAGTCACTCGCCATCCTGGCTTGGAAATATATCGGCCGTTCCTTCACTGTCGCTGGGTCAAAATCCTGGAACTCCCTCCCTAACAGCACTGTGGGTGTACCTACACCACATGGACTGCAGCGGTTCAAGAAGGCAGCTCACCACCACCTTCTCAAGGGGCAACTAGGGATGGGCAATAAATGCTGGCCCAGCCAGCGGAGCCCACATCCTGTGAATGAATAAAAAAACATTCCTTTTTGAGTTTCTATTGAACCTGCTCCCACCTTTCAGACAGCGCCTTCCAGCTCACTGTGTAAACTCCTTTATCCTCATCTTACTCTGGTTATTTTGCTATTTACCTTCAATCTGTGTCCCTCTGGTTACCGACCCTCCTGCCACTGGAAACTGTTTCTCTTTATTTACTCTTTCAAAACCAATCAGGATTTTAAATTCCTCTATGAAATGTTCCCTTAAATTGTCTTCTCTAAGGAATTGGTGAGGAAACTGTACAGAAACGATCAGCACTGGTGGCCTGGCCACTCAAACAAAGAAGTAAAATGGGCGCTGACAACATTTCTGTCTTTTTTCTCAGTAGATGTCTGAATTGAATTAAGTATTTTCAGATTGAGCTGGGACCACAGTTTCTGAGTTGCCGTGGACTATGTGGGAAAATCAGCCCGAGGTAGCTGCTTCTCTTCGCTGTCCACCCTGCTGTGTACAGGAAGTGGGCACGTTGACTGAGTGGTCTCCACGCAGGCAGTGGAAAAGTGTCACACTGATACACTAGGGGGTGTCATTCAATCACTGGGATTGAGGCAGATTGTGTGGCAACAGATTGAGGGAATTTTATCTAAACCCGTGCTGTACCTGTCCTGGGAGTGTTTGATGGGGACAGTGTAGAGGGGGCTTTACTCTGTATCTAACCCCGTGCTGTACCTGTCCTGGGAGTGTTTGATGGGTACAATGTGGAGGGAGCTTTACTCTGTATCTAACCCCGTGCTGTACCTGTCCTGGGAGTGTTTGATGGGGACAGTGTAGAGGGGGCTTTACTCTGTATCTAACCCCGTGCTGTACCTGTCCTGGGAGTGTTTGATGGGGACAGTGTAGAGGGGGCTTTACTCTGTATCTAACCCCGTGCTGTACCTGTCCTGGGAGTGTTTGATGGGGACAGTGTAGAGGGGGCTTTACTCTGTATCTAACCCCGTGCTGTACCTGTCCTGGGAGTGTTTGATGGGGACAGTGTAGAGGGAGCTTTACTCTGTATCTCACCCCGTGCTGTACTTGTCCTAGGAGTGGTTGATGGGGACAGCGTAGAGGAAGCTCTACTCTGTATCTAAGCCCATGCTGTATCTGACCTGGGAGTGTTTGATGGGGACAGTGTAGAGGGAGCTTTACTCTGTATCTAACCCTGTGCTGTACCTGTCCTGGGAGTGTTTGATGGGACAGTGTAGAGGGAACTTTACTCTGTATCTAACCCATGCTGTACCTGTCTTGGGAGTGTTTGATGGGGGCAGTGTAGACAGTAGTTTACTCTGTATCTAACCCCGTGCTGTACCAGTCCTGGGAGTGTTTGATGGGGACAGTGTAGAGGGAGCTTTACTCTGTATCTAATCCCATGCTGTACCTGAGCTGGGAGTGTTTGATGGGGACAGTGTAGAGGGAGCTTTACTCTGTATCTAACGCTGTTCTGTACCTGCCCTGGGAGTGTTTGATGGGAAGCTGTTGAGGACATGCTTCTCTCCTATGAAGAACTTTGGGTCATTTTTTTCTAAAGACAAATACAGACACCTTTCTTTTTACTGTGCAGGGTTAGACTAGAGTGAGGGTATGGAGCATAATGCAGATATGGCTTTGAAATCAAGCGACGACAGTAAGTGTGAGCAGGCAATTTGATGATGACATCAAAGTCGGTGAGATTTGGTGATGCGGTGGGTAGCATTCCTACCTCTGGGCCAGAAGCTCTGGGTTGAAGCCCCACTTCAGGACTTGATGGTCACAGAAGGTGTGTCCGTGATGTAGCCAAACAGGCTGATTATCAACCTGTAAATCCTTCCAATATGAGAATGGGAGAGTTTCCTGGTCAGCCATACTGCAGAAGGCAATGGCAAATCACCGCAGTACCTTGCCAAACAGAATCATGGACCAATTCAATGGAAATCCATGGTTGCCAATGCCCTCTTAGGGCATGGTACCAGGGGGAAGAGGCATCAAAGTCAAGCCCAACTCTGACCCACAATGATTGAGCGTAATTGCATAGAGACATACCACTCAGCCCAAGTCCAGACTGGCATGTATGCTTCCTCTCATCCAACTGTCTCAGCATAACCCTCTAACCCTTATCTAGCCTCCCTTTAGATCCATCTATATTATTCCATCTATATTATTCACTTCAACCACATTCACACCACTCTCTGGGTAAAGAAGTTTCTTCTGAAGTCCCTATTTGATTTCTTGGTGATTATTTCTAGTTCTGTTCTTCTCGAGAGGTGGAAACATTCTAATTTACCAGCACATTTCACAATTCAAGAGACCTGTTAGCTCATCCCTCAGCCTTCTCTTTAAGAAAGAGACCCAGTCTGTTCAGCATTTCCTGACTGATATAACCTCACATTACCATCCTGGTAAATGTTTTCTGCACCCTCTCCAGTGCCGCTATCGTTTTTACAACATGGCAAATTAGAACCATGCATTGTACTCTAAACAAGGTCAAACCATGGCTGGATAGAGGTTTCACATAACTTCTGTACTTAATTCTATCCTATAAAAATAGCCCCCGTCATCTGGTTTGCTTTGATTAATGATCTTGGTGGGATGGGTTAAGAGAGACTAGTCAACAGAATAGAATCACAGAATGGTTACAGCACAGGAGGCCATTCAGCCCATGTGTCCATGCTGGTTCTCTGCAAGAGCAATTCACCTGGTCCCACTCCCTGTCACCCTGCAATTTTTTCCTCTTCAGATAATGATCCGATTCTCTTCTGAAAACAATGGATGAAACTGCCTCCACCACACTCGGGCAGCATGTTCCAGAACCTAACCAGTCGCTGCGTAAAATAGTTTTTTCCTCATGTCGTCTCTGTTTCATTTGTCAATCACCTTAAATCCGCACCCTCTAATTCTCAATCCTTCCACCAATGGCAACAGTTTCCCCCTATCTACTCTTATGATTTTGAATACCTCTATCAAATCTCCTCTTCTGCTCTCTGAAGAGAATAGTCCCAGCTTCACCAATGTAGCCATTCTTGAGTCTTTTCTGCACCTGCTCCAACACCTTCACATCCTCCCTAAAGTGTGATGTTTGGAATTGGGCACAAAGCCCCAGTTGCAGCTGAACCGGTGCTTTACACAGATTATAACCATCTTGCATTTTGTACTCCATGCCCCTATTGATAAAGACCAGGATGCCACCTGCTTTATTAACCACTCCTCAATCTGTTATGCCACCTTCAGTGATCTGTGCTTACACACTCCATGGTCCCTCTGCTCCCACACCCCCTTTAAGAATTGTGTCCTTTATTTTATGTTGTGTCTCCCAACCAAAAGGTATTATTTTACACTTCTGCATTAAATTTCATCTGCCTCATTTCCACCAGCCTCTCTTTGTGCTTTGAAAGTCTATCACTATCCTCCTCACAGCTCCAACTATTGTGTCACTTGCAAATTTAAAAATTGTGGCCTGTACACCCAAGTCTAGGTGATTACTATAGATGAAGAAAAGCAGTGGTCTAAGTACTGACCTCTGGGGGACCCCACTTACACTGATGCAGCCCCTAGCCCTAGCTCCCAGCCTTATACTACATGTCCAATGAATAACACTGACTAGTCCAAGAGTGAACAAAACCACTGATCGTTTTTTTAAGAGTCAGCTAACCTGCTGGGAAATCACTCAGTTTATGGTCTCTATTCCTCAGGCTCCTTCACTTAGCCCAGTTGTTTATGGTCATTAAGACAGGAAAAACACTGCAAATAAGTGTGATTCCCCCATTCTTTGCAAAACCCTGATTCAAAGAGGGATTGTAGCCCCCTGCACTCAGTCAGCTGAAGTATTTCAGCCAGCAACTGGAAACCAACAGCAACTTTCATAAAATATTATTTCATGGGATGAGTGTGTCATCGGGTGAGGCAGCATTTGTTGTCCATCTCTAGTGGGTTTGCTGGGTCATTCCAGAGGGCCAGCAAGAGTCAACCACATTGCTGTGGGTCTGGAGTCACATGTAGGCCAGGCCAGGTAAGGATGGTGGATTTCCTTCTCTAAAAAGAGTCATTACTGAACCAGATGAGTTTTTACAACAAATTATAGTTATCATGGTGAATAGCTTTATATTGTTTTTTTTTAAAAAGTTGATTTAATTTTTAAAGTTCCACCAGCTGCTATGGTGGGATTTGAACCCATATCCCCAAAGTCACCACCTTTCCCCAGAAGGCCCTTCAGAATATTAACTGACTTTAACCTAAAGCATTAACCGCACAGTCAGTCATTCAGCCCCTTCATTCTGGTGCCTCCCTCCAACATTGACTCTCCCTGCTCTTGCTCCACATTTATAATCTGTGTCTTGTTCTTTAGATGCAGCCCGAAACTGGACTGAGCTACATGTGGATTGAGCACAAAGTGTTTGTTCTTTAACTGAAGGAGGGGGGGGTGCTGCCTAAAGTAGGAACTGAAACAAATTGGCCTGGACTATCAAACCCAGCGAGGGACAAGGGAAGATTATGAAAAATCAATCTATTGGGGGGGGGGGTGGGGGGAAGAGAGAGAGAATGACTGGGACTCCGAAAACTCACTCTTCTGCCAGTTAAGATGGGAGAATTCCAAATCATTACTTACTACGATGTGATTTTACACAGCACCAACACAAGGTAAAAACCTACAGGGTAAAGTTAGTAAAATATACCAAAAGGAACAAATTAAAACTGTTACATGGAACAAACAAGAAACTTCAAGAAATCTGATAACTGCCTTGCAGATTTAAGTCGATTTCAGGGAAAGACATCTGTTATTTCCCCTCACACAATACAGATTCCTCATCTTGGACTGGTTTTTGGTGACATCTGCATTTTACTCTACTCCCCCCCTTTTTTTTTTAGAAAAAAGATTGAATCACCCTCCCTACAGTTGGAGGATCTGTTCAAAGTTTCATTTACTCAAGTAAACCGAAGCAATTGGAGGGGGTTTTGCCATTCTGTCCAGCTTCCTATATCCCCCTCACTACACCAGCCTGAGGGGATTTGTTCTTCCTCATCCCAAACCAAACTCAAAAGCGGGGGCTGCACTGAGGGAGGTTCCATAAACATTATCGCCTCCTCCGGTGCGCACAGAGGATCCCTCGGCCCTTTTTGGAGGGGGAAAAATAAAAAGTGTTCTCGCGGGTGTCTTGGTAGATATTTATCCAAGATCACATTTAAAAATAAAACACACACACACATTGTTATAATTTCTTTGCTGTCTGTGGGATCTCAAGTGTGAAAAGGTGGCTCATTTCGTATAAAGTCGTTTCAAAAGCATCTCATCGGCTGCAAATCGCTTTGGGACTCACGTCCCGAGGCTGTGGAATTGCAAATCTTTCCCCTTTTCCCAATACTGGTGCTCACAGAGAAACCCGTCTCCCCCCCAACCCCCCCCAGAAAAATCAGAAATCCAAGCATCGCATTTCATAAATTTTATTTCAAGTATTCCCCCCACCCCCCCACCAACCCCGGCAAACAAATAAAAGTTCCAAAACACTGGATGCGATTAAAGTGCTAAAACTACAGATACATTTAAACATCTCCGATTCCCATTGGCTTTTCCAGAGAGAAAAAAAAACTGGGATAAAGATCCGTCGAACATCCAAAACAAAAACCAAAATCCAAAAAAGTCAATTTCCTTCGCAGGAACTAGTCCCCCGTCTTGGAAAGTCAAATGAAAATAGGAGGAAAAAATGAATCTTAATACATGGCTTTAAAGTCCACCGGCGCTCCCAGCCTCGGGTACAGTCACTCGGCCATTTCTTGACTGAAAGGGCTTTACCAAAAAGACGAGAAACAACAATAACAACAACAACAAAAAAATCAAACACAACTACAACTCGGAATGCAAAATAGGATTTCGTCCCGGAGACAATGCGGCGTCTTATTAAATTTAAATAACAGATCGGATCCATTTCCAGCGGACTCGCCAAACTACAAACAAAACCCAACACACCAACACAAAACACACAAGATGGTCTATCCGGCAGGCGGAATCCGCAAAGCCGAGCGGATTTTCTGACCCCCCCCCCCGCCCCCACTTTCCCCCTACGAGTCTTTAGCGCCGGTTTCCAGTCGGATAGTTCCTCGGTCTTCCAAACTCTTGGGATCGGTTACATCAACGTTACAATGAAATAAAGGAGACCAAAGATTGGGTCCATTGGTTGCATTCATATATCCCCCTAATAATCCCCACCCCACCCCCCCCAACCAAAATAAAAATCAGAACTTGCTCAAAACCATTCACAAAGCCAACCGCAACTGCCTCATTTTTTAGAGGTCTGGGTCTTCTTGGGTAAGAGCACGGCCTGGATGTTGGGCAGGACCCCTCCCTGAGCGATGGTCACTCCTCCCAGCAGCTTGTTGAGCTCCTCGTCGTTTCTGATGGCGAGCTGGAGGTGACGGGGGATGATCCTGGTCTTCTTGTTGTCCCGGGCCGCGTTGCCGGCCAACTCCAGGATTTCCGCCGACAGGTACTCCAGGACAGCGGCCAGGTAGACGGGCGCCCCGGCTCCGACCCTCTCGGCGTAATTGCCCTTCCGCAGCAAACGGTGGACGCGGCCGACGGGGAACTGCAAGCCGGCCCGAGAAGATCGGGACTTGGCCTTAGCCCGGGCTTTGCCGCCAGTCTTACCTCGTCCAGACATCTTAAATCACTGCTCCGGGATACAATAGAGAGAACAGCCACGTCGATACAATGTCGCCGGGGGTCGATTACAATGTAACAGGAGGCGGATACAATGTAACGGGTCGATTACAATGTAATTGCTGCTCCAAATGGAACACAAAGTAACGGCTTGTCAATTTCAGCTACAATGTAACAAACAAGCGGAGCAGCTTCTAGAACCCGCATTAACCACGCCCCCTCCCGCCGCGTCACCGCTTATTAATAACCCGTCAACACGTCACAAACGCCACAGCGATTGGTCAGGTGCAGGCCAGCTAACGCTTCCATTGGAGTTCATTTGGATCCTTCATTTGCATATTGCTGCATACGCAAACATCTCATTGGATTGGGAAGCCTCAGTGTTCTTTAGTTAGCGTTTGGGGGTGGGGCTTGTTTCATCCAAACCATCTGTTCACCGTGTATTTGAAGACAAAAAAAAAAGCCCCAAAAATTACACTCTCATCCACTTGTTTTCCATGTTGTGTTCTCACACTCCGCCTCCCCTTTTATTCCCTGTACAGTCCTGGCTTCCTGGCCCGGAAAGCAGGCAAGCAACCTGAAATATTAACATAAAAACAAAAAGCTAAAAGCTACTGCGGATGCTGGAAATCCAAAACAAAATAAAAACAGAATTACCTGGAAAAACTCAGCAAGTCTGGCAGCATCGGCGGAGAAGAAATCAGTCAACGTTTCGAGCCATGAGGGCTCGAAACGTTGACTGATTTCTTCTCCGCCGATGCTGCCAGACTTGCTGAGTTTTTCCAGGTAATTCTGAAATATTAACAGTTTATCGAGTATCTGTAAGGGAGAGCACAATGTTCCATGGCACTCTGCAAAAAGTGGCCACAAAGAAGCCTGGAGAATACGTGATTCGGGATTCGATAGTTAGGGGAATAAACAGGCGTTGCTATGGCCGCAGAGGTGAATCCAGGGCGGAGTGTTGCCTCCCTGGTGTCAAGAATGTCACTGAGCTGCTTTTTAAAAATTCATTGATGGGATGTGGGCATCACTGGCAAGGTCAGCATTTGTTGCCCATCCCTAATTGCCCTTGAGCTGAGTGGGCATTTCAGAGGTCAGCTTAACCACAATGCTGTGGGTCTGCTGTCACATTGTAGGCCAGACCAGGTGAAGACAGCAGATCTCCTTCCCTAAAGGGATTAGTGAACCAGATGGGTCTTTACAACAATTGTCATGGTCACCATTACTGAGATTAGCTTTATATTCTAGATCCTATTAATTGCTGCCATGGTGGGATTTGAACCCATGTTCCTAGAGCATTAGCCTTCCTAGGTCTCTAGATTACGACTTGATAGAAGTTTACAAAATTATGAATGGCATGGACAGAGTAGATAGTCAGAAGATTTTTCCCAGGGTGGAAGAGTCAATTACTAGGGGACATAGACTTAAGGTGAGAGGAGAAAACTATAAAGGAGATGTGCAGGGCAAGTTTTTTACGCAGAGGGTAGTGAGTGTCTGGAATTCGCTGCCAGAGGAGGTGGTGGAAGCAGGAACGATAGTGGTGTTTAAGAGGCAGCTTGACAAATACATGAATAGGATGGGAATAGAGGGATACGGACCCCGGAAGTGCAAAATGTTTTAGTTGACGGGCAATATGATCGGTGCAGGTTTGGAGGGCCGAAGGGCTTGTTCCTGTGCTGTACTTTTCTTTGTTCTTTGTTCTTATTACTAGTCCAGTGATATCGCCACAATGTCACCATCTCCCCCTAAAACGCAGAGAGCCTTGAGTTGGGAGGTTGAACCGTCAGCAATCCTGGTCCACTTTGGTACAAACAACAGACAGAAAGAGGGATGTGCTCCTGCAGTCAGAAATTCGGGAGCTAGATAGGAAATTAGCAAGCAGGATGGCAAAAAGCAGCAATTTCTAGATTACTCCCAGTGCCACGTGCAAGTGAGTATAAAACTAGGAAGATAAAGCAAATGAATGCATGGCTGGAAAGATGGTGCAGGAGGGAGAGTTTTAGATTCTTGGGACATTGAGACCAGTTCTGGGGGAAATGGGACCTGCACAGGCCAGAAGGGTTGCACCTAAATAGAGCTGGGACTGAGTTCCTTGCAGGGCAATTTACTAGTGCTATTGGGGAGTGTATAAACTAACTTGGCAGGGGTATGGAAACCAGGAGGTAATATCAGTGAGAAATACCAAAGTGCACAGAATACTGGGAGAGATTAAAGCACCAGAGTAACAAATAGTAAGTTATTAGGTGGATTCAGAGTAAGGGGAAAGTAATAAAGTCTAAATCAGAAACAAAAACAGAAACAGAAATACCTGGAAAAACTCAGCAGGTCTGGCAGCATTGGCGGAGAAGAGTATAGCTGACATTTCGAGTCCTCATGACCCTTCAACAGAACTAAGTAAAAATAGGAAAGGGGTGAAATATAAGCTGGTTTAAGGGAGGGTTGTTGGGACAAGAAGCCAGTGATAGGTGGAGATAGCCAAAAGATGCCACAGACAAAAGGACAAAGAGGTGTTGAAGGTGGTGATATTATCTAAAGGAATGTGCTAATTAAGGGTAGAAAGCAGGACAAGCAAGGTACAGATAGCTCTAGTGGGGGTGGGGTGGGGTGGGGTGGGGTGAAGGAATGCTAAAAAGGCTAAAAGGTAGAGATAAAACAATGGGTGGAAATACGTTTAAAAATAATGGAAATAGGTGGGAAAAGAAAAATCTATATAAATTATTGGGAAAAACAAAAAGGAGGGGGAAAATCGGAAAGGGGGTGGGGATGGAGGAGAGAGTTCATGATCTAAAATTGTTGAACTCAATATTCAGTCTGGAAGGCTTTAAAGTGCCTAGTCGGAAGATGAGGTGCTGTTCCTAAAGTCTAAATCAGGGTTAGTGTGCACGGAGTGTGGTAAATCAGATTGGGGAGTTACAGGCGCAGATTGCCATGTGGAAATATGATGTTGTGGCGATAACAGAGATCGGGCTCAAAGAAGGGCAGGACTGGGTTAGATATCCCTGGATACATGGTGTTCAGGAAAGATCGGAAATGGGGAGGGGTGGCAGTGTTGATTAAGGAGATCTTTGCTGTATCGGAGAGAGAGAGGGTTGCATCTTGGACCCCTTTCCTCCAGGGCATCTGCTTAGCCTTCAGTTTCAATAAAAAAAGACCACCCAAGATGCCCCATCATAGCTTCCTCTTGGCCTGTGATTTAAAAAAAATATCAGCAAAAATCTCACCAACAACACATCCAATTATCCAAACAAAAATGAACGACTATCCAGTATGAATGCCGTATGAAGTACCTTTCCTGCCGGTTCCTTGGTCTGGTCTAGTGTTCCTAGCTCAGTGCCTGCAGCATGGTGGAGATCGCAGATCGGCCTTTCAGGACTCTCTCAAGCAGCTGTGGGCCCTGAGGGCCAGTGTCAGCCTGCACCACCTCGGCATGGCTGGCATTAGTCTGGGCTGGCATCAGTCTGGGCTGGCTGACAGGCTACCAGGACACTGGGCAGAGAGGCTGTTGTGGGAACATGAACGGGGTAATGCTGAGAGACAGCGGCATGGGAAGCAGAGGCGGCATCCACCCGAAGCTGGATGGTGACTGGGTTCCCTTCTATTTGGTAAGGGAAGAGGGGAGACTGTCAGTGATTGTGCAGCACCGTGTTTGGGTGATATGCCTGTGGAGACAATAAGAAGTTAGTGTGAGGCTGGTATCAGTGGATGGTGTGTGAGGGTGAGGTGGAGTATCCGGATGTTAGGCCTGAGTCCTGAGTGTTTGGAGCTGCTGCTGGGTGAGTGATGGGAGTGAGCAGCATGAGTGGGTAGGGGAATGTCATGTGGAGATGTATTCACTGACCTTGAGTTCCCATGGGGGTGGGGGGAATGAGGCACTCTAACAGTGGCTGTACCTAGGGACTGCAGCAGTTCAAGAGGGGGGCTCACCACCACCTTCTCAAAGGCAACTAGGGATGGGCAATAAATGCTGGCCCAGCCAGTGATGCCCACATCCCACGAGCGAATTTTTAACAACTTCATTATCATTATATCACGTGGCTCCCAGGATAGTTGAAGGTGAACTGAAGGAATATCGTTCTGTAATGTCCAGCAATTCCAATGGTGGCTCTGCCAAAGCAGCTTGAAGAGTGAGGTAGAGAGGGGCTCATGGTGGGATTTCCAGAACCTGGGGCCTTGGTAGCTGAAGGCACAGCTGCCATGGGGAAGGAGACACAGAGGCAAAAATTGGAGCATTCTTTTCAGGAGGTGGGGGAGGTTTGTGGAGCTGGAGGAGAAAGGGAAATACAAATTTGTCTTTATAAGCAACTGAGTTGCTTGAATGTGGATCAGAGCATTTGGAAGGGGGTAGGTGAGTGAAACTGATCCTTTTCATCACCCCTTGCCTTCTTCCATTATAGGACAGCAGGGAGTTTTGCTGCCACGTTACCTTCTTTTTAAATTCACTTACAGGATGTGGGCGTCGCTGGCTGGGCCAGCATTATTGCCCATCCCTAAGTTGCCCTTGAGAAGGTGGTGGTGAGCAACTTTCTTGAACTATGTCATGTAGGTTCCAGGCATTTAAGAGTCAACCACATTGCTGTGGGTCTGGAGTCACATGGAGGCCAGACCAGGTAAGGGCGGCAGATTTCCTTCCAGATGAGTTTTTCTGACAATGGTTTCATGGTCATCATTAGACTTTTAATTCCAGGTTTTTAATTGAATTCAAATTTCACTATCTACCATGGTGGGATTCAAACCTGGATCCTCAGAACATTACCCTGGGTCTCTGGATCACTAGTCTAGTGACAATAACACTACACCACTGCCTCCCCCTAATTAATTAACTGTGAGCCATTGGGTGGAGTGTTACTCATGTACTTAGGACTAGAAAGGGCTATCAACAACAACTTGATTTTATATAGCACCCTTAATGTAGCAAAATGTCGCAAAGTGCTTCACAGGAGCGATTATCAAACAAAATTTGGCACTGAACCTGATGAGGAGGTATTAGGACAGGAGGCCGGGATTTTCTGTGCCCGCTGGCGTTGGGCGTGTTTGATGACATGAGCGGACTTTGGTGCAATTAGTTTCACGACAGTGTGAAACCAGTTTGCGATCATTTGCTCAGCCCACCGATGGTGGCTGCGTTCTCCACCATCGGATGTCAGGAACCTCATTATAATACATCAGCATATCATTGTTAAGCCTGCCCGCCAGAATCATCCCCCCACCGCTGGATCGTTTGACCATGTTGGCGGGTTTCACAACAGCACATGAGAGACGTGCACCTGGTGAGCTGCACTTCACCCGGGACTTCGAGGTTTGTTTGTCTACCTCGCTTCGAGCAGCACTCAGGGTCACAGCACCAGGATTCTCAGGCAGCACCACATCACTTTTAGTGGAGCTCATGGGCGGGTCTCTACCTACCTGGCTGCAGGGCCAGGGCTTGCTTGGGGAAGGGGGAGAAGTGGCCTCAGGCAAGGGAAGAGGCTGCAGGGCGAGGGCTGTACTGGGGGGTATCCCAGGGTGTGTTGGGGGCACATGTTGATCTGTACAAGTGGCCTCAAGATGGTGATGCCTGAGGAGGCAGTTTCCAGAGGAGATGAGGCCAGATGGAGATGTGAGGGTGTGTGTGTGAGAGTGAGCGGTGATGTCCCTTGAGCTGGCAGTGAGTGAGATGCCAGTGAATGTGTGATGGGTGTGTGTGTGTGTGAGTTTAGAGTGATGAGATGGTTGCCTTACCCCTGGCTGCACAGATGAGATCATTCATCCTCTAACTGCATTGGATGGCCAACCTCTTCTGTGCAGCATTGGCACTGATCACCACTGCCATCACCTACCAAGCCTGGTTGGTCACTCTGCCGCCCATCCTGCGGCCAGAGTGGGGGTAGAGGTCATCAGGCTTCTACGGTGTCCAAAAGGCGTTTCAGTGACGCGTCACTAAACGTGGGGTCTGCAGTCTTTTTGTATTTTGTGGACATCTTACAGCTTCCCTGCAGTAGTTGTGGGCTGAAAGCACTGAGATGTGTGTGTGCGGCTGGACTTTAAATACAGTGCCCGGTGTGGTTAAGTGACAAAGTGCTGGCAGGCGGGAGAATGAGAGCCATGGAAATGGCGTCGGTTCCCGGAAATGCATAAGTAATGAGACCGGCTTGGGACGACATGACGTGAAAACCTGTTTGTCCGCCCACTACCGCACTTAGTGCAAATCTGGGACGATTCCGCCCGGAGACTTAGCCAGAGAGGTGGGTTTTTAAGACGCATCTTAAAGGAAGAGAGAGAGTCAGAGATGGAGGGGATTCCAGAGCTTAGGATCCAGGCAGCTGAAAACATGGCCGTCAATGTCTGCCACGGAAATCGGGGAACAGATGCACTGGAAACAGTTTTTGCTAGACTTGTCCTAGTGTGCCCTCACCTCCCTCTTGGAAAAACACAGAGTAGTAAATTCAGGAATCCTGTCAAAAATTTCTCATTGTCCCTCAGTCGCAATCTAAGCAAGTCTGAATTGAATAATTATTGCTCAGAATGTTACCTTCCTCCTACTCTGACCCTGTAGCTTTCCAGACATGTACCGAAGGAGGAGGAACATACATTTCTATAGCATCTTTCACATTCTCAGGATATCCTAAATTGCTTTACAGAGAATGAAGTACTTTTACAGTGTAGCTGTAATGCTAGCTCCCCTGTACAGCTGGGAGATTAATGACCAGATAATCTGCTTTAATGATATTGATTGAGGGATAAACATTGGCCAGGACACAGTTAAGAATTCTCCTGCTCCTCGTCAAAAGAACGGCCATGGGATTTTTTATGTCGGCCTGAGAGAATAGATGGAGCGTCGGTTTAACATTTCATCCAAAGAGCAGGAGAGTTCTCACTGGTGTTAGATGATCACCAAAATAATCATCCTTGTGATTTGGGGATCGTTGGTGAGGCTGGCCTTTATCACCCATCTCCAGTTGTGAATGTGGAGATGGCTTCTACTGGTGTCCAAATTCTTTGTAGCGGGATTGATACAATTGTATGGCTTGTTAGGTCGCTTGACAGGGAAGTTATTCAACCATGTTTGTGTGGTAAAAACAAAAAACTACTGCGGATGCTGGAAATCCAAAACAAAAACAGAATTACCTGCAAAAACTCAGCAGGTCTGGCAGCATCGGCGGAGAAGAAAAGAGTTGATGTTTTGAGTCCTCATGACCCTTCAACAGAACTGAGTAATATTAGGGTGAAATATAAGCTGGTTTAAGGTGGCGGGGGGGAATGGGGGGAGAGAGGTTGGGGGGTGTTGTTGTAGGGACAAGCAAGCAGTGATAGGAGCAGATAATCAAAAGATGTCACAGACAAAGGAACGAAGAGGTGTTGAAGGTGGTGATATTATCTAAACGAATGCGCTAATTAAGAATGGATGGCAGGACACTCAAGGTACAGCTCTAGTGGGGGTGAGGTGGAAAGACTGAAAGGGCATTAAAGGTATAGATTTAAAAATAATGGAAATAGGTGGGAAAGAAAAATCTATATAAGTTATTGGAAAAAACAAAAGGGAGGGGGAAGAAACAGAAAGGGGGTGGGGATGGAGGAGGAAGTTCAAGATCTAAAGCTGTTGAATTCAATATTCAGTTCGGAAGGCTGTAAAGTGCCTAGTCGGAAGACGAGGTGCTGTTCCTCCAGTTTGCGTTGGGCTTCACTGGAACAATGCAGCAAGCCAAGGACAGACATGTGGGCAAGAGAGCAGGGTGGAGTGTTAAAATGGCAAGCGACAGGGAGGTTTGGGTCTTTCTTGCGGACAGACCGCAGGTGTTTTGCAAAGCGGTCGCCCAGTTTATGTTTGGTCTCTCCAATGTACAGGAGACTGCATTGGGAGCAACGAATGCAGTAGACTAAGTTAGGGGAAATGCAAGTGAAATGCTGCTTCACTTGAAAGGAGTGTTTGGGCCCTTGGACGGTGAGGAGAGAGGAAGTGAAGGGGCAGGTGTTGCATCTTTTGCGTGGGCATGGGGAGGTGCCATAGGTGGGGGTTGAGGAGTAGGGGGTGATGGAGGAGTGGACCAGGGTGTCCCGGAGGGAACGATCCCTACGGAATGTCGTCAGGGGGGGGTGAAGGGAAGATGTGTTTGGTGGTGGCATCATGCTGGAGTTGGCGGAAATGGCGGAGGATGATCCTTTGAATACGGAGGCTGGTGGGGTGATAAGTGAGGACAAGGGGGACCCTATCATGTTTCTGGGAGGGAGGAGAAGGCGTGAGGGCAGATGCGCAGGAGATGGGCCGGACACGGTTGAGGGCCCTGTCAACCACCATGGGTGGAAAACCTCGGTTAAGGAAGAAGGAGGACATGTCAGAAGAATTGTTTTTGAAGGTAGCATCATCAGAACAGATGCGAGGGAGGCGAAGGAACTGAGAGAATGGGATGGAGTCCTTACAGGAAGCGGGGTGTGAGGAGCTGTAGTCGAGGTAGCTGTGGGAGTCGGTAGTCTTGTAATGGATATTGGTGGAAAGTCTATCATCAGAAATTGAGACAGAGAGGTCAAGGAAGGGAAGGGAAGTGTCAGTGATGGACCATGTGAAAATGTTGGAGGGGTGGAGATTGGAAGCAAAATTAATAAATTTTTCCAGGTCCCGACGAGAGCATGAAGCAGCACCGAAGTAATCATCGATGTACCGGAGAAAGAGTTGTGGGAGGGGGCCGGAGTAGGACTGGAACAAGGAATGTTCCACATACCCCCTAAAGAGACAGGCATAGCTGGGGCCCATGCGGGTACCCATAGCCACACCTTTTATTTGGAGGAAGTGAGAGGAGTTAAAGGAGAAATTGTTCAGTGTGAGAACAAGTTCAGCCAGACGGAGGAGAGTAGTGGTGGATGGGGATTGTTCGGGCCTCTGTTCAAGGAAGAAGCTAAGGGCCCTCAGACCATCCTGGTGGGGGACGGAGGTGTAGAGGGATTGGACGTCCATGGTGAAGAGGAAGTGGTTGGGGCCAGGGAACTGGAAATTGTTGATGTGACGTAAGGTGTCAGAGGAATCACGGATGTAGGTGGGAAGGGACTGGACAAGGGGAGAGAGAAGGGAGTCAAGATAACGAGAAATGAGTTCTGTCGGGCAGGAACAGGCTGACACGATCGGTCTGCCGGGACAGTTCTGTTTGTGGATTTTGGGTAGGAGGTAGAAGCGGGCCGTCCGAGGTTGGGCAACTATCAAGTTGGAAGCTGTGGGAGGAAGATCTCCAGAGGAGATGAGGTCAGTGACAGTCCTGGAAACAATGGCTTGATATTCAATGGTGGGATCATGGTCCAGGGAGAGGTAGGAGGAAGTGTCTGCGAGTTGACGCTCAGCCTCCGCGAGGTAGAGGTCAGTGCGCCAGACAACAACAGCACCACCCTTGTCAGCCGGTTTGATGACAATGTTGGGGTTGGACCTGAGAGAACGGAGTGCAGTAAGTTCAGAGAGAGACAGATTAGAATGGGTGAGAGGAGCAGAGGAATTGAGACGGCTAATGTCACGCCGACAGTTCTCAATGAAAAGATCAAGAGAAGGTAAGAATCCAGAGGGAGGGGTCCAGGTGGAGGGAGAATATTGGAGGTGGGTAAAAGGATCCGTTGAACGGGGAGAGGACTCCTGCCCAAAGAAGTGAGCACGGAGACGAAGACGGTGGAAGAAGAGTTCAGCATCGTGCCGAGCCGAAATTCATTGAGATGAGGGCGTAATGGTATGAAACTAAGTCCTTTGCTGAGCACTGAATGTTCAGCATCGGAGAGGGGAAGGTCAGGGGGTATAGTGAATACACGGCTGGGGCTGGGATTGGAAGATGGGGTGGGGATGGAGGGACAGGCAGGGGTGGAGGGTCCTAGATGTGTGTTGGTGTCGATGAGTTGTTGGAGCTTGTGTTCCTTAGCACTTGAGAGAAAGAGAAAAAGTTTCTTGTTGAGGCGTCGGATGAGACGAAGAATAAAATGAAACTGGGGGCACGCGCAGCTTTGAAAAATGGTGCGGCGGTGCTGCTGGAGGGAGAGGTCGAGTGTGTTCATATGGTGGCGCATGGCACTGAGTGTGGATCTCAGAATGCAATGGGAACAGCAGTCCGAGAAACGTTTTATGACCCGGAGATACCTGTAATCCTGGGTGGGTTTGAAACAAGAGGGATGGAATTTCAGTTGAAATCCACGTGGGGTAAGTCAGAGACGGAGACAGTCACTGAGAAAGGAAATATGGCTGTGAAAGCGAGTTTTAGTAAACACCTTGTCAAACACCAGGAGAGAAATGGAAAGCAATGAAGGTGAACAAGGCAGAAGAGAGATACGGAAATCCTGTCGGAGAGCAGAGCAGTACTTCTTCAAGGTAGGCATTTCTTGAAGAGGAGTGGCAGTCAATTAAACACAGAGATAAAAACAAAAAAAAAATGTTTGTGTGGGACTGGAGAGAGATTTGGTCCTGTTCAGGTAAGGACAGCAGGTTTCATCCCTGAAGGGACATGAATCAATCAGCTGGGCTTTTAAACAACAATCGGACAGTTTTAAACAACAATTGGTCCAGTTTTATGGTCACTTCAAGTGACACTAGCTTTGTAATAAAACTAAACTAAAATGATCAAAGTCTGATTTGACTTCACATTCTCCAGAGTTGCAGATTTCTGGCCCATAATGATTAGACAGGAAATGATAAGTCAGTTGGATAAATTGACTAAATGATAGATCATTCATTGTAACGTGCTGAGATTAAAAAACTGACTGTTTGAAAATTCCTGGAGGTCACTGAGATAGGGTTTGAACTTTAATATCAGGCTGCTGAGCAAGAAAGAGAAACAAAGCAAAGAGCAGTTTCTTCTCTCTGGAGATAATAGTGACCTTGAGGCAGCTTCATAGGCAACATGATGTAAGATTCTGTAACCAGCAACAGACTGCACAAGTCAGGAACTCAGAGATAAAGTGAACATGAGGTTACAATTGCTCTGATGTGTTGCTAAGAGTTTGAATAAAGAAAGACAGACTTGCATCTTTATTATCAGATCTCCAGCATCAGCAGTATTTTGCTTTTATATTATTGCATTTCTATAGCGCCTTTCACACATTTGCACAAAGCAAACACCCACAAATAGCAATTAAAATAAAAATCAGATAATCTATTTCAATGATGTTGGCTGAGGATAAATATTAACCAGAAAGTTGGAGAATTCCCCTGCTCTTCTCTCAAGTAGCAGCCGTGGGAGCTTTTACCTTCAACTGAGTGAACAAGCTGGACTTTAGCTTGATGTCTCATCTGAAAGATGGCACCTCTGACATTGCAGTGCTCCTTCAGTACTGCCCCTTAGACAGTGCATTGCTTCCTCGGTACTGATCCTCCGACAGTGCAGCGCTCCCTCAGTACTGACCCTCTGATAGTGCAGCGCTCCCTCAGTGCTGACCCTCTGACAGTGCAGCACTCCCTCAGTACTGACCCTCTGACAGTGTAGCACTCCCTCAGTACTGACCCTCTGACAGTGTAGCGCTCCCTCAGTACTGACCCTCTGACAGTGCAGCACTCCCTTAGTACTGACCCTTCTAGAGTGAAGTGCTCCCTCAGGACAGATCCTCTGACAGTGCAGCGCTTCATCCGTACTGACCCTCTGACAATGTAGCGCTCCCTCAGTATTGCCCCTTCAACACCACAGCACTCCCTGAATACTGAAGTTCCAACAGCGCAGCACTCCCTCAGTACTGACCCTCCGACAGTGCAGTGCTCCCTTAGTAGTGACCCTCCGACAGTGCAGCACTCCCTCAATATTGACCTTCCAACAGTGCAGCACTCCCTCAGTACTGACCCTCCGACAGTGCAGTGCTCCCTTAGTAGTGACCCTCCGACAGTGCAGCACTCCCTCAATATTGACCTTCCAACAGTGCAGCACTCCCTCGGTACTGACCCTCCGGCAATGCAGCGCTTCCTCAGTTCTGACCCTCCTATTCTTTGGTGTTTAGAAGATTGAGGGATGAACTTTTGAAACATTTAAGATTTTAAGGTGGCTCAACAAGGTAAATGCTGAGAGGATGTTTCCCCTCCTGGGGGAATCTAGAACTGGAGGGCACAGTTTCAAAATAAGGGATCTCCCATTTAAGATAGAGGTGAGGAGGAATGTCTTCTCATGGAGGGTCCTCACTCTTGGGTATTCCCTTCCCCAGAGAGCAGTGGAGGCTGGGTCACTTAATATATTCAAAGCTGAGTTGGACAGATTTTTAATAGGGAAGGCAGTCAAGGGTTATGGGGAACAGGCAGGAAAGTGGAGTTAAGGCCACAATCAGATCAGCCATGATTTTATTGAATAATGTAGCAGGCTTGACGGACTGAATGGCCTACTGCTGTTCCTATATCTTATTATCTTATAGTGCAGTGCTCCCTTAGTATTGACCCTCTGACAATGCAACACTCCTTCAGTACTTTTTTTATTCTTTCACGGGATGTGGGTGACTGGCGAGGCCAGAATTTGTTGTCCGTTCCTGTAGTATAATAGTATCTGGAATAGCAAGATTTAATATAGGACTGGGAAACAGTACCACCCACAGTATGATGTAAAGAGGCACAACTAGGGTCAGTTGTGGACTGGATAGAGACCTGTGTAGAAGCAAGCATGGAGTTAGCTCATAGTTTGGGCTATACCTTGTTTATATGTGTACATAGTTATGTGTTATCAATAAACATTTAATGTTCCACCACACAAGACTCAGAACCTCTTCATGAGACCTAGAACATACAACACACAGCAATCCCTAATTGTCCTTGAGAAGGTGGGGGTGAGCTGCCTTCTTGAACCGCTGCAGTCCCTGTGGTGTAGGTACACCCACAGTGCTGTTACAGAGGGAGTTCCAGGATTTTGACTCATCGACAGTGAAGGAACGGTGATATATTTCCAAGTCAGGATGGTGAGTGGCTTGGAGCGTTACTTCCAGGCGGTGGTGTTCCCATCAATCTGCTGCCCTGCCCTGTCCTTGTAGATGGTCGAGGTCGCGGGTTTGGAAGGTGCTGTCGAAAGAGCCTTGGTGAGTTGCTTGTAGATGGTACACACACTGCTGTCACTGTGCGTCGGTGGTGGAGGGAGTGAATTTTGAAAGTGGTGGATGGGGTGTCGATCAAGCGGGCTGCTTTGTCCCAACCCTCCGACAATGCAACACTGCCTCCGTGTTGATTCTCTGAGGATCCAACACTCCTTTGGTACTGACCCTCTGACAGTGCAGCACTCCCTCAGTGCTGACCCTCTGACAGTGCAGCACTCCCTCAGTACTGACCCTCTGACAGTGCAGCACTCCCTCAGTGCTGACCCTCTGACAGTGCAGCACTCCCTCAGTGCTGACCCGCTGACAGTGCAGCACTCCCTCAGTGCTGACCCTCTGACAGTGCAGCATTCCCTCAGTACTGACCCTCTGACAGTGCAGCATTCCCTCAGTACTGACCCTCTGACAGTGCAGCATTCCCTCAGTACTGACCCTCTGACAGTGCAGCACTCCCTCAGTACTGACCCTCTGACAGTGCAGCATTCCCTCAGTACTGACCCTCTGACAGTGCAGCATTCCCTCAGTACTGACCCTCTGACAATGCAGCACTCCCTCAGTACTGACCCTCTGACAGTGCAGCACTCCCTCAGTGCTGACCCTCCGATGGTGCAGCACTCCCTCAGCGCTGACCCCTCTGATGGTGCAGCACTCCCTCAGCACTGACCCCTCCGATGGTGCAGCACTCCCTCAGCGCTGACCCCTCCGATGGTGCAGCACTCCCTCAGCGCTGACCCCTCCGATGGTGCAGCACTCCCTCAGTGCTGTGGTGGGAGTGTCAGCCTGAATAATAACAAAAAGAACCACTTGCATTCATATGGCAACTCCAAAGATGCTTTACAGGGATGATTATCAAACCAAATTTGACACTAAACTGCTGGAGGAGCTATTTGAGCAATGTGCTCTGAAATAAAAACAGAAAATGATGAAAATCTATGTTACTGTTTCTGGTCGATGACTTATCGTCAGGGCTGTAAAAGTTGGAGATGTAACAGATTTCAAGCAATAACAGTGGCAGGGGAAGGAGGCAGATTAGTGTAAGAAGAAAAAGCTCTCCGGGAGAGAATTCCAGAGATTAGGGCTCGTGCAGCTGAAGGCACGGCCACCAATAGCGGAGCGGAGCAAGTCAGGGATTCTTAACAGGCCAGAATTAGGAGACTGCAGAGATCTCGGAGGATTGTGGGGCTGGAGGTAGTTTCAGAGATAGGAAAAGACGAGACTATGGAAGGAAAGGTTGGACAGCTTGGGTCTGAATCCATCGGAGTTTTGAAGAATGAGAGGCGATCTTATCAAAACATATAACATCCTGAGAGGACTTGACAGGGTGGAGGCTGAAAGGATGTTTCCCCTTGTGGGAGAGACTAGAAATAGGGGGACACAGTTTAAAAATAAGGGGTCTCCCATTTAAGACTGAGATGAGGAGAAGTTCGTTCTCTCAGAGGGTTGGGAGTCTGTGGAATTCTCTCCCCCAGAGAGCGGTGGAACCAAGGTTATTGAATATTTTTAAGGCAGAGGTAGATAAATTCTTGACCAACAAGGGAGTCAAAGGTTATGGGGGTAGGCGGAATGTGGAGTTGAGGCCATGATATTATTGAATGGTGGAGCAGGCTCGAGGGGCAGAGTGGCCTCCTCCTGCTCCTAATTCACATGTTCGTGTGATTTGAAAACAAGGATGTGAATTTTAAAATTGAAGTGTTGTCAAGTGTCCGGCAGTGAATGTCAGCTAGCAAGCACAGGGGTTAGACTCTTTTTAAAAAGGCTAAAGCTATGTCTGTCTATGACCCTGGAACAATAAGAGCTAATAGGGCACTTTCCTAGAAACTGATGTCTTGTTATCTCTGAAGAGACCCTGATGACCCCCCACCGTGGGCTGCAAAGACCAAATTCAAAGGGGACTATGCAAACGGCATCTACATTTCATAAGCCAGGCCTGGCCAACTGGAGATGATTTGTCTGCTATGACAAAGAACCAAGCAACCTCCCTTTAAGACTTAATAGTTGGAACATTAACAATCTCAGGGACCCAGACAAGGGGATACACACTTTTTGTCAAAGCCAGAGTGGAGAGGCGGGGGTCATGTGACAGGAATTCCTAGCTGGTAAAACCAGAAATATTGCCGTGTGGTGCTGCAAAGCTCAGTCTGCTATTTTTTCATGTAACAAGCAGCAGCGCAGAAAAGGGGCTCTCTCCAGGTTTGATGACTGGCCCCATCTACATTGTTTTGGCTGTAACTTCTTTATTAGAGCCTACAAGACTGATTCATCTCTGCCTGCCTATCTCACTGTGGAAGTCAACTCTACTAGAAAAGTGAATTATCCAGCATCAGTTCAGCCCGCCGATCTCTGTGAAGGAATATCCCAACACTCTCCTCACTACACCATTGGGCATTGATCCTAGACTCTGGACACATGTGAAACAATTATTCTTTTCTCCATGGTTTTTTCCCTGTAAATCTTTCTTTCTCTATCTCTCTTTTACTGTATAAGTGCACAGGGGCTATGTAGTGACACCCCTCCCATGTTTTGAGTGTGTGCGAATAAACTAACCCCCATAGTTCATCCTATCTTGGGTTTGTTGTGGGATTATTTATAGAAAATTGGATTGTAGCAAAACTGAGGGGTTGGGAAACACGCCACCACTTATAAAGGGGGAAGCAAATCAAAACACCTTTCTGTTTACAGACAGTTAGTGAGGGGAGAAATCAGAGCTGTTTAGATTAACCGCCCCCCTCCTGTCCATAACAATGACTTCAAGATTATGGAGGGTAGCATGTGTGAGGCTAGTCGGGAGGGTGTTGGAATACTCAAGTCTAGAGTAATAAAGCCATGGATGAGCAGATGAGCTGAGGCAGGGGTGATGCTATGGAGGTGGAAATAGGCGGTCTTAATGATGGTGCAGATATAAAGTTGAAAGTTCATCTTGGGGTCAAATATGACACCAACTTGTGAGCAGTCTGGTTCAGCCTGAGACAGTTGCCAGGGAGATGGTTGGAGTGGTGACTAGGGAGCTTGTGGTGAGGGTTGAAGACAATGGCTTTGGGGGTTTGCAAAATTTAATTGGAGAAAACATCTAGTCATCTAGCGAAAGGACATTGGACAAGCAGTGCGAGAAATCAGAGAGAGCGAAGGGGTCGAGGGAAGTGGTGGTGAGGTAGATCCGGCTATTGAAGGCATACATGTGAAACCTGGGGCTGAATTTTGACCCCCGTCCGGGAGGGGGGGTGGGTGCAGGGGCAGGCGGGAATGAGTGTGAACCCGTTCGAGCGCATGCCGCCATTTTACATGGGCGGGCTGTGCGGGCGGAGGGGGGCGGTGTGGGATTCCCTGAGTCAGGAGTGTGCTCTTTTGCAAATGCACAGAAGTGCCTCAGGGAGATTTGTTTAAAGTTTAAAATGTCTAAATAAAGTATTTGAAAACTTTTAAAACATGTCCCCTCATGTGACAGAAACATTTTAATTGAATTTTTAAACACTTCATGAAACCTCATCCCGCCCGTGGATGAGGTTCCATGAAAAATGCGAAGGTCGCCTGTGCTCTTTGCCTGCCCCCCGCCAATCTTAAGGTTGGACGGGCAGCTCAGTTAATTGTTTAAATTAGTTTTTAACAGGCCTCAATAGGCCTTTGACAGTTTGGCAGGGGTGCAGCTGACTTGGCTGTGCACCCACCGAACTGAAAATCTAAATGACACGCGGTGGTGTTGGGACGCCCGCCCGATGTCACCGCGCGTCATTTTATGCGTCGGTGAGCGGGCTCCACCCCTGCTCGCCAACTGGAGAATTCAGCCCCTGATGTGCTGTGGATGATATCGCTGAGGGGGCGGCGTGTGGATGAGAAATAGGAGAGAAGGTCAAGGATGGATCCTTGGGGTCACCAGAAATAATAGTGCAAGAACAGGAAGTAGCCATTGCAGGTGTTTTTCTGACCAAGACCACTCAAATCTTTGTACAGGGAGTTGAACTCACAACCTGCTAACTCAGAGGTGAAAATGCTCCCTACTGAGGTATAGCCAACACAACAAAGGGGAAGGGGCTGGACGGGACAGGGGATCGATGCCCATCTTCTCCCCTCAAAAGGGGCAACAATCTCTCTTCCCATAACTTCATCAGGGTCTGTGGAAGTGGTGACATAAGTGGAAGGCCAAGAAATGGGCCCCAACCTCCCCCCACCCCGTCATCAGTTACGGCAGGTAAGGGAGGGATAAAGGGGTATTGGTTGTCTCTGAGGGAGAGTGGTTGGGGTGGTGAAAAATGGGAATTAAGGACAAGATGGAGAACTGTCCTGAGAATTAAAGCCTAGAGACAGTACAGCAAAGAGGCATGAGGCCGATCCGGAGTGGAGAGACTCAGAACTGCAGAGCCTTAAAGGAGATCATTATCAGGGCTCTTATTAAAGGTATTTTAGTTAGTAACTAGTACAGAAAAGGTAAATCTGGAATAATATTTCAAGCTAACCCTTGGGATTGAGCTGTAGCTCAGTTGGTATCGCTCCTCTTACCTATAAGTCATGAAGGTTGTGGGTACAAGGCCCACTCAAAAGGAAAAGGGAGGTTTGCATTTATATAGCACCTTTCACAATCACAGCGTGTCTCAACATACTTTATAGCCAGTGAACAACTTTTGAAGCGTAGTCACTATTATAATTTAGGAATTGGGGCAGCCAATTTGCACATAGCAATCTCCCACAAACAGTAACTTGACAATGACCAGATCATCTATCTTTGGGATGCTGATTAGGGATGAATGTTGGCCAGGGTAACTTTCCTGTTCTTCTCTGAAATAGAGCCTGGGGACACAGGTGGGGCTTGGCTTTTAAACTTCTCAACTGAAAGAATGCAACAATTCATTCATATATTAGCTCTAATGTAGAAAAAAATCCCCAAGGCTGAAAATCGTAAACTTGATGAACTGGGAGCTGATAAGAACATAAGAAATAGGAGCAGTAGGCCATTCAGCCCCTCAAGCCTGCCCCGCAATTCAATAAGATCACAGCTCACCTGCCCCAGGACTCAATTCCTCTTTTGTGCCAGCTCCTCATAGCCCTCAACTCCCCAATATTTCAAAAACCTATCTACCTCCTCTTTAAATAGAGGATTCAGCTTATATTTCACCCCTCTCCTAACTTTACTCAGTTCTGCTGAAGGGTCATGAGGACTCGAAACGTCAACTCTTTTCTTCTCCGCCGATGCTGCCAGACTTGCTGAGTTTTTCCAGGTAATTCTGTTTTTGTCCTCTTTAAATACTTTCATTGATTTAGCCTCCCACAGCTCTCTGGGGTAGAGAATTCCAGACATTCACTGCCCTCAGAGAAGAAGTTCCTTTGCATCTCAGTTTTAAATGAGTGTCCCCTTATTCTGTAACAACGTCCCTTAGTTCGAGATTCCCCCACTAGTGGAAACATCTTCTCAACATCTACCCTGTCAAGCCCCTTCAGAATCTTGTACGTTTCAATAAGATCACCCCTCATTCTTCTAAAGTCTAATGAATAAAGGCCTAACCTGTTTAGCCGTTCTTGCTAAGTCAACCCCTTCATCCCAGGAATCCCTGGTGCCAGGGTCTGGGATGTCACTGAACGGCTGCAGGGCATCCTGAAGGTGATAAGGCAGAGGTCATGGTACATGTTGGTATCAATGACATAGGTAGAAAGAGGGATGAGGTCTTGCATCAAGAATTCAGGGAGTTAGGCAGTTGACTAAAAAGCAGGACCTCTTGGGTTGTAATCTCCCAGTGCCACGTGCTAGCGAGCACAGAAATAGGAGAATATTGCAGATGAATACGTGGATTAAGAATTGGTGCAGGAGGGAGGGTTTTAGATTCTTGGATCACTGGGACCGTTTCTGGGGAAGGTGGGACCTGTACAAGTGGGATGGTCTACATCTGAACCAGAGCGGGACTGACATCCTTGCGGGTGGGTTTGCTAGTGCTGTTGGGAGGAGTTTAAACTAATTTGGCACGGGGAGGGGACACAGAATGTTAGCAGAATAGGGACACATCATAATACAGTAAAACAATCGAGTCAGAAGGAGTATAGCTGCATTAAGTTTTAAGGGAGTAAGGCAAGGCTGGATGACCTCTACTTTAACGCCAGGAGTATTACAGATAAAATGGATGAGTTAAGGGTGAGGATTGACACGTGGAATTGTGATATAGTAGCCATCACAGAGATGTGGTTGAGGGAGGGGCAGGATTGGCAGCTCAACATTCCGGGATATAGAATCTACAGGCGAGGCAGGGGAGGGGGTAAAAGAGGAGGAGGCATTGCATTATTAGTTAAGGAGTCAGTTATTGCAGTAAGGAGAGATGATATCTTGGAGGGGGCATCGAATGAAGCTTTGCGGGTAGAGCTTAGGAATAAAAAAGGGGCAGCCACATTGTTAGGTGTTTATTATAGACCCCCAGATAGTCAGCGGGAAATTGAGGAGCAAATATGTGCACAATTTGCGGAGGTGCGTAAAAACAATAACGATGGGTAATTATATTAGATGATTTCAATTTTCCCAACATTAATTGGGATAGACATAGTGTTAAGAGCTTGGATGGAGTGGATTTCTTGAAATGTGTACAGGAGAACTTTTAGGTCAACATGTAGAAGGTCCAACAAGGGACGGCGCAGTGCTGGACCTAATTTTGGGGAATGAAGCCAGACAGGTGGCTGAGGTGGTGGTGGGGGAGCATTTTAGTGATAGCGACCACAACATGGTACAATTTAAGCTTGTTATGGACAAAGAAATAGACACGTTGCAAAAAAATGTTTTGGATTGGGGGAGAGCAGATTTTAGTAAAATAAGGCAGAATCTGGCCAAGGTAGACTGGGAACAGCTACTTGTGGGGAAATCTACAGAAAAGCAGTGGGGGGCATTCAAAAACGAAATGGGGAGGATACAGGCTTAACATGTTCCCTCTCGGTTGATAGGAAGGAATAACAAGCCCAGAGAACCATGGATGACCAGAGATATTCAGGATATGATGAGAAGGAAAAGAGAGGCTTTTAGCAGGTACAAGGGGAGCAAATCAGCAGAGGCATTAGTGGAGTACAGAAAGTGCAGGGTGGAACTTAAGAAAGCAATTAGGAGAGCAAAGAGGGCATATGAGAAAGCTCTGGCTGGTAAAAGTAGGGAAAATCCCAAGATATTCCAGAAGTATATCAATGGGAAGAGGATAACCAGGGAAAGAGTAGGGCCCATTACGGACCAAGGGGGCAATCTATGGGTGGAGCCAGAGGATATCGGTAGAGTGTTGAAAGAATACTTCTCATCCGTCTTCACCCAAGAGAATGAGAATGAAGGTATGGAACTCGGGGAGAGAGACTGCGAGGTTCTTGAGCAAATTAATATAAGGAGTGACAAGGTATTGGAGGTGTTGGCAGGCTGTCCCAGACTGCTGAGAGAGGTAAGGGAGGAGATCGCAGCGGCTTTGACCCAAATTTTTAATTCCTCTCTGGCCACGGGGAGGTGCCAGAGGACTAGAGAAAGCTAATCTGGTTCCGCTATTTAAGAAAGGTTGTAGAGATAAGCCAGGGAACTACAGGCCAGTGAATCTCACGTCAGTGGTAGGGAAACTATTGGAGAAAATTCTGAAGGAGAGAATCTATCTCCACTTGGAGAGGCAAGGTTTGATCAGGGATAGTAAGCATGGTTTTGTCAGAGGGAGGTCATGCCTAACAAATTTGATTGAATTTTTTGAGGTGACCAGGTGTGTAGATGAGGGTAGTGTAGTTAATGTAGTTTATATGGATTTCAGCAAAGCCTTTGACAAGGTCCCACATGGGAGACTTATAAAGAAGGCAAATGCACATGGGATACAGGGTAATTTGATCTGATGGATTCAAAATTGGCTTAGTTGTAGGAGACAGAGGGTGATGACAGAAGGATGCTTTAGTGACTGGAAGCCAGTGTCCAGTGGCGTACCACAGGGATCTGTGCTGGGTCCCCTATTATTTGCCATTAATATAAACGACATAGACAACTATGTGGGGGTAGGATTAGTAAGTTTGCGGATGACACAAAAATTGGCTGGGTGGTTAACAGTGAGGTTGAGTGTCTTGGGCTACAGGAAGATATAGACGGGATGGTCAAGTGGGCAGATAAGTGGCAGATGGAATTTAACCCTGAAAAGTGTGAGGTGATACACTTTGGAAGGAGTAATTTGACAAGGAAGTATTCAATGAATGGCATGACACTAGGAAGTTCTGAGGAACAAAGGGACCTTGGCGTGTGTGTCCATAGATCTCTGAAGGCGGAGGGGCATGTTAGTGGGGTGCTGAAAAAGGCATATGGGACACTTGCCTTTACCAGTCGAGGAATAGATTACAAAAGTAGGGAGGTCATGTTGGAGTTGTATAGAACCTTGGTGAGGCCACAGCCGGAGTACTGTGTGCAGTTCTGGTCGCCACATTATAGGAAGGATGTGATTGCACTGGAGGGGGTGCAGAGGAGATTCACCAGGATGTTGCCTGGAATGAAACATTTAAGTTATGAAGAGAGGTTGGATAGACTTGGATTGTTTTTGTTGGAGCAGAGAAGACTGAGGGGCGACCTGATCGAGGTGTACAAGATTATGAGGGGCATGGACAGGGTGGATAGGGAGCAGCTGTTCCCCTTAGTTGAAGGGTCAGTCACGAGGGGACACAAGTTCAAGGTGAGGGGTAGGAGGTTTAGGGAGGATGTGAGGAAAAACCTTTTTACCCAGAGGGTGGTGATGGTCTGGAATGCGCTGCCTGGGAGGGTGGTGGAGGCGGGTTGCCTCACATCCTTTAAAAAGTACCTGGATGAGCACTTGGCATATCATAACATTCAAGGCTATGGGCCAAGTGCTGGTAAATGGGATTAGGTAGGTAGGTCAGGTGTTTCTCACGTGTTGGGGTGCAGACTTGATGGGCCAAAGGCCCTCTTCTGCACTGTGAAATTCTGTGATTCTGAATCAGCCTAGTGAATCTCTTTGGAATTGCCTCCAGTGCCAGTATATCCTTTCTTAAATATGGGGACCAAAACTGTACACAGTACTCCAGGTGCAGCCTCACCAACACCCTGTACAGTTGTAACAGGACTTGCCTTTTTAAACTCCAACCCCCTAGCAATACAGGACAAAATTCCATTTGCCTTCTTAATTACTTGCTGCACCTGTATGCTAACTTTTTGTGTTTCATGCACAAGAACACCCATATCCCTCTGTGCTGCACTTTTTTGTTGTCTCGCTCAATTAAAGTAAAAGCTTTTAGCTTTTTGTTTTTATCTAAAGCAATAGTCTGCCTTTTGATTCTTCCTACCAAAGTGCATGACCTCACACTTTTCTACATTAAACTCCATCTGCCAAGTTTTCGCCCACTCACTCAACCTATCTATATCCCCTTGCAGATTCCTTATGTCCTCATCACAACACGTCCTCCCACCTATTTTTGTATCGTCAGCAAATTTGGATACATTACACTCTGCCCCCTCCTCCAAGTCATTAATATAGATAGCAAATAACTGAGGCCCTAGGGCTGATCCTGGTGGCACTCTACTAGTTACGTCTTTCCAACCTGATAAAGACCCATTAATCCTGACTCTCTATCTTCTGTGTGTTAACAATTCTCAATCCATGCTAATACATTACCCCTACTACCGTGAGGTCCTACCTTGTGCAGTAACCTTTTATGTGGCACCTTATCAAATGCCTTCTGGAAATTCAAATACACTACATCTACTGGTTCCCCTTTATCAACTTTGCTTGTTATATCCTCAAAGAACTCTAGCAAATTTGTCAAACAGGATGTAGTATAAGGAGGATGGAGAAAATGAGTTGGATCCATTTAGTATATGGGGCTACTGCCTTGGAGTTATGGATGAGTTGAAGTTTATGGCAGATGGAGGATGTGGAGCCAGCCAGGAGAACAATGGGGTAAACATCTCTGGAGGTGACAAAAAGCATGGGTGAGAGTTTGATCGCTAGAACAGGAGGAGGCCATTCAGCCACTCAAGCCTGCAGCACCAGTTATTAAATCATGCCTGGTCCCTAAACTCCACCTGCTCAGCTTGATTCCAGAACTGTTCATACCCTCAGGGTGGGGCAGGGGTGGAGGTGGAATTTAGCAGCTACTTTGTCATAGAAAAACATCTTGGTTTGGATGCTCATCTGGGAATGGAACAGGGATGCTGAGATGATGAATGATGTGTGGTTGAACCCCAGCCAGTGGCTGAGGTGAGACAGGGAGTCAGTCAGTGATGAGGATGGTGGTGATGCTCTTGCCCCAAGTTGCCCTGGAAACAGACTTCAGAGCTTGCCAGTTGCGTCTTCCGCAGTGCCCGAGGGGTCCTGCAGCATCTTTCAGAGACAAAATATAATTAAATTTTCCCATTGAGGACAGTTAATGGTTTTGTTTAGCTGCAGGAGGGTAGGGGAGGGGAGGAGCGGGGCGGGGGGCGGCAGAATGGGGAACCGTGTGCCCATCAGCCAAAGGACCCCTTCGGGCGAATGCCGGAGTCGGCTCAGGAAGGAGGGAGGGAGGGAGGGAGGGAAAGCGGAGCATGCGCAGTGGCTCGGAGTCGGTCGCGGGCGGTGTTTGTGTGGCGCGCGCGCGGGGCTGCGGAGCGGACAGCGAGAGAGAGAGAGAGAGAGAGAAGCTTCGGGAACCTTTCTCGGCCGCCGTCACTTCACCGGCCCCCCCGCCCCCCCCATTGCCCGATAATCGGTTGCCGTTTTCTGTTGTTGAATTGATGCTTTTGGTGAGGTAAAAAGTAGGTCGGCGGAGGTGATTTTATTTACGTGTGTCTCCTCCTCCCGGTCCCGGTCACCATGGCTCCGACCGGCTCCACCGCCTCTCCCGAGGAGCTCAAACTCCGAATCCAGCGCCTCATCGACTCGCACCGGGTCTTGGTGTTCAGCAAAACTTTCTGTCCGTTCTGCAAGAAGGTGAGTCCCCCGGGGGCCCGCGGCCTTTGGAGAGGGAAGGGAAGGGAAAGGGTTAAAAACACCCAGAGTGTGCGCTGCCGAGTCACAACCTCCCACCCTCTACCCCTCTGTTTATTATAAAGGCAAAAAACACAAACAAAAAGTGCTGGAAAAACTCGAAGCAGGTCTGACTAGCATCTGCGGAGAGACAGAGTCAACGTTTCGAGTCCCTGTGACTCTTCTCCAGAACATGTTTATTATGTATTCCTGCCTGTGCTGCTATCATTGGAGTTGCCTATGTAAACATGTCACGCTGCTGCTGCTGCAGCCCCCCCCCCCGGCTGGAGGGTGTAATTCCGTTCTGTCATCCGGCCCCCCCCCCCGCCTCTGATAACCGTTGGCCAAGTGAAGGACTTCCTATTTCTATAGATCCTTTCACAAGCTCAGGATGTCTCAAAGCGCTTCGCAGCCATTGAAGCATTTTTTTTCTTTGAAGCGTTGTCACTGTGGGAATGTGGGAGGCACGACTGCCAATTTGCACAGCAAGATCCCACAAACAAGACTGGTGGTGGTGGTTATCACTAACATGATCCGTTTGGGTGATGTTGGTTGAAGGGTAGATAGTGGCCCTGGAACACTGGGGAGAACCACCCTGCGCTTTGAATAGTGGCATCTTTTATGCTCACCTGAGAGAGAGAGCATGGGGTGGCGGTGGTGGTGGTGGTGGGGGGGGGCTTTGTCTCATCTGAAAGACAGTGTAGCACTCGCTCAGCACTGCACTAGGAGTGATAGCCGAGATTTTGTGCTCAGGGTCTCGGAGTAGGACCTCTGGACTCCTAGGTGAATGTGGTAGGATGGTAATGTGTCGCATGTAGCAATTGGCAACATGTTCTAAGTCATTTCCTTGTTTTAATTACTTCCAAGAAAAACCTCCTGAAATATTAATTTGCAGACATGGGTAATCATACTGGAGCAGTGGCAGCAGGGTCATTGAATATTCTTAAGGCTGAGTTAGATTCTTGATTGACAAGGGAGTCAGGTTATCAGGGGTAGACAGGAAAGTAGAGTTGAGACCACTATCCGATTAGTTATGATCTTATTGAATGGCAGACCAGGCTCAGGGGGGCTGAATGGCTCATTCCTGCTCTTTGTATGTACAACTTTGCACTATCAAACATCCATTATCTTGCCCAAGTATGTATCTGTGAATTTAGATTTTTCAGGCTATGTGATTGTGTAGAGCATCACAGCAAAGCTTAACTCTATTCACAAATGCATGAGATAGGCTACTGCATATTCAAATGCTTTAAATGCATAAAGGTGAATGTGACAATTTCTCATGATCAAAGATTAGCTTGCATCCCTGAATTGGTTCAAGCACACTCCAGGATTTGTATTAACATAATACTGAGGGAAAGAGTGTGCAATTGTTCAAAGTGCTGTCTTTGAGATGAGATTTTTAAATTGAGGACTTGTATGTTTGTTCACAATGTACAAGATCTATCTCGTGGTGCTGTTTGAACAAAAGTGTTGCTCCCTCAATGAGCACAACCAAAACAAATTAACTGGTCATTTATGTCAATCACTGTTTGTAGAATGCAAGCATATCAGCTATTGTATTTGCCTACATATAGAGGTTGCACTTTAGAAGTAATTCACTCAATGCAAGGATCATCTGACATCCTGATGATGTGATAAGCTACAATGTAAATAAAGTTGTTATTTCTGCCTTATCCCCTTTAACTGTTTGCTTTGTGTGCGGCACTTTGCAATATCCTGAGGCTATTCCCTGCTATAGAGTGCAGAATAGATCCACTAAAATAATAATGCCTGAAAAGGTTTGTATTTATATAGAGACTATCACACCCGCTGGACGTTTCAAAGCGCTTTGGAGGCATTGGTGTACTTTTTAAAGTGTAATATTGTTATAATGTAGGAAACGTACTGGCATGTAATGTTTTAGTTATGAAACTGCTTGAGAAATTAGCGTGCTCAATTACAAGATTAGAAGAGCTAATCAGGGCACTCGATATTGAGGCAAATTTTGGGAGAGGGTTTCTTCCACACTTCTTTCTCTCTTTAACTCTGAAGAAGTCATATGGACTTGAAACTTTGACTCTGTTTCTCCCTCCACAGATGCTGCCAGAGCTGCTGAGTTTTTCCAGATTTTCTGTTTTTGTTTCAGATTTCCAGCATCCGCAGTATTTTGCTTTTATTTGGAAGAGGGTATGTGGGTGGAGAACTTTCGAGTCTAACTGGAGTGCAAACATTTATCAAAACATGAAGGGAGGTGTAAGTTTATGGAATTCCCTCCCAGAAATAGCAGTGGAACTGAATTCATAATATCTTTTAAAATAGGAGGTAAATATTTGGGTAGGTGGGAGTTAAGTGGTATAGGGAAAGGGATCAGCTTTCAAAGGAGGTATAGGAATAATCTCTAGTTTATAGTTGCACTCACTTCTGCTGTTGTGAACAGTGCCAACAGAGAAAGTTACCATTGGCAGAAATTCTGGTTCAGTTGCCTTTCTCATGCTGAACTTACAGTGACTGAAATGCCCTTCCACTTTTAGATCAGTGTAGAACAAGTTGAGGATTCTCAGTCTGCCCGTCTCTGCTCATTGGTTAAACTTGCTGAATCATTTGGAGCAGACCCCATTTTAAGCGCTTGTGAAGTGTGGTAAATTGTACTGTATTTATAAAATTAATCTTGGTTCTATAAAATTGGTATAAGTGATTAATTTGGGCATCTTGCTGGAGATCAATTTTCTATGTTCTAAAAACATGGAATTATAAAATTGAATTTAGATTGGTCAGAATCTTTGAGCTTTGCTTATCAAGGTTCAAATCATTTGTAGTCATTTCATGAATAATCATGTCTTAACATGCATGTTCAGTAATGAATGCTCCGAACACTGTCCTTTTCGATTATCTTAAGTTTCCTGGTGGTTTCGTTTATCAAGTTTTTACTACTTGACCTTTTCGTGTTTCAATGTAATTAATACATTTACTTTTTTCTGGTCAATTATCTTGTGTAAGGACAACTGAGAGAAAATAAACATGGGTTGAGAGAACACTATCGTAAACAAGTGCACCACAAGTTCCTCCTTTCCCAAACAAAACCACAGTTTTCATTGCAGAATTGGTTGGCATGAACAGGGGAGTTCTCCCCGGTCTCTTGACCAGGATGTATCCCTCAATCCACATCACTTAAAAACAGATTATCTTTCCATTATCACATTTTTGTTTGTGAAAGCTTGCTGTGCACGAATTGGCTTGCTGTCACATTTCAACAGTGACTACCTGTCAGAAAAGTATTTCATTGGCTGTAAATAAATGCAAGTCATTTTTTCTTCAAGTAGGGTGGAGGGGAATGCAAAGCTAAATATATAACAAGCAAGTGTTACTATTTTTCTTTTAAGCTGGGTAAATGTGAAAGGTTAATTTATGCTGTCACTTCACTCACAATGTGGACAAATGTAAGAGTAGTCTGGCTAATATTTGCCTCTATAGCGCTGGTGCACAGGCACAGACGTGCGCACAGACACACAAAGGCGCTGTGGGCAATAAGCAGCAACAGAATTGTATTCAGCCACAATCTGTAATCTCATGGCCCAGCATATCCCCCTCTTTACCATTGCCTATCAAACCGGAGGTCAACCCTGGGTCAATGAAAAGTGCAAGAGGGTGTGCTAGGAGCAGCACCAGGCATACCTAGAAATGAGATGTCAGCCTGGCAAAGCTACAGCACAGGACTACTTGCGTGCCAAACAGCATAAGCAGCAAGTGATAGACAGAGCTAAGTGATTCCACAACCAATGGAACAGATCTAACGCTGCAGTCCTGCCACATCCAGTCATGAATTGTGGCGGACAATTAAAACAACTAACTGGAGGAGGAGGCACCACAAATATCCTCATACACAATGATGGGGGAGCCCTGCAATCAGTGCAAAAGACAAGACTGAAGCATTTGCATTAATCTTCAGCCAGAAGTGTCGAGTGGATGATCCATCACAGCTTCCTCCTGAGGACCCCAGCATCATAGATACCAGTCTTCAGCCAATTCGATTCACTCCCATGAGAGATCAAGAAATGGCTGAAGGCACTGGATACTGCAAAGGCTATGGGCCCTGACAATACCCCGGTAATAGTGCTGAAAACTTGTGCTCCAGAACTAGCTGTGTCCTTAGCCAAGCTGTTCCAGTACAGTTACAACACTGGCATCTACTTGGTAGTATAGAAAACTGCCCAGGTATGATCTGTCCACAAAAAGTAGGATCCCAACCCAGCCACTTACTGCCCCATCAGTCTACTCTCGATCATCAGTAAAGTGATGGAAGGGACCATTGATAGTGCTATCAAGCGGCACTTAGTAATAACCTGCCCACTGATGCTCAGTTTGGGTTCTGCCAGAGCCACTTGGCTCCTGACCCCATTATAGTCTTAGTCCAAACATGGACAAAAAATCTGAACTCTTGTGGTGAGTGACTGCCCTTGACATTAAGGAGCCCTAGAAAAATTGCAGTCGGTGGGAATTGGGGAAAACTTTTCACCAGTTGGAGTCATACCTGGCACAAAGGAAATTGTTGTGGTTGTTGGAGGTCGATCATCTCAGTCCCAGGACATCAGTGCAGGGGAGGCAATGACGAAGTGGTATTGTTGCTGGACTAGTAATCCAGAGACCCATGGTAATGCTTTGGGGACCTGGATTTGAATCCTTCCACGGCAGATGGTGGAATTTGAATTCAATAAAAATCTGGAATTAAAAGTCTAATGGTGACCATGAAACCATTGTCATTTGTTGTAAAAACCCACCTGGTTCACTAATGTCCTTTAGGGAAGAAAATCTGCTGTCCTTACCTGGTCTGGCCTACATGTGACTCCAGACCCACAGCAAAGTGGTTGACTTAAATGCCCTTAAATTGCCCATCTTAAGGATGGGCAACAAATGCTGGCCTAGCCAGTGAAGCCCACATCTCATGAATAAAAATAGTTCCTCAGGTTAGTGTCCTATGCCCAACCTTCTTCAGCTGCTTCATCAATGACCATCCCTCCATCATAATGTCAAAAGTGGGGATGTTCACTGATAATTGCACCATTTGCAATTATTGAAACATTGAAAGCAGTTGATGCCCAAATGCAGCAAGACCTGGACAATATCTAGGCTTGGACTGACAAGGGGCAAGTAATATTTGCGCCACACAAGTGCTGGGCAATGACCACCTCCAACAAGAGAGAATCTAATAATCTCCCCATGACATTCAATGGCATTACCATCGCTGAATCTCCCACTATCAACATCCTGGGGGTTACCATTGACATGAAACTCAACTGAACTAGCCATATAAATGCTGTGGATACGAGAGCAGGTCAGAGGCTAGAAATTCTGCAGAGAGTAACTCGTTTCCTGATTCCCCAAAGCCTGTCCATCTAGTTTGTAACCGCCTGTAACCTGGTTACAGTGACTCTGTAACCACGTGTAAAAACGGACACCCGGTGCGGAAGGGGGTCGGGAAGGAGGAGGACCTCCTCGTGAACCTGCTCCTGGGCCTGGCCAGGTCGGCCATTAACAGGTCCAGGCAGCGGGCGATCGAGGGGGGAGTCCCGCCTGATTGTTTGTCCCTCTTCCGCGGCTACGTTCGCTGCCGGGTGTCCCTGGAGAGGGAGCACGCGGTGTCTGCCGGCACCATCGAGGCCTTCCGTGCCCGGTGGGTGCCGGGGGGACTGGGGTGTTTTGTTGACCCCTTTAATCACATTTTGGTTTAATGTTTGTAAGTTTCCTTTAAACTTTGTCCTTGGTTTTACAGCTGACCTGAATTAGGGGCTGTGCTTGATTTATCCCTTGTTATTGTTAATTTAGTTAATTGTTTTGACTCGAAAAGAGTTACAAGGCACAAGTCAGGAGTGTGATGGAATACTCTCCCCTTGTCTGGATGAGTGCAGCTCCATCAATACTCAAGAAGCTTGGCACTATCCAGGATAAAGCAGCCCGCTTGATTGGCACCCTATTCACCACATTCAACATCCACTCACTTCACCACTGATGCAGAGCAGAGTGGCAGCAGTGTGTGCCATCTACAAGATGCACTGCAGCAACTAATCAAGGCTCCTTGGAGAGCACCTACAAAACCTGTGTCCTCAGCCACTTAGAAGGACACGGGCTGCAGATGCTTGGGAATATCGCCACCTGCAAGTTCCCCTCCAAGCCACTCACCACCCTGACTTGGAAATATATGACCGTTCCTTGACTGTCGCAGGGTCAAAATCCTGGAGCTCCCTCCTTAACAGCACTGTGGGCGTACTTGGACTATAGCGGTTCAAGAATGTAGCCCACCACCACCACCTTGAGTCCAATTAGTAATGGGCAATGAAAATGCTGGCCTAGCCAGCGAGACCCACAACCCTTGAAAGAATGTTAAAAAAGACTCAATTTCTACTAAATTGCTTACTACCAAACTTTCCTCTTTGCTCCCATGCTAGCTGATGTTGTAATTAGATCCCCCTCATTGAGCTGATTTTCACTGTTGGTTGAATCTCTGCACGATTTTATCTTCCCCTATCTTTATAAACTCCCCCAGCTGTACACCTCATCTTGAAACAAGTACTTAAATCTTTTTAACACAGTTAAGAGTCATTGGCGTAACCTTTCTCCGTTCTTTATTGTCAGTATTTTTGTTGCCATCAGGAGTTAATAGCATAATTAAGGTTTTAATTTAATTAATCATTCTGAAGTAAACCTGCATCACTCAAACAATTGAGTCTAAGGCCCTAGGATCCATTACTGTCCTATAGTGAGTTTTGTTATCTCATCAGGGGAAAAGATTATACACACAGTCTGGCCTTTTGTCTTTGGTCTGGAGTGTGTGGATATATTTGTCCAGGGGTCTCAGCCCTGAAAGCTATTACTCCTGGAAAATGTGACTGGCAGGATCGGCTTGGCTGTGGGATGCAGTCCAAGGCCAAATAGGCTTCCTTATTTCTCAGTTTGCATAAACGATTCTTTCATGGTTGAGGTCCTGGAACACTGCTACTGCTTGTGGAAGCATATCCCAGCTGGAGTTCGTACCTTCTGGATGAGGGGATAATGTATAAGCCCAGTGTTTTTCTACATTGATTTGTGGTGCAGAGTACTGTACATTGTAGTGTTCCTCCAAACGTGATGAATGTGGAAATCTTCAGTTCTTTTAGCCCTGGCTTCTTTTCATAATGTGTTGTATTTTGTTTTATATAGGTTAAAGAACTGTTTAGTGCCCTGGACGTTGATGTACATGTTGTGGAACTTGATTTACTAGGTAACATTCTTTAAGCTTTTAAGTTTTGTCAGTAAGAGTTTGTTATCCTATTTCATTTCAAGATACTATTTAATATTTAACATGCTGTCACATGTTATCAGTGTATATTTGACCTTCAGTAGAGCTTCAGTTTGAAAGGGGAAAAGTGCAGAGTCATGCAGAGCAAGGGAAAAATATTCAAATTCCAGTCCAAACTTTTGTTTTGCAGATAGCTAATATGACTAAAGTACACAATAAAGAATTAAACTGTATCATATTTATGCCTCCCTTATTCCTTAATTTTATTTCCTCTTGTGAAAGCACTAACAGTGTGTATACTGTCTAAGGAGAATGGAAATACTCCAGTATGCCTGAGTGGTTATTTTGTCAGCAGGATGATCCGGCCATCAGAAATATTTGCTTTTCAGGATGAGGCACCAGTAGTGATCAGGAACCTTATTTAGTTTAAGCTGAATTGTACACACACTGCCTCGTTTTTTTTTAAATGGTAGACATCAAATACTTTCTAGTCTGGATGGTCGAAGTAAATTGGTTGTTCTCAAGTGTAGATCTGAAATAACTTTACTAATCTACCCCCTTTGTCAGAGAATGGTGTATAGCATAGGGCAAAATAATATGGGTAGATTCATTGATACAGCATAGAAGGAGGCTATTTGGCCTATCCACTTCCCTGCTTTTTCACCATTGCCCCACAATATTTTTCCCTTCAAGTATCTATCCAATTCCCTTTGAAAGGGTGGTGGATGGAAATTCAGTAGTAACAAGCAGTGCATTCCAGATCACAACTAGCTAAGCTGATTTAAAAAAAAAAATCCTCATATATATTGGAGTATTTTGACCACTTTTCATCCCTTTTTTAATTTAAACAAAAATCCTGCCATTTAGAGATGTTGAGTGAGCTACAGAATTCAGAGAACTGAGCTATTGAATGATTATCTTTTGAAGAAGTAGGAGAGACTTGCACATATGACTGAATTTGATAGTTTGTATAGCAAAGCAAACTTGTTTTAAAGACTGTATATACTGGTGTAGAAGTTGGATTTTGAGACCAATTTTTTTAGGCTAAAAGTTAAGGGGTCGACATTTACATTGGTAATATTATGAATAATGTTGTCGAGGGGCTAATTTTCAACTAAAACACACCTTCCTGGCACATCTAACATCAATCTCAAAAGAATCCGCAAACAATGGAGAAAGCAGCGTCCATGCCAGCCGTTTATTCTTTTCTTTTTCTTTCTTTCCCACTCTTATCCACCGGAAACGTTAACTCTGCTCATCTCCAAAGATGTTGCCCAAACTGAATATTTCCAGCATTTTTTGTTTTTATTATTATATGAAAAATTATTTTTTTAAAGCCAGAAATCAGGGGTCAACTCTTACATGTGGTCGACTTTTACACAGGTATATATTACAATTCTAGAACCAGGGGCCTGGTTTAACATATGGAAACTAAATATAAATGGACAATTCAGTTGTATTTTTCTTAATACTTCATCAATGACAGCTTGTCAAACAGGAGATGGGTTTAGAAAGGCAAAAGTACCTTTTGTGTCATCCAGATGTCCCAGAGCACTTTACAGCTGATTACCTACAGTTAAAAGTATAGTCACTTGAAATATTTTGAAATGTGGGCAGATATTTATGCACGGTAAGGCCCCTCAAACATTGAGATAAGAGATTCCATGAATAATATTCCATGAGTGGATAATTGGCAGACTAAATGAACTGAGGGTTCTCTCCTGTGATTGTTTAAACAACTTTCAGATCGCACCCTTGATAGCTACATGATGTGTAGAGCAGTGGGGTTTTTATCTTTCTGAAGTTGCTTTTGAACGATCAAGATCACCAACCCAATACCTCAAATTTGAAAACTTAAGAATGGAAAGAGTAGGCCATCCGGCCTCTTCTTCCTGCTTGGCCATTCAATAAGATCATGGCTGATCTGATGTGGCCTTAACTCTGCTTTCCTATCTATTCCTCCATAACCCTTGACTCCCTTGTCAATCAAAAATCTATCTTAACTCAGCCTTGAATTCAATGACCCAGTTTCCACTGCTTGCTGGACAAGAGAATTCTAAACGCTAGTGACCCTCTGATAGAAGAAATTCCTCCTCATCTCCATCTTAAATGGGAGACCCCTTTAATTTAAACTCTGCCCCACCCAGCTCTAGGTTCCTCCACGAGAGGAAATATCCTCTCAGCATCTACCATTTTCGATCACCTCTCATTCTTCTAAACATCAATGGGTCTCGGCCCAACCTGCTCAACCTTTCTGAATAAGACAAACCCATCATCCCAGGAATTAGCCTAGTGAACCTGCTCTGAATGGCTTCCAATGTAAGTATGTCCCTGCTTAAGTAAGGTGACCAAAACTCTAGTCCAGTTGTGAACATATGAATTAGGAGCTTAGCAGGCTACTCTGTCTCTTGAGCCTGCTTTGCCATTCAATAAGAGCATGGCTGACCTGATTGTAACCTCTCGCCTACCCCGATAACCTTTCACCCCCTTGCTTATGAAGAATCTATCTACCTTTGCTTTAAAAATATTCAAAGACTCTGCTTCCACTGCCTTTTGAGGAAGAGAGTTCCAAAGACTCATGACCCTCTGAGGGGAAAAAAAATTCTCCTCATCTCTCTATTAAATGAGGGACCCCTTTATTTTTAAACAGTGACCCTTAGTTCTAGATTCTCCCACAAGAGGAAACACCCTCTCCACATTCACCCTGTCAAGACCCCTCAGGATCTTAAAGGTTTCAATTAGGTCGCATCTTACTGTTCTAAATTCCAGTGGATACATGCCTAACCTGTCCAACCTTTCCTCATAAGACAACCCGCCCATTCCCAGTATTAGTCTAGTAGAGCTTCTCTGCACAGCTTCTAACACATTTACATCTTTCTTTAAATAAGGAGACCTGCACAGTACTCCAGATGTGGTCTCATCAGTATCCTGTACAACTGAAGCATAACCTCCCTACATTTGTAGTCCATTTACCTTGCAATTAGTGATAATATTCTATTAGTTTTCCTAATTACTTGCTGTATCTGTATACTAGCCTTTTGTGATTCATGTACTAGGACACCCAGATCCCTCTGAATCTCAGGGCTCTACAATCTCTCACCATTTAGATAATATGCTTATTTTTTATTCTTCCTGCCAAAATAGACACCTTCACATTATACTTCACTTGCCAGATCTTTGCCCACTCACTTAACCTACCTATGTCCTATTGTAGCCTCCTTATGTCCTCTTCACAGCTTACTTTTCCACCTATCTTTGTGTCATCAGAAAATTTAGCAACCATACCTTCGGCCCCTTCATCCAAGTCATTTGTATAAATTGTAAAAAGTTGAGGCCCCAGCACTGAAGCCTGTGGCACACCACTCGTCACACCCTGTCAACCAGTAAAGGATCCATTTAACACAAAAACAGAATTACCTGGAAAAACTCAACAGGTCTGGCAACATCGGCGGAGAAGAAAGGAGTTGACGTTTCAAGTCCTCATGACCCTTCAACAGAACTTAGCAATATCAGGAGAAGGGTGAAATAGGATGAAGGATCCATTTATGCCAACTCTGTTTTCTGTTAGCTAGCCAATCTCCTATCCATGCCAGAATGCTAACCCCTACACCATGAGCTTTTATTTTCTGTAACTTGTGATGTGGCACCTTATCAAATACCTTCTGGAAATCTAAGTGCAGTGCATCCACCGGCTGCCCGTTATCCACAGCACGTAAGACCATAAGATGTAGGAGCAGAAGTAGGCCATTTGGCCCATCGGGTCTGCTTTGCCATTCAATAAGATCATGGCTGATCTGATAATCCTCAACTCCACTTTCCTGCCTTTTCCCCATAACCCTTGATTCCCTCACTGATTAAAAATCGGCCAATCTCAGCCTTGACACCTTCAAAGAACTCCAATGAATTGGTTAAACATGATTCCCCTTGCATAAAACCATGTTGCCTCTGCCTGATTGCCTTGAATTTTTCTAAGTGTCCTGCTATAACATCTTTAATAATAGCTTCTAACATTTTCCCTGTGACAGATGTTAAGCTAACTGGCTTGTAGTTTCTTGCTTTCAGTCTCCCCACTTTTTGAATAAAGAGTTACATTTGATATTTTCCAATCTAATGGAACCTTTCCTGAATCTAGGAAATTTTGGAAAATTAAAACCAACGCATCAACTACCTCACTAGCCACTTTTTAATGCCCTAGGATGAAGTCTATCAGGACCTTGGGACTTGTCAACCTGCAGCTCCAACAGTTTGCTCAATACCACTTTCCTGGTGATTCCACTAGTGTGGCCTCATCAATACCCTGTACAGTTGTAGCAAGACTCCCCTACTTCTTTACTCCATCCTCCTTGCAATAAAGGCCAAGAGTCTGTTTGGCTTCCTAATTCTTGCTGTACTTGCATGCTAATTTTTTGTGACTCGTGTACAGGGGCAACCAAATCCCCCGGTACTGCAGCATTCTGCAGTCTCTCTCAATTTAAATAATATTCTGTTTTTCTATTCTTCCTACCAAAGTGGGCAACTTAACAGTTTCCCACATTTACTGAAGTTTTTCCCACTCACTTAACCTATCTATATCCCTTTGCAAACTTTGTATCCTCCTTACAACTTGTTTTCATAGAATATGCCGGCTCTTTGAAAGGGTTCTCTAATGTAGCCCCATGCTGAGATGTTTTGCCCCATATCCCTGAAAATGATTCCTCTAAGTAAATGTTCAATGTTGTTTTTGAATTGCTTCTATCACCCTTTCAGGTAGTGCCTTCCAGATCTTAACCCTCTGCATTGAAATGTTTCCCACCCAGTTCTCTTACCAGTTACTTTAAATCATAATCTCTGGTTACTGACCTGTTTGTTAAAGGAAACAGTTTCCTCCCTATGTTCCTATGTCAAAACCTCTCAATTCCTGAATATCTATATGTCCCTCTCTGCTCCAACAACAGTTCCAGGTTTTCCAATCCTTCTCATAACTGAAGTCATTCATTAAAATCACTTCACAATTACCCTCATTAAATTGTATCTGTTATGTCTGCTCATTTCACCAGCCTGTGTCCCTGCTCTTTCTCAGACAGTTTGGACTGCATCACCAATTGCCATATATATGATTCAGCACAGAGAAGCCCACACCTACAAGTCCTTTCTTGTTTGGTGCAGGTCAGTTTATATGATGCTTCATCTGCTCTTCCTTTACCAGCATTCTAAAGCTGTCTCTAGCCACTTTTTAAATTCAGGTGCTGATCAAATTAGGGCATTTGAGTAGGCTGCACTTTATCAACACACCAGTCTTGTGTATTACAAATTGACATTATAGATTGTGTGTTTGGTCATCTTGCTATCATGATACAAAGTTGTACTTTTTTGCGTGTGGCTTTTTTTCTTACAGAAGAGGGAACTAATATGCAGAATGTGTTGCAAGAAATGACTGGCCAGAAGACTGTTCCCAGTGTATTTGTTAACAAGGCTCATGTGGGTGGGTGTGACAAAACTGTGCAGGTAATGACTTATTGGTGAAAATGTATACACCTGACCACTAATAAAAAATATACACCTGAAATTAATAAATTTGTAAAGGAAATAACTGCAATCGTCTAGCTCTGTTATGTGTTTATTATTTCTGCTTTATTTGTCATTATTTATAAATGCATTCCAACTTCAAGTTTTCAGAAACCGTGGTCTGAACTGTTCTTTAAATTTGCATGTTTGGCTATGGAGTTCGCTTCAAATAGGTATTTGAACTTCCTTGGTAAATGTCTGGTGTGGTATTGGAACAATATAGACCAAGAAAGTTGAGTTTTATTCCTTTGTCTGTCCCAGATTAATTCATAGCACCTAATGCTGTGTTGGGGGTGTACGTTTGGGCTCTACCAGGGATAGGAAGAGAAAGCAGCCAGGGGTTCTATTTTTCTTTTGGAGGTGTAGACAGGTTGGGGTAAATAAAGTAGTAATCAATGATGCAGTGTTTTTCTATTATCCAAATTGCACTTGACCAGCAGGGTGGGTTAAAGGAAGAAACAAAAATGAAGGAAGTTTTAATCTTGCTGGGCGTGGCTGTGTTTTTCTCAGAGGCCCTCAAAATTAAGGGGGATGGAGAAGAGAGAAAACACATTTCTTTATATAATGGGAGACATTACGTAAGCTGGTTAAAAAAAATCTATTTTGTAACATTAACATGAAAATTATGACAACCAATTGCTGAGGTAGGTAGAGGGTACTTGCATTTGGGAAGAAGAGTCCATTTCAGTTTTATTCCAGCAGCCTATTACACAGCCACAGCACTTTTTAAAATGAAGCATGTGGAATACAAATTTAATTTTCAAATGTGTTCTGTTGTTGGTTGTGATGGGTCACAATTTTGTCATTGTCCTCCCCAACCTGATATTTTTGAGGGAGAAAGAGCAGAGGTAACTTGGTGAAAATTACAAGCCCAACTGTACAATCAAAGTGGCAATTTAAGACATATTTGGCAAAAGCTTGGGGAAATAGTTCATTTTCCCCATTCCCTGAAGAGGGCTGAAAAATAAATGAGAGCCTAATACAATATTTAAGTTTGGTACCCAACAATCTGCAAGTGACTTGACGAATGGAGCACTATCCATTCCTATAGCAAGTTTGAGATTAATTAAAAATCCCTCTTCTGTCATCATTGGGGAAGCATAAGAAATGGGTGCAGCAATAGGCTATTTGGCTTCTTAAGTCTGTTCTGCCATTCAATAAGAGCATGGCTGATCTGATTGTGGCCTTAACTCCACTTCCCTGCCTGCCCCCATGCCTGATGTGGCAGCCAAAGAAAGCAGCCACCAAGAAATGTGCCAAAGGTGAGAAGAAGCGCAAGAAAAGCAGGAAGGAGAGCTACAGCATCTACATCTACAAGGTGCTGAAGCAGGTCCACCCCAACAGCGGCATCTTCTCTTCAGCCACGAGTGTCATTAACTCATTCGTCAATTACACCTTCGAGTGCATTTCCTGTGAGGCTTCCCGCCTGATCCACTACAGCAAACGGCAGACCATCTCCTCCTGCGAGATCCAGACCACTGCCTCCTGCTGCCTGGGGAACTGGCCAAACACCCCATCTCTGAGGGCACTAAGGCAGTCGCTAAATATATCAGCTGCAAATAGAGCTTCTCGGCAGACCATGTTAAAATAACCCTTGACTCCCTTGTAGATCAAAAATCTGTCTAACTTAATCCTTGAATATATTCACTAATTCAACCTCCATTACTCTCTGTGAAAGAGAATTCCAAAGATTAATGATCCTCTAAGAGAAGAAATTCCTTCTCCTTTCCATAAAAATGGGAGATCTCTTATTTTGAAACTGTGCCTCTGAGTTCTATGATTCCCCAACGGGAAACATCCTCTCAGAATCTACTGAGAAGCCCTCAAAATCTTATTTTCATTAAGATCACCTCTTATTCTTCCAAACTCCGATGAGTATAGGCCCAATTTGCTCAACCTTTCCTCGTAAAGACAACCTCATTATCCCAGAAATCAAGCCAGTGAGCAGCCTCCTTCCCCCACTGTGCAAGTGCGATCCTTGCGTTTTTTATATCGGGCTGTCTTTGATACCTTTGCCTCTGCTGTTTAATGGCGTTGCCGTGGAGTTTAAGCAAAATAAACCATGTGAAGTATGCTTCAGTAATTGTGTTTTTCCTGCAGGCTTATGAAGATGGCTTGTTGAAGAAACTTTTGGAGGGAGGTGAACTGTATGAGTATGACCTCATAGTTATCGGCGGTGGTTCTGGAGGACTTGCAGCTTCAAAGGTATAGTGTACACAGCAGGCTTTTATACAGGTGGTGAAAGCAAATACTGGAAAATAGAAGCTGATAGTAGCCGTCCATGGAATTGCTACAATTGGAGTACATTACATGTGAAACTTGGCAGAGGCTGCTTTGTGACCCAGCCCACCCTATCCAATTGATGTCAGACCTTGTTGACAAGTTAAGAGTTTTGAATTTATGCTACATGATCTTGAGTTTGATTGTTCCTGATCACTTGAAAGTGGACCTGTGTGCCCTACAAATCAATGCACCTTTTCTTGCCCAGCGTACAGCCAGATGGTGACAAAAGGTTGAACTGAATCATTTACTCTTTCTCCATAGATATTGTCTACCCTGCTCAATGCCAGCATTTTCTGTCTCTTTATTTCAGATTTACAGAACCTGTAATATTTAGCTTTTTCTGTGGGATCTCCTCTGCCTATCTCAGGGCAGACGACCTCAGTTTAACACCTCATCCAAAAGACAGCGTCTCTGACAGTGCTCATGAAGATGGGGTTTGAGTTGGGTTTAAACTCATGTAAGGCTAAAGTGCTACCATGGCTGATTGCTTGATTGTATAATGATACCATCAGAATGCCAGGCTGAAATGTATATTCTCTGCAGTTGATGGTAACAGCTGGCAATAACTTTTTAATTCTTTACCACTGACTATCAAAGAAACCAATAGCCAGGCTTCCATCACTAAGATTACCGACTTCCACCTCCATGAAATTGCCTATCTCTGCCTCTGCCACAGGCCATTTGCAGAAACCCTCATCCATGCTTGCCTCCTCTAGATGTAACTATTCTAATGTCCTCCTGGCCACCCTCCCATTTGCACCCTCCGTAAACTTGAGCTCATCCAAACTGCTCTATGTATCCTAACTTGCACCAGGGCCTGCTTTCTGATCCACATTGGTTCCTGGCCCAGAAACGTCTCAATTTTTAAAAGTTCCCATCCTTGTTTTCAAATTCCCCCATGGTGTCGCTTCTCCCAATTCTGACTTTTTGTGCATTCCAGATTTTTCGTTGCTCTCATCGTTGGTGGCTGTGCCTTCAGCTAACTATACCATAAGCTTTATAACTCCCTTGCTAAAATGCTCTATCTCTTTGCACCTCTCTCCTCCATTAACCTAGTTTTGGTCAACTGTTCCATTATCCTGTTGGGTATCTGTGTCAAATTTTGTTAATATTCCTGTGACGTGCTTTGGGACATTTTAGTATGTTAAAGGCACTATATAAATGCAAGCTGTTGTATTTGCTACTTTAGCCTCTGTATGTTGAAGCAAGGCGAGGCTCTAAAACCAAGCATAAACAGGTGTATGGTGGATTTTAAAAAATTCATTCATGCGATGTGAGCTTTGCTGGCTGGGCCAGCATTTATTGCCCATCCCTAGTTGCCCTTGAGAAGGTGGTGGTGAGCTGCCGCTTTGAGCTGCTGCAGTCCATGTGAAGGAACGGCGATATATTTCCAAGTCAGGATGGTGTGTGACTTGGAGGGGAACCACCAGGTGGAGGTGTTCTCATCTATCTGCTGCCCTTGTCCTTCTAAGTGGTAGTGGTCGTGGATTTGGAAGGTGCTGTCTAAGGAGCCTTGGTGAATTTCTGCAGTGCATCTTGTAGATGGTACACACTGTTGCTACTGTGCCTCGGTGGTGGTATGTTATATGTTTGGATTTCATGTCTAGCTTAGTATATTGGTATAGCAGTGAAGGATGCCACTCTGCACAATTTTATTGAAAAGATGAAGAGGTTCCTGTGCATGTGTGATACAAAAAGAGAATTCTAAAGACTCATGGAGTAGTAGTATGGAATGAAAGGGCTCATTCTTTAGATTATGAAGAGTATCAATATTTAATGTGACCCTGAATTTGGTGACAGCTTTGGCAAATTCCTACCTTTTTTTTGGTTTTATAAAGCATATGTTACAATTGTTGCACCTTTTGAAAATATAAAGTACCTTGGGACATTTTTCTAGGGGTGTGATGTGGAAAGGAGAGAGTAGGCACTGATCCATAGAGGGACAATCATCTTTGATAAAGAGATGGACTTTTGCGACAGGGGACAGACCTTGCTCTTCACTAGGACTATATAATCTAGTACAATATTGAATCAAATGGCTTCAGGATATTTTGCAAGGGTGAATAGCTTTTATTGGATGCTTGCATGACCAGTGTGATTTTGAGGTCAATGTGGGGGAGAAAAGCTAATTCGGTGCCACGTTTTGAGAGTTATGCAGGACTACTCTGAACCAGCTCCATTCACTCAGCGCAAGTAAAATATTTCATTTGGCAGTTACCAGCATTCTTGATATAACTGAACTGTCTTGAAGACTTTTAGATACTTATTAACTGCAGATTTTAACCCTTTTCTGTGCTTGAATATTGAGATTTTTGTGCTGGCAATTTTAGACAGATTGTGTCCAATATATTGGATTTGACTGAATTGCCTATTGAATTTAATGGAATAAATCTTGACTCATATTTTTGGTTAAAAATGAATAAAATGTGTGTTTACTGTTTAAGGAAGCTGCAAACCTTGGAAGAAAAGTCTTGGTGCTTGACTATGTTGTGCCGACACCTATGGGAACTTCATGGGGTAGGTTTTTTTGCCTGCCCTTATTTTAGCTGATATTTTTTCATACGTTTCTACATATATTTAAGTGTAATCACTGATTTAGAGAGAACTTTCACTACCTAACCAGGCTGTAGATTGGTTTTAAGATCTTATTTTGCTATATATATGCAGTCCATGTCCAAATACAGCAAGACCTGGATAATATCCAGGCCTGGGCTGACAAGTGGCAAGTAACATTTGTGCTAGATAAGTGCCAGGCAATGAGCATCTCCAACATGAGAGAATCTAACCATTGCCCCATGACATTCAATGGCATTATTATTGCTGAATCCCAACTATCAACATCCAGGGAAGTTACCATTGACCAGAAACTGAACTAGACTAGCCATATAAATACTGTGGCAACATGAGCAGGCCAGAGGCTAGGAATCCTACAGTGAGTAACTCACCCCCTGACTCCGCAAAGCCTGTCCACCATCTACAAAGCGCAAGTCAGGCACGTGGGGAGTCAGGTGGTGTAATGGTATTGTCACTGGACTGGTATTCCAGAGACCCAGGGTAATGCTTTGGGGACCCGGCACCATGGCAGATGGTGGAATTTGAAATCAATAAAAATGTGGAATTAAAAGTCTAATCAGGATCACGAAACCATTGTCGTTTAAAAAAAAAAACCCACCTGGTTCACTAATACCCTTTAGGGAAGGAAATATGCTGTCCTTAGCTGACTCTGGCCTACATGTGACTCCAGTCCCATGACAATGTGGTTGACTCTTAAATGCCCTCTGAACAAGGGCAATTAGGGATGGGCAAAAAATGCTGGCCTAGCCAGCAACATCCACATCCCATAAAAAAGAATAAAGTGTGATGGAATACTCCCCACTTGCCTGGATGAGTGCAGCTCCAACAACGCTCAAGACATCACCCAGAACAAAGCAGCGCGCTTGATTGGCACCCCATCCACATGTCTGCCCAAGCGTGAATGTTGTCCAGGTCTTGCTACATATGGGCACGGACTCCTTCAGTATCTGAGGAGTTGTGAATGGTACTGAATACTTGCAATTATCAGCGAGCACCCCCACTTCTGACATTATGATGGAAGGAGAGTTATTGATGAAGTAGCTGAAGATGATTGGGACTACGACACAAGTCTAAGGAACTGCTTCGTCGATGTCCTGGGATTGAGATGATTGGCTTCCATGTTCGCTATCGTTTTCCTTTTTTGCTAGATTATGACTCCCAACTAATGGAGAGTTTACCCCTAATTCTCATTGACTTCAATTTTGCTACACTCTGTCAAATGCTGCCTTGATATCTAGGGCAGTCACTCTCACCTCATCACTTTAATTCGGCTGTTTTATCCTTGTTTGGATCAAGGCTGTGATGAGGTCTGGAGCTGGATGACCTTGTCTTGTCTTTCATCCGTCCTCATTCCGAGGGTTGGCCGCACTATGAACAATCTTTCTCGACTGATTTCTATTCTCCACTGCCCTCGCTGCTTGCCCCATTGAGAGGCCAATCCATGTTCTGACATTATTTATCCATCCATGCCATCCTGGGTCTACCTTGTGCATGTTTTCCAGATGTTCTGCCTTGCATTACCTCTTTTTTTCCCCAAGCACTCCCCTCCTGTTTGCACCATGTGTTCAAAATATGTGAGCTTCCCTGCTATCACTGCCTCAAACAAGTTCCTTTTAACACCAACTTTCCCGAGCACCCACTCGTTTGTCTGCTTTGACTGTCCATTGGCACAATGTAATATCCTTCTGAGTCTTTTCAGTACACTTACTCTTATTTGAGCCTCATCACTCTTCTTTATGGACCAACTTTCACAGCCATACGTTGTCACCAGCCAGTGACCTTGGCAGAAGCCAAACTAAGCGTCAGTGAGCAGGTTATTGCTGAGTAAATACCGCTTGATAACACTGTTGATGACCCCTTCCATCACTTTGCTGATGATCGAGGGTAGACTGATGGGGTGGTAATTGGCCTGTTGGATTTGTCATGCTTTTTGTGGACAGGACATACATAGGCAATTTTCCACATTGCCAGGTAGATGCCAGTGTTGTGGCTGTACTGGAACAGCTTAGCTAGGGACGTGGATAGCTATGGAGAACAAGCCTTCAGTATCCAGAATGTTGTCAGGGCCCATAACCTTTGCAGTATTCAGTGTATTCAGCCATTTCTTGATATCATGTGGAGTGAATCGAATTGGCTGAAGACTGGCATCTGTGATGCTGGGCACCTCAGGAGGAGGCCTAGATGGATCATCCACTCAACACTTCTGGCTGAAGATGATTGCAAATGATGTCTTTTGCCTCGGCCCTTTGCCAGACTCCACCATTGAGGTTGGGGAGTGTTTGTGGAGCTGCTTCTTCTGGTTGTTTAAATGTCCACTGCCATTGAAGACTGGATGTGGCAGGACAGCAGAGCCTAGATCTGATTGATCTGTTGGTTGTGGGATTCCTTAGCTCCATCTATCAGATTTATTATGCTGCTTCCACTGTTTAGCATGCTTGTGGCCCTGTGTTGTAACTTCAGCAGGTTGACAACTCATTTTTAGATATGCTTGGTTCTGCTCCTGGCTTGCATTCTTCCTTGAACCAGTGTTGATCCCTTGGTTTGATAGTAATGGTAGCATGAGGGATATACTGAGTCATAAGGTCACAGGTTGTGAATATGATTCTGCTGCTGCTGATGGTCCACAGCATCTCATGGATACTTAAATTTTGAGCTGCTAGTTTGGTTCTCATCCATTCCATTTAGCATGGTGGTAGTGCCACACAACATGATGGAGAATTTCCTCAGTATGAAGCCAGGGCATTGTCTCCAGAAGGGCTATGCGGTGGTCACTGTGGCCAATATTGTCATGGACAAATGCATTTGTGGCAGGTAGGTTGATGAGAGTAATATCAAGTGAGTTTTTCCCTCTTGTTGGTTCCCTCACCACCTTCTGCCGGTCTAGTCTGGTAGATATGTTCTTCAGGGCTCAGTCAGTAGTGGTGTTATCAAGCCTCTCTTATTGAAGTATCGAACCCAGAGTATATCCTGTACCATTTGGACCTATACTGTAGATTTCAGGAAGTAATTTTTATTTTCTAAATACATTTGTAATTGATTGTACAATTAATGTTTTGATATGTTTTAGCCAATTTCTTCCCCACCTACTCTTATTGCTTGCAGGACTTGGAGGTACTTGTGTAAATGTTGGTTGCATTCCAAAGAAGCTGATGCATCAGGCTGCTATCCTAGGCCAGGGCCTCTCGGATTCCCGTAAATTTGGCTGGGAGTTTGGTGAGAAAGGTAAGACTTGAAGTAATTTAGCTGTTTTGAATATTTTGGAAGCTGCTTTCTCCGCATAACAAGCAACTCAGGGATCCAACAGCGTGAAGGTATCTAAAATGGTTGGGGCTATTTTGTATGGTGTGAAAATTGAGTGAAATAAATCTGTAACTGGGATAGCAGCAGCAGATCACCAACAGCTGCTGAATGTGAAAATCCGAGTGGTCCACTAATGACCTTTGGGGAAGGGAACCTGCCACCTCTTCCTGTTCTACTGTGTGTGACTCCATTCCCAAAGTTGATGGTTGACTCAGTCTCTGAGTAAGCAACTTGATTGTATAAGCCCCCTGGAGATGTGTAATAAACATGATTGCTAGCATTGCCAGCACCCAAGAACAATTTTTAAATGAACAATTCTTCCTCTCATCCTTCCAAGTCCTCTGCTCAGCCACTGCTGGTTTAAACTGGACTTCTCTATCGAGAATTTGCATTAGAGCTACATGAAAACATGCCATTCAGCCCAATCAGTCAACGTTTACCCTCCACTCAGGGAAATGGCTCTAATTGCCTTTACTCATCCTGTTCTTGTGTCCCTTTATTTTTGCTTCCATCTTCTGCCTATTCGAACTAAGCTTGACTGTCAATGTAATGGGAATTATTTTCACTTTCACTGCAAAGGCTATATTTGGATTTAGAATTTGCTGCTGCTGTTTGTCCTGTTTTACTTTATTTGGACGAGTTTGGTAACTGTATTGGGAGCTTCTTCAATAATGGAAATCTTGAGCTTTATTGCTAGCAACATTCTACATGAGACTGTTAAAGCTAAAGGCTTGTATGAATTACAGTTAACCACAACTGGGGCAAGATGAAAGAAGCCATCCAGAACTACATTGGCTCTCTGAACTGGGGCTACAGGGTGGCATTACGGGACAAGAAAGTAACTTACAACAACAGCCTCGCAGAGTTTGTGGAACCACATAAGATAAAGGTACTTAATGTCAAGCTTTTGTTTGTAATGTTACTTTGAATGGTTTTCTGGAATTACTGTCATCTCTTGCACTACTCTGCCTACCAAACAACACACTAATTTAAAAAAGAGCTCTTCTATGTGGAAAGCAGTGTGGGTCCCCTTGTTTACAATTACGATTCCTATGTTTTACAGCAGGACAGGTGTTTGATTCCAGTAAGGTGATGCTAAGTTGCAAGATGTGGAATTTGTTCAGGTTCCAGTTATGCACTTCACTCTGTTATGACGCGGCAGATGATGTGTGCCAGGCGGATCAAATCCATGAGGGAAACTTGATCACATGGTCACAACGATTTTGCAATTTGTATTTTATTTTGAATTCAGTAGTAATTAGTGCACCAAGACTCGAGATTTTTACAAAGCTAAATTAAACTCATCAGCCAGGGGAAACATTCTATCTGCATCCACCCTGTCACACCCTGTAAGAATTTTGCAAGTTTCAATGAGATCACCTCTCATTCTTCGAAACTCTAGAGAATACAGGCCCAGTCTCAATCTCTCCTCATAAGGCAATCCTGCCATCCCAGGGATTAGTCTGGTGAACCTATGTTGCACTCCCTCTATGCCAAGTATATCCTTCCTTAGATAAGGAGACCAAACTACACAATGCTCCAGGTGCAGCCTCACCAAGGCTCTATACAACTGCAGCAAGGCATCTTTACTCCTGTACTGAAATCCCCTTGCGATGAAGGTCAACATACCATTTGCCTTCCTAATTGCTTCCTGCACCTGCATGCTAACATTTACTGACTGATGAACAAGGACACCCAGGACCCTTTGGACATCAATACTTCCCAACCTCTCACTATTTAAGAAATACTCTGCGTTTCTGTTTTTTCTCCTCGTACAGACAGTACCCAACCAGCCCGTACTTGCAAAACTCAAAACAGTGTCCAACATTAGCTGTGATTCCACGATTGGAAAGCATTTGCTAAATAATCCTCAGCGTGCTAAGAATTACGCTGACAACCAATTTAGGATTGTCAGTCGGGTTCTGTGTGGCGCATTTGCGTGTACTGGAAGCTACATGTATTAATACACAAGGCACTGTTCTTTTTAGACAGGAAGAACATGTGCACACATTGCACCTGCTTCAGCTAAACAAAATAAGAGACAACCATTTGCTGGTTCATTCCTCAGGGCAATGCCTTGACCAATCAGAGTCGAGCTGTCTGGTTTAAATTTCAAACAATTGTCAGGAAATAGATATAGTTCAAACTAAGTTATATTCTTTCTTGTAGGTGTTAGGAATTAGTTTTAGCTTTAAAGTTTAAGTTTGATTTGTGTGTTAAGAAAAGGTCAAGGTGAGATTTAGTTTCACTTTAAAAGCTTTTATGACTGTTGAAGCTAAGTTAAACAAACGAGTAGAGAAACTGGGCTGTTGCCTAGCAATAGGGGCCCAGGGAGGCAGGTCACTCCCACAGACATACACACACAGGAAACTGGAAACAGCAGTTTGATTTGGAAGCTGTTTGAGTTCAGTTGGTTTTGAAGAGAGCTGCCAGGAGAGATTGGAGCAAAAGGGGATAGATAGCCAGTCCCAAGCTAAAGAAAAGACTCCAAAATCCAGGGGAGTGGAATAGGAGAATGTCCCAAGCAGATCTTCTAGTCAAAGGAAGGACAAGGGCCTGGAAAAGATACTCTTAAGAGTGAGGGGCATAGAGAAAAGCTCTAAGCTTCAGATTTAAAGAGACAAAAGCTGCAGAAAGCAGATTTAAAGCGAGAACGGCTTGCAAGAGTCCAGAAGGTCCAAAGAGAATTAAAGGTCTGTAACTCTTTGCTATGGGCATGTGAAGCAGTGGTACTGTTGATGGGTTGGTGAGAGTGAGTGCGTGGAAGACAACTTGAATGCATGTGGTGACCCAGGGAAGAGAAACATCAGAAGGAGAGTCAGAAACCCCAGTGGTGAACCCTTGCAGAAGGCGTCAGAGAAAGCATCGGCTTGGGAGAAGATTCCAAAGTGAGTTCTTGGAGAGTGGAGATTGGAAACCCTTGTGAAAGACGGAGTTCAGTGAGATTGATTGGCTCATGGTGTGACAAGCATCTGGGGGCAGTTGAAGAGAGATCCATAGCATTTGGATGAGGTGGCATCCGTCACTTGGTTTCAAAGTGTGCTGTGCCTGACTACAGATCGCCAATTGGTTTACATGGACTGTGTACTTACTGTGAACATTGGAGTATAAGATAGTTTTTGTAACTTGTGCTATCCTTAAGAATCTATATATCTCTGTAAAGGTATAGTTGTGAGTATTGTAAGGAACATATCTTTTATTTCTGGTGGACTGTTGTAAAGAACATATATTTTTATTTTCTCTTGAACTGTAGTAGAATTACAATGGCTGCAGGTTGAAAGACATGTCCAATGGGACAGGATGAGATATATACAATATTTCAGCCCTGGATCAGTGTGTGCCATGAAAAACAGGATGGTGCCGGAAAGGAGCATTTTAATTGGCTCCTGACCAGGTGATCAGGGTTTTGTGTGGTAACAGTGCAGCAGAAAACTCGTAGCCTGAAAGGAACAAGACCTAAAACCTCTTTTAGGCCCTGTGTGGAAGATTCTCGTAATTCCACAATAATAGCTAGCTGTTTTTTTTTCTCTTCGTATCTCTATAACCTGTCTCTCTCTGAAAACCCCTGTCAAGAAGCAAAGGGGAAAACCACTGTTAGAGTATTGAAAGGCAAGTACACAACTAACGAACTACAGACTGAAAGTGCTGGAAGACCACCTCGTGTCATCAACAAGAACTGAAAGGAATTTGGAAGACATCGACCAAAATCAACCCATCGAATCCTGTATTCCGGATTGGTGCTATTGACCTGTTTTATCCCACCCTTAAAATCCATGTTTTATGTGTGTGTGTATAGGGATTTAAGAAGGGGGTAGAGTTTAAGTTATGGTGTTAGAAGTTAGCAGCTCATATTGCTTTCTTTTGCCACTAGTTAAAGACAATTTACTCAATAAACAGTTATTTACTTATTAAGTTTACAAACCTGGTGCTCGTATTCTGTTAACCTAAATTAAACAGTTAGGTAGAATTGGGGCAATCTGGTAGTTTGGTCAAACTTTTCACATTTGTCGCGGCTCAGGGGACAGTGGGGCTGATATTACAGCACACTATCCCCAGTGAGTCGTGACAGTATTGTAATATAGTTCATCTTTTCTTGTTTAATAAATGTCTTATGCTTTTGTTTAAAGTTCATTGGCTGATTCCGGTGATTCTGTTCAGTAGCCCCTCTCCACGTATCTAAACAAACATATAAAAGTTAGGATCTATCAAGCTGGGTTCCACCCTGGGATCAGGCTTATCCAATGGTAACCTCAGCTGGGGAACATAAACACAGTGCTTGGCAGTTAACCGTTAGTCACCATCAATTGGTGCATTCTCCATGGAAATGCTTCTACCAATCAGAGTTCACTTGCCAACCAAGCGGCACTCCCTTCTCATACAGTATAAATTATTGTTCGCCTTTCATTTGGTATTCTTGCAAATTGTCCTGATAAGTGCAAGGCGCAAAGTTTCGACAAAACATCTATTTTTCGGCAATACTTTTTATTGCTACCACAATAGATAATGATGCTCAATTGCACTTTCCAGACATGACAAAAACTAGGGCATATCAAGATCTTTGTTCTGGCATTATATTTTACTATATTAAGTCCTAGTGACGGGCACCATAATGACTGATTAGGGTGTAATGAATAGGTACAGTAACATACTGGACTAGTAATTCAGAGGCAGGGACATGCAAGCTTAAATCCCGCAATGCAGCTGGGGAATTCAAATTCAGTTAGCTTTTTATTCCAGATTTGCTTAACTAGTATCTATAATGGTGATTGTGAAATTACTGGGTTGACGTAAAAACCTATCTGGCTTTCTGATATACTTTAGGGAAAGAAATATGTCCTTACCTGGTCTGACTTATATGTGACTGCAGACCTGACTCTTAATTGCTCTTTTAGTGCCTTGCTAGGCCATTCCAGTTATCAAAACAGCTGCAAGAAACTAATCCACGCACTACAGCAGCTCAAGGATGTGGCTTATCAGCATCACCTTGAGCGCAGTTAGGAATGGGAAATGAATGCTGGCTCTGCCTGTGGGGCACACATCCCATGAATGAATGTTAGATTCTCATGTTGGAGATGGTCATTGCCTGGCATTTATGTGGTGTGAATGTCACTTGCCACTTGTCAGTCCAAGCCTGGATATTGTCCAGGTCTTGGTGCATTTGGGCATGGAATGCTTCAGTATCTGACGAGTCAAGAATGATGCTGAACATTGTGTAATCATCAGTGAACATTCCCACTTCTGACCTTATAATGGAAGGAAGGTCATTGATGAAGTAGCTGAAGATGGTTGGCCCCAGGACACTACCCTGAGGACCTCCTGCACTGATGCCCTGGAGCTGAGATGGCTGACCTCCAATAACCACAACCATCTTTCTTTGTGCTAGGTATGACTCCAACCAGTGGAGAATTTCCCCCTAATTCCCATTGACTCCAGTTTTACTTGGGCTCTTTGATGTCACATTCGGTCAAATGCAACCTCGATGTCAAGGGAAGTCACTCATCTCACCTCACCTCGGGAGTTCAGCTTTTTTGTCCACGTTTGAACCAAGGCTGTAATGAGGTTAGGAGCAGAGTGGCTCTGGCAGAACCCAAACTGGGTGTCAGTGAGCAGGCTATTGCAAAGCAAGTGCCGCGTGATAGCCTTGTTGATGACTCCTTCCATTACTTTACTGATGATCGCGAGTAGGCTGGGGTGGTAATTGCTCAGGTTGGATTTGTTCTGCTTTTTGTGTACAGGACATACCTAGGCAATTTTCCACAAAGCCGGGTAGCTGCCAGTGTTGTAGCTGTACGGGTACAGCTTGGCTAGGGGCGTGGCAAATTCTGGAGCACAAGTCTTCAGGATGATTGCCGGAATATTGTTAGGGCCTATAGCCTTTGCAGTATCCGGTGCATTCAGCTATTTCTTGATATCATGTGGAGTGAATCGAATTGGCTGAAGTCTGGCAATTGTGGTGCTGGAGACCTTTGGAGGAGGCTGAGGTGGATCTTCCGCTCGGCACTTCTGGCTGAAGATGTAACAAATGCTTCAGCCTTATCTTTTGCACTGATGTGCTGGGCTCCCCCATCATTGAGGATGGGGATATTTGTGGAGCCTCCTCCTCCGGTGAGTTGTTTAATTGTCCACCACCATTCACAACTGGATGTAGCAGCACTGCAGAGCTTAGATCTGATCCGTTGGTTGTGAGACCATAAGACATAGGAGCAGAAATTAGGCTAATCGGCCCATCGAGTCTGCTCCGCCATTCAATCATGGCTGATAAGTTTCTCAACCCCATTCTCCCACCTTCTCCCTGTAACCTTTGATCCCCTTACCAATCAAGGACCTATCTATCTCGGGCTTAAATACACTCAATGACCTGGCCTCCACAGCCTTCTGTGGCGATGAATTCCATAGATTCATCACTCTCTGGCTAAAGAAGTTTCTCCTCATCTCTGTTCTAAAAGGTCTTCCCTTTACTCTGAGGCTGTGCCCTCGGGTCCTAGCCTCTCCTACTAATGGAAACATCTTCCTCACTTCCACTCTATCTAGGCCTGTGAGATCGCTTAGCTCTGTCTATCACTTGCAGCTTATGTTGTTTGGCACACAATTAGTCCTGTGTTATAGCATCACTGGGTTGACACCTCATTTTTAGGTATGCCTGGCATGGTCTCAACCCTGGTTCAATGAAGAGTGCAGGAGGGCACCCCCTCTAATGGTAGAGTGGCGGATATGCCAGCCATGAGGCTACAGATTTGTGTTCAAGTATGATTCTGCTGCTGATGGTCCACTGCACCTCATAGATGCCCAGTCTTGAGTTGCTAGATTTGTTCGAAATCTATCCCAATTAGCACGGTGGTAGTGCCAAACAACATGATGGAGGGTATCCTCAGTGTGAAGGCAGGACTTCGTCTCCACAAGGACTGTGCGGTGGTCACTCCTACCGATATTGTCATGGACAGATGCATCCACGGCAGGCAGATTGGTGAGGATGTTTTTCCTTCTTGGTTCCCTCACCACCTAATGAAGACTCAGTCTAGCAGCTATGTTCTTTGGGACTCGGCCATAGCAGCTATGTCCTTTGGGACTCGGCCAGTTGGTCAGTAGTGGAGCTACCGAGCCACTCTTGATGATGGATATTGAAGTCCCCCACCCAGAGTACATTCTGCACCCTTGCCAGCCTCAGTGCTTCCTCCAAGTGGTGTTTAACATGGAGGTGCATTGATTGATTGATCAGCTGAGTGAGGGTGGTACGTGGTAATCAGCAGGAGGTTTCCTTACCCATGTTTGGCCTGATGCCATGAGACTTCATGGGATCCAGAATTGATGTTGAGGATTGCCAAGACAACTCCCTCCTGACTGTATAGTACTGTCCATGTCACAGGACAGGACATACAACTGAGTTTCAGAGGGCATTTTAAGAGCCAACTACATTGCTGTGGGTCTGGAGTCACATGTAGGCCAGACTAGGTAAGGATGGGCAGATTTCCTTCCCTAAAGGGCATTAGTGAGCCAGATGCGTTGTTACAACAATCATGGTCATCAATAGACTTTTAATTCCAGATTTTTTAATTGGCTGGATTCGAACCCAGGTCTCTGGTTTACTAGTCTAGTGACAATATCACTACACCACCGCCACCTTATCCACCTTCAGGGACCTGTGGACATGTACTCCAAGGTGTCTCACCTCCTCAAGCCCTTTCAATATCCTCCCATTTATTGAGTATTCCCTTACTTTGTTTGCCCTCCCCAAATGCATTATCTCACACTTTTCCAGATTGAATTTAATTTGCCACTTTTCCACCCCCTTAACCAAACCATTGATGTCATTTTGGAGACAGCAGCTATCCACTATCAACCACATGGCCAGTTTTTGTCATCTGCAAATTTCCTGCTCATGCCTCCCACATTTAAGTTCAAATCATTAATATATATGACAAATAGCAACACTGAGCCCTGTGAAACACCACTGGAAACTGCTTTCCATTCGCAAAAACATCCATCAGCTTTAAGTGTTTGTTTCCTGTCACTGAGCCAATTTTGGATCCAGCTCACCACTTTCCCATATATCCCATGGGATCTCACTTTTTTTTGACCAGTGTGCCATGTGGGACCTTGTCAAATGCCTTACTGAAATCCATGTAGACAACATCCATTGCACTACCCTCATCAATCCTCCTTGTTACTTCATTAAAAAATTGTATTAAGTTAGTAAGACATGACCTTCCCCTAACAAAACCATGCTGACCACCCCTGACCAATCCGAGCCTTTCTAAATGACAGTTTATCCTGTCTCTTAGAATTGATTCCAATAATTTGCCCACCACCGAAGTCAGACTGACTGGTCTGTAATTTTCTGGTCTACCCCTCGCATTCTTTTTAAATATTGGTACAATGTCTGCAGACCTCCAATCCTCTGGTACCCCATCTGTATCTAATGAGGATTGGAAAATGATCCTCGGAGCATCTTCTATTTCCTCCTTGGCTCCCTTTAACAACCTGGGACACAATTCATCCGGTCCTCGTGATTTATCCGCCTTCAAGAATGTCAGTCCCTCCAGTGCTTCCTCTCTCATTATGCTTATTGTATCTAATACTTCACACTCCTCCTCTTTAACTAGAATGTCAGCATCATCCCCCTCAGAGAAGACAGAGACAAAGTACTCATTGAGAACCCTGCCCACATCTTCAACATCAACCCACAGTTTACCACGTACTTTGATAAGCCCTACCCTTTCCTTAGTTATTCTCTTGCTCTTAATGTACTGGTAAAGCATCTTTGGATTTTCTTTGATTTTACTTGCCAATATTTTTTGTATCCTCTCTTACTTTCCTCATTTCCATTTTTTTAAAACTTCATCCCTGTACTTTCTGTACTCCTCTAGGCTTTCTACAGTATTAAGCTTATTTGTGCCTGTCATAAGGTTTCTTTTTTCTGCTTTATCTTACCCTGTATGCTTCTGGATAACCAGGGGGCTCTAGATTTGGCTGAATCGCCCTTTCTTTTGTGGGGACACGTCCATACTGTGCCCGTAGAATCTCACTTTTAAATGCCTCCCACTGATTTGACATCCTTTTTCCTTCTAGTAGCTTTATCCAGTCCACTTTCGCCAATTCACCTCTCAGCTTTGTAAAATTTGTCTTCCCCCAATTTAGAACCTATTGTAATGGCAATATACTTCAGGGTTTCACAGCTGGTGAATCATAGGAAAGGAAGAGAGTGCTGATAAATAGAACATCTGAGGGTTTTTTCTTGTTAGCATTAACTTTGACGTGAGTATATAACAGGTTCCCCTCCTTTAATACAATACTTGCACCAATTTTACTAATGGTTAATGGAGAAAAATCCACTCTCAATCATCTGGATTTTAGCAGCAAGCTGTGGGGGAATAGATTAAACCTGCTTTGTTCAATTTGTCTTGGTTTCTGTGAGATGTGCTAAATACTCCCAAGTGAATTTTTCTTTGCTGCTCTAAATTTGCGCGATGTCGCTGAACAGCCATGCTTTAAAAGGTTTTTGTCTTTTTGCACCCAAAGGCAACCAGCAAGCGGGGTAAAGAGACCTTTCACTCAGGAGAAAAATTCATTATCGCAACAGGCGAAAGACCTCGTTATTTAAATATACCAGGAGATAAAGAATATTGCATTACCAGGTATGTTTCCTTCCTCAGCAACTGAGTGCTTGCTTGCTTTAGCATTCTCCTTTTCACCTGTTTTTAATATAGCTGAGGGCAAGGACACATGACATTTGAAGCTTGTCATTTTGCTCCTTCAAGTGGCATGCCATCGGTGATCTTGACAGCTTAGTGAGTAAAGGCAACAGCTGCTCTGTTGTAGAGCCATAAAGATTAAAGTCCCAGGTTTGATCTTGCGCTTGTGCTGAGGGAGTATGAAAAGAGACTGGCAACTAACTTAAAAGGGAATCCCAAAGTCTTCTATAGACATATAAATTGTCAAAGGGTGGTAAAAGGAGTGCGGCCGATTAGGGACCAAAAATAAGATTTACACTTGGAGGCAGAAGGCATAGCTGAGGCATTAAGTGAATACTTTGCATCTATCTTTACCAAGGAAGAAGATGCTACCCAGGCCATGGTGAAAGAAGAGTTAATTCAGACACTAGAAGACTTACAATTGATAAGGAGGAGGAATCAGATAGGCTGTCTGTACTTAAAATTGATAAGGCACCAGACTGAATGAGATGCATCCAGGGATACTGAGGGAAGTGCGAGTGGAAATTGCGGAGACACTGGCCGTAATCTTTCAGTCTTCCTTAGACTTTGGGTGGTGCCAATTCGCCAGAGGACTGGAGAATTGCAAAGGTTACACCCTTGTTCAAAAAAGTGGTAAAGGTAGGCCCAGCAGCTACAGGCCTGTCAATTTGATTTCTCTGGTGGGGAAACCTCTAGAAATGATGTTGGGACAAAATTTAATAGTCACATGGACGAATGCAGGTTAAAAAGCCAGCATGGATTTCTTCAGGAAAAATTGTGCTTAACTAGCTTGCCTGGAGTTTTTTGAAGAGGTATTCAAAAGGGAACTGAATTATTATTTGAAAAGGAAGAAAGTGCAGGGTTATGGGGAGAAGGCAGGAGAATGGCACAAAGTGAATTGTTCATTCGGAAAGCTGGTGCCAAATGGCTGCCTCTTGCACTACTCTGGGATTATGTGGCAGGACCTTATTCCAGATTGCTCTCAAGTAACTTTTGCTGGATTTGTTTCTCGTATGCGGACTACATCTAGCTCATCTGTGGTATTCCACTCTTGCGATCTCCCACCCGCGCCCCCTTCCCCCCTCTCTTGTAGGAGGGCAAGTTCCTCCATTATGGAGCCGAAATATGTGAGCAGTACCTATTGAGTTGTTCTGTTTCCCCCTTTTCCTTAAAAGTGATGAGCTATGTGTGATGTTGGCTTTGCCATTTTTTGATAGTATTTGCTTTTTTACCATTTACTGTTGTACTCTGCACCAGAGGGAAGGTATGTTTCTTTTCATGAAGCCTACATTGAAGACTTGCTAATGGGGAGATAAATCAGTCCATTGAATTATGACTTGGACAGAGGAGAGGCAGAAGATATATTGCTAAGTTAGTAAAACAATCAATTTTTGATGCTCATTTGCTTTTTTCAATTTGTTTCTGCAGTGATGATCTCTTTTCTCTGCCTTATTGCCCAAAGAAGACACTGGTTGTGGGTGCTTCCTATGTGGCACTGGAATGTGCAGGGTTCCTTTGTAGCTTGGGATTGGACGTTACTGTGATGGTGCGCTCCATTCTTCTGCGTGGATTTGATCAGGAGATGGCAGAGAAAGTTGGAGCATATATGGAATCTCATGGGGTGAAATTTCTGAAAAAATATGTGCCAACTAAGGTAATGAAGCACATTCTTATCTGCATAAATTTTAAATTTTTCAGCTTTAACTGTATAGATACAAGGGCTGTTAGCAGATATTGGGCAATGCATTGTTCTATTCCAGAATGTCAGTTGGTGAAGGATAGAACTAAAACAATCCTTACACACTTTATATTTATTTAGAGTTGCATGTTAAAACCATGCACCTCTTAACCCCAGCAACCACAGCTTAGTTCTGTATCTGTTTTTTAAAGGGGCATGAGTGAATCTCCAGTTATGCCCGTCACCTGCACGCAAGTAACATACATTTAAAATCTTATGAGTGGTCATTCTGTATAAAGGGGGGAGGAGAGGAGGCAGCAAAAGTCTTAAATGGCAAGTTGTTCAGTTAATATTTATCAGGACAAATGTTAGTTCAACCTAATATTGGGAGCGTTGGGGACGATGGCCTGAAACACTGGGTCTGTTCAGTGATGTGAAAATGTGGTCTGGAGGCTTAATTAGACAGGCAGCTAGAGGGTGTGTAGAAAGCCTGAAGAGGGATTGTAGGGTCCTGCTAATGTGGTTTCCGCCCCCCCCGCCACTGCCACTGCCAAACCTCCAATTCCCCATTGTCAGTTAGCTTTTGTATTTACTGCTAAAAATTAATTGGCAGAAATTAATAGATCAAGAGTGTGACATTTGTTTGTGCTTCCTGTTTGCAGCTCATAAGTATTAGTGAGTTTGTCAACTTTTATAAATTTCCAGAAGTCATCAAATTAGCTTAAAGCTCCAATTCATTTTCATGCATTTTCCAAGTTTTATATGCAACTTCTTTAAGCCTCAGGTTTGTTACCTAATTGTTTTTGTAGATTGAGCAGCTGGAGGCTGGAACACCTGGCAGACTTAAAGTGACTGCAAAGTCCACAATAAGTACAGAGGTTATTGATCACGAGTACAACACTGTGAGTACAATGCTCTTTGTTGCCCATCTGTTTTGATAGACGAGGTGTTGCAGAAACAAATGTGCAAAATGGTGCACGGACAAAAATGACAAAAATATCAAAACACCACTCCAAATTTCCTCAACATTTAAGGAATTCATTTTTGTGTAAATATATTTGGCAAAGTACCTTTGAAATTTTTTTTTAAGAATACTGATTTTCTGTTTGGAAGTTCCATGGGCACAAGCAGCTAATATCTGTGCATTCTTTGTGTGAGCCTACTCTGAATGTATCAGACTATCTGATTGTGGAAGGGCATCTGAGTTGAGATGAATGTCTTGTCCCCATGGCACAAACACAGGAGAGCAGTGGGAGAAGTTCTTGTTTCTTGCCACAGTTCAGGCTCCAGAGTCCAATCGTATATCACCTGGCCCCCTGACTGGGATTGATTAACTACAAATTGACCAGTGATCTAATGGGGACAAAAGGGTGTTGCAGAGGGGGATGGGATTCAGCACACAGATTTGCCCCATCCTTGTAAATAACACAAGCTGTACTGCTGCTGCTTCTCAAACTACATGTGTGTAAAGACAATTTTTTGATAAAAATGCAAAAATCACCTAGTTTAGAAGCCATTTAATTGAACGTACAAAACGGGGAGAGGGTTAATGTAATTTAAAAGAACTATAGCTGCTTCTGATCTAGTTAATTGCAAATTCGCTGCATTTTAAAAATTCGTTCTTGGGATGTGGGCATCGCTGGCTAGGCCCACATTTATTGCCCATTCCTAAGTGCCCGTGAAAAGTTGAAGGCAGTGGATCATTTCTGATCTATGAATACCTATGGTAATTTGGCACTTCTCATAATCTAAATTTACACTGTAGGGAAGATGGTATGTGGCAGCTAGAATGCAAGTGTTCAATTTATCAGAATTCCTTTTAAGTAGTGGTTTAATTTTAGATTGGAAAAGTAGCCTAGTTTGAATCTGAATGTATGGTAAATTTACAAAAAAAAAACTTCTGTTTGTCATTTAATGGCTTCAAGAGAGGTATGGGAAGTGCCTTTAATAATTACTAGGAAACGTGTTACTGGCTTCTTTAGGTGTTAATCGCTGTTGGACGTGATGCTTGCACCAAGCACATTGGCCTAGAAAAGATTGGCGTTCATCTCAATGGAAAGTAAGTTGTTTTTTTTTTTGCAAAATTTAAAGTTTGTGGAAAAATACTTGAAATCAACTTGAGTCTGGTCTGCAAATTTCAAGCATAGTGTGATGGTACTGGATCACTAGTATGTGGCAACAGGGTGAGCAAGCTGGCTTTACTTCCTACTATTCTGTTCATTGGACGTTTTGATAATCTTGCTTATGAGCTGCACGATGTTTGCAACCAGGTTCTTGCATGAATAATGGCCACAAGAATGACTTTACTGAATGATACTCTTGCAACTATATTCAGAAAAGCGCACTGATGTAGAAATATTGAAGTTGAATTGGGAAAGAGCTGGAATTCAGGTGGGGAAGATGGTGGGGTAGTAGGGAAGAAACCTCCATAATTACTTAATTCAAATTTCCTGTCAAATGTAAATTTGCTTCTATGAATGGCACAAGATTGGCATGCATAAACATGGACCCAAAGTCCTTTCAACACTTCAGTTCTGTGCTGCGAGGTTTCCAAGCAGCAGAGCTCAATCCTGTCTCTGCAGCATCTTTATTGATCCTGTACCTCTTTGGGGTGCTATTTGCAAGCCTGTAACAGAGGAAGTGCCTGCATCTGAATCAGATCTCTATTTATGCAAGGTTTTTTTTCCTTCCTCCTTGCTAAATCTGACTTCAGACAGCAACCAAATTTGGATGTACTGTGTAGTTGGCAAAACATGGAGGGTTGAAGTGTAAAATTAGTTTACTGATCGCTTGCTCTCTCTTTCCGCAGGCTCCCCCCCACACCCCAAACTCCCACATCACCTTTTGCCTTGTTTCTCCATAGTAAGGGGCCTACAGGTTCTAAATTTTGTGCATTTGAGAATATGATCTCACAGTGCTATAGTTCAAATTATATAACTAGCATACATTAAGCATATACAGTTGATATATTGTCATTAATCACTGGAGAAACCTGTACAGTAAGGATTACATTTATACAGAACATTTTTATACAAAATAAGCTATTTACTTTAGAATAATGACTTGTATGATGTTATGACTGGGTGAGGAGGAGTGAAGTGGCTCCCCTTTATTCAGCCCCCTCGGTAGGTCGCAACAAAGGTTTTTAAAAAATTTCTTTTGCCCGTCTGATCCAAATGTATTTACTTTTTAATAAGGAGCCAATCAAACAAAGTTTTCTTGAGTCAAAGAAAGTAATAAGATAAGTTTATTCATTATTAAACCTGAGGAAAAAATAATAAAAGATGCAGTGACAACCACAAACAGATCTTAGAAGTAAGAGAAGAGTCCAAATAAAAATTAAAAGAGCATAAGATTTAAGTCCCTTGCTTGTCCTTGAGGGGTAGATTGTTGAACATTGCGGCTGTTTGAAGTTAGCTGGTTTCCTTTAAAATCCTGGAATTGAATTAAGTTCAGGTAATTGCACTTTGCTGGAGACCATCTTTTCTTCAGAGAAAGAGCTTTCTTACTGCTTCAGTTTTTTTCCAGATGACTTTGATGATTTCTCTCTCTCTGGCTTGGCAAAACCAGTTCTTAAACCTCCTGTCTGTATATTCCATGAAAGGAATTCAGTTAACATGTCTTGCAGTCATTGTTGTAGAACAAGTAATCACATTTTTGATCTTTCATCTCAGAAACATTTAAAGATAGTAGAAACCAACAGAAGATGAGTTATTTTGCCCTCCAAAGGGGGTTTTGAGTGTCTGTTGGGTGTATCTGACTGGTTAGCAGTTCCCATTGCCTTTACTGTTGATTAAAGTTCAGCACTTTGCATTTTTAATGCCTTCCTTTCAAGAGTCCCTTTTTGAAGTGGACCTTGACAGCCCCTGGGTGTGAAATTCCATGCAACATGTTGGGGTAGGTCTGCAGTGCAATCCATATAGGAACTTCCCAGAAAAGTGGTCAACTTACAATACCGGACATTAGGTGACTATGGTAGCCATCTTTGGTCAGTGTCTTTTCTTGTATTTTGTTTCAAAAACAAGTTCTCTTTAAACAGTTCAGTATGTTTTTGGTTAGCTGGTGAAGTTATAGGTAGATCTCACTCAGTCATGACAATGAGCAGACAGGGTTTTTTTTGCATACCACAATGAGATGTGACCAATTGCTCGATAAACATTACTGAGAAAGTAAATTGGGCACTTTTTAACATTCCCTCTGAAAGATATCCCTCCCACTGCAGTACCGAGTGAGTTCTGCATTGTTGAAATGTCAGCCTGGATCATGTTCAGGTCGTGGAGTGTTGGCTGAGCCCAGAATCTCCTGAACCTATGAACTAAATCAGGCTGATAGTCTTTGCACTTCAAAAAAAAAGAACATTATACAATAAGTTATGTTGGGGTACAGTTAATGCGCTCTGACAGTCCTCCAGTACTTCACTCAAATGGCCATTGTCATTGTTTATTTGTCAGTGATTTGCAGGATGTTTGAGGAGGAAGTGAGGGTTTATAGAGTTGATCCGTCCTTCCCGGTGTTCCAGCAAGGATAACAGTTGGAATTGAAAACTTATTCTGATAGGGCACTGTTATTAATTGTGGTTCCCATCACCCTATCACACATCTGACTTTGCTGTCACAGCTGTAATCGAGCTGACTTAATTCCTAATTTTTATTTGTTTGAGAATCGGAAATGTGAATATTCGCCCTTGCAACTAATGAATCAGATGCATGTAAACAGTGACTTGTGCCAAAACAAAACAAAAAAAAATTGTGTTGACCTTGAATTGCTCGTGACTAGATTTGGATTTCATTAGATAAATATCCTCCTGTTTTTGGCATAGGTAGGAAGGGGGAATGACTTGGCAGTTTTTAATTTGACTGCAATCCAATTTGAATTGGGGAATGCCCAATAATAAAGCTGAAATCAGTTGTTTGTGAAACTTACAAGGAGATGACACTCTCTCTTCTGGTGTTGAGGCTCTTGCTCCGAAACAAGTCACCCCTGAAAGCTGCTTGAGATTCCACATGTCACATGCTGCTGACGGTGGTTTGTCAGGTGTACATGTTCTGCTTAGTTAATCATTACTGAAACCCTAGCTATATGACACTGGCATTGCAGAAGGCTTACAAAGTTTTCATGTAACTTGTAACTTAATTCACTAGGGAAAATGCTCAGAAGTGCAACTTTACACTAGTGTCCTCAAATATGGTTGTGCTACATTTTCTTTATTTCAGTTTAATATAATGCTAATAGTTATAGATCTGTTACTGACTGAACAAGAAAAACTTGCATTAATATAGCACATTTCATGTCTTTACGAGCAATAAGGTACTTTTGAAGTGTAGCCACTGCTGTGTAGGAAACAGCAGCTAATTTGCACACAGCAAACCCCCACAAACAGCAATGTGATAATGACCACATAATTTGTTTTGTGTAATATTGAATGAGGAATAAATATTGTCCAGCCTTAACATTAAAAGTGTTGCTGTGAATGCAATTTGTTTTTTTCTGAAAATATTGCTGCTAGAAAACTAACCCGAGTGACAATACCCATATCATTTGCTTTCATTTATTACCTGGCAGTCTAACATCCATGTGTATTGATGTGCAACTTCAGTAATGCAGACCCAACAGTATTACCTACAGTGAAAACATCTTTTTACTTGAATTCTTTACTTGCTGCCTGCCATCAACTAGCAAAAACAATTCATAAGGCACTAAGGCACTATCCTATGATAACCAGCTATTTCTGGAGCATTGCATGACCTCATGAAGCCTCATGGCATCAGGTCAAACATGGGCAAGGAAACCTCCTGCTTATTACCAGATACCACGCCCCTAAGCTGATGAATCAGTATTCCTGTATGTTGAACACTACTTGGAGGAAGCACTGAGGGTGGCAAGGATGCAGAATGTACTTTGGGTGGGGCACTCTTTATTGAACCAGGGCTGATCCCCTTACTTGGTAGTGATGATAGAGTGGGGATATACCAGGCATTAGGTTACAGATTGTGGTCGAGTACAATTCTGCTGCTGTTGATGGCCCACAGCGCCTTATGGACGCCCAGTCTCGAGTTGCTGGATCTGTTTGAAATCTATCCTGTTTAGCACAGTGGTAATGCCACATAACATGATAGAGGGTATCCTCAATGTGAAGTCAGAACTTCGTCTCCATAGGGACATTTTCCATCACCAAGAGTGGCTCGGTAGCACCACTACCTACCTAGCTGGCCGAGTCCTAAAGGGACATAGCTGCTAGACTGCTAATTGCTCATTTAAATTGCTAATTTTGCCTTAAATTGCAAATGTGCTGTTAAAATTATTTTGTTCAAGCAGCCCTCTATGAAGGAGCGGAAGAAAGTTTGTACATGCACGTGTTACGAAACTGACCCTTTGAAGATGATAGCTTAAATTGTCAGACTAAAAGTTGTTCAGTTATGTTTGATCTTTGAATATCTGATGTATGGAAGATTGTGGATTAGTAAATATGCCTGGAGCTAGATTAGGCAGTTGTTCCTGTTGGGAGTGATGTGGCTTTTGTGGGGAAATTGGCCTGCTCTAAGCCTATGAGGTTTATTTCAGTATAATCTATGCCTAGTGCAAATAAAAGTGTATACATAATGTTGCTTATAAGTGGAATCAAAACAGTAAAACCAGCAAAAAGATGTTTTAGTGAGGTGCAATATTAACGTATTGGCTGCAAAACATTTAGGGTGCACTCAACACAAACTGAATTTTTGGGGGTGTAGCTTATCAGTTAATACAGTAAATATTCTGTTCTAGATACTGCATTCATGTTTAATTCATCAATTTGGCATCTGTATAGTAAGCATAGCTTGTCTAAACTAGTGAGTGGAACAGCACCATATCTGGCTTATGGGTATCACTTCAAAACTGCTTGTCCTTTTCCTGAAATGCATGTTGTAAAGAAATAATCAGAAAATCTAAACACCTATTCCCTTCTTCAGTTGTAAAGTGCTAATAACTGCATTAGGATTGAACACTGATGTGAATTCCTTATTCACAGTGATTAAATTGATGTGTAATGAAGGCTGATATTTTTAAATAGCAATGGACGTGTGATATTTTGATTAGGAATATTTTCTTTTGATGTATGAAAATTCCATTTTAACTTCAGAATTTTAAGAACTGGGCCTGCCTTGCCCTGTGTACGTGTTCTGTCTCTGCAGTACCATTTAACTTCCTTGGAAACATGGTCTTAGACTTTTGTCAAAACTGCAAGAAGCATGTGGCATCCTAAAGAAAGGAGGGAGACAGGAAGCAGGATACTACAGGCCAGTTAGCCTAACATCTGTCATAGGGGAAATTGCTAGAATCCATTATCAAGGAGGATACTTAAAAAAAAAATTATAATTTGATCAGGCAGAGTCAACATGCTTTTTTAAAAATTCGTTCATGGGTTGTGGTGTCGCTGGCTAGGCCACCAATTATTGCTCATCCCTAATTGCCCTTGTTCAGAGGACATTTTAATAGTCAACCACATTCCTGTGGGTCTGGAGTCACATGTAGGACAGACCAAGTGAGCTCAGCAGATTTCCTACCCTAAAGGACATTAGTGAACCAGATGGCTTTTTATGACAATCGACAATGGTTTCATGGCCATCACTAGACTTATAATTCCAGATTTTTTAAAAATTGAATCAAATTCCACCATCTGCTATGGTGGGATTTGAACCTGGATCCCCAGAGCATTACCCTGGGTCTCTGGAATATCAGCCCAGTGAAAGGGAAATCATGCTTTACTAATTTATTAGAGTTCTTTGAGAAAGTAACAAGCAAGATGGATAAAAGGGAACCTGTAGTGTACTTGGATTTCCAGAAGGCATTTAATAAGATGCCACATCAAATGTTACTACACAAGATGAGATTACATGATGTAGAGGGTAACATATCAGCATGGATAAAGGATTGATTAGCTACCAGGAAGCAGAGAGTAGGGATAAATGGGTCTTTTTTGGATTATCAAGCTGTGAGAAGTGGAGTGCCACAGGGATCAGTGCTGGCACTTCAACTATTTACAATCTACATCAATGATTTAAAGAAGAGACCAAATGTGTAATGGTTAAATTTGCTGATGACACCAAGCTAGGTAGGAAAGTAAGTTGTCAAGAGGAGGTAGAGAGTCTGCAAGGGGATATAGACAGGTTAAGTGAGTGGGCAAAAATTTGGCAGATGGAGCATAATGTGGGAAAATGTGAACATTTTGGCAGAAAGAACATAGAAGCTGTATACTATTTAAATGGAGAGAGAATGCAGAACTTGATGGTACAGAGGGACCTGGGTGTCCTGGTACATGCAGGTACTGCAAGTGATTAGGAAGGCAAGTGGAATATTGGCATTTATTGCAAGGGGAATGAAATGTTAAAGTAAGGAAGTTTTACTGCAGTTGTACAGGGCATTGATGAAATCACATCTGGAATACTGTGTACAGATTCGGCCTCCTTATTTTAAAAAGGATATAATTGCGTTAGAAGCAGTTCAGAGAAAGTTCACTCAACTCATTCCGGGGGTGAAGGTCTTATCCTATGAGGAAAGATTGAACAAGTGGGCCTATATCCATTGGAGTTTAGAAGAATGAAAGGTGACCTTATATGTTTCAATAAGATCCTGACAGGATTTGATAGGGTAGATACCAGGAGGATGTTTCCACTTGTGGGAGAGACTGGAACCAAGGGACACAGTTTTAAGAATGAGACCTACCATTTAAGATGGGGATGAGAAGTACTTTTTTCCCTCAAAAGGTCGTTAGTAAGTGGAATTCTCTTCTCCAGAAATCAGTGGAGGCTTGGTCTTTGAGTTTATTCAAGGCAGAGTTAGACAGATTTTTGATAGGCAAGGTGGTAGAGGGTTATGGGGCAGACGGCAAAGTGGAGTTAAAACCACAACTAGATCAGCCATGATCTTTATTGAATGGCAGAGCAGCCTCGAAGAGCTTGAATGGCCTACGTGTGTTCCTTTGTTTTAAGCTTCCACTCAAACAGCTGCCAAAACACCTTGGATAAAAGCAAAATACTGTGGATGCTGGAAATCTGAAACAAAAACAAAATGCTGGAGAAACTCAGCAGGTCTGACAGCATTTGTGGAGAGAGACACAGTTAACGTTTCGAGTCCATATGACCCTTCTTCAGATCATTCAGGTCATATGGACTCAGTGTTAACTCTGTTTCTCTCTCCTCAGACGTTGTTAGACCTGCTGAGCTTTTCCAGCATTTTCTTGTTGCATTTGTTTTTTTTAAAGTGATTTACAAGCCACATGTCCCTTTTCCCGATCTCTATTTTTCTTTGTTCTTTCACGGGATGTGGGTGTCGTTGAAAGGCCAGCATTTGTTGCCCGTTCTTAATTGTCCCTTGACCTGATTGACTTGCAAGGCCATTTCAGAGGGTAGTTAAGAATCAACCACATTGCTGTGGGCCTGGAGTCACATGCAGGCCAGACTGGGTAAGGATGGCAGATTTCCATCCGTAAAGGATATTAGTGAACCAGATGGGTTTTTATAACGATCAACAATGGTTTCATGGTCACCATTACTGAGATTAGCCTTATGTTCCAGATTTCTTATTTGAATTTAAATTCCACAGCTGCCACAGTGGGATTTGAACCCATGTCCCAGAGCCTGGGCCTTTGGATTGCTAGTTCAGTGACATTACCTCTATCCCACCGTCTTCCCTAAAAAAATGAAATGATTGATCGTAGCAAGGATTTTTTCAAATCTGTAAATGAAGTTCTATATCTGTAATGGGCCTCTGACCTTGAAATTAGTAAAAGGATAGAGTTTTTTTTCTGATTGGGTTGGGGTATCTCAGTAGTACATTTGTAGGCGGTTGGTTTTCAAGTGTCTAAGCTTAGAAATCAAAAGATTTTGTTGCAATGGTTTACTTTCAATGTATTCTTAGAAATGGGAAGATCTTGGTAGATAATGAAGAAAGGAGCAATGTACCTTACATCTTCGCTATTGGAGATGTAATTGATGGCAAGCCGGAGCTCACACCCGTTGCTATTCAGGCTGGGAAGTTGCTAGCGCGCAGACTCTACACGGCTTCGACTGTGAAGGTAAGATGTTATGTTCTTAAGATTATAAATAGGAGCAGGAGCAGACTTTTTGACTCCTCAAATGGCTCCTCCATTCAATAAGATCATGGCTGATCTGATTGTGGCCTTAACTCCATTTTCCTGCTTGCCCCAAATAATTTTTAACTCCCTTGTTGATCCCTTGTTATGCACAAAATCTGCATGCTTTGTGTGGCTGTCCCAATGGTTCATTTGGTAAAGCTAAATAAACCGGAAAATCTCTGAATCAGGCTGAACATACCTGACCTCAGGAAGATCAGTGGTAAGGGGCTCCTCTTTGGTAGAAGAAGGAGACCAATCATGGTTCTTGCTCCTGATCTGTTATCTGGTGATCTGTGGCAGGAAGTACCATTATTGGATCTTGGGTGACATTTTAAAAAATTCATTCATGGAATGTGGGCTTCGCTGGCTGGGCCAGCAGTTATTTATTGCCCTTGAGAAGGTGGTGGTGAGCTGCCCTCTTGAATCGCTGCAGTCCATGTGGTGTAGGTACATCCACAGTGCTGTTAGGAAGGGAGTTCCAGGATTTTGACTCAACAACAGTGAAGGAACGGCGAGTCAGGATCAGGCTGTGCTGAAGTAACCTGTCGATGCCTTGTCTTAACTGACAAAGAATGGCAATGGGTAAGACACCAGAGTTCATGTGGAGCTGCAGCTCATGACTTACTGCCTATGGAGGATAGTGAAAATTGTCATAAGTATCTTGGTCATAGCCTGGGAGTATTTTTTAGCTACTTTTATTTTACATAATTAACCTTTGTCAGTTTGTATTTCCCTTGTAATCATGGTATAAACCACTAGCACTGTAACTTGTAATATGTTGCAATATTTGCCTTCAGTTCACTAAAATAAGACTAAATAGTGGAAAGTACTGTCAATTTTATTGATAGCAATTTATTTTTCAGTGTGACTATGTCAATGTATGCACGACAGTTTTTACACCTTTGGAGTATGGATGTTGCGGACTGTCTGAAGAAAATGCAATAGCACTTTATGGAGAAGAACATATAGAGGTAGGAACCTGTTTTTTTTTGTATTGAGTTAAATGGACCCTTTTTGTTTTGAGTGGCAAGCTGAGTGGAATTGTTGCTTCCATAAGAGCCTTGCTCTTGAAGGGTCAGTCATAGAGTTTGTTTATTAAAAAACTTGGCAGATTCGGAATCAATGGTTTGGATACCATTGGCTATTGTGTAAGCTCCTTGCTGTGTAATCATTGATGCTTGAGCTTACTCGGGGGTATATTTAATTAATCTTTAGTTTGCTTGGCTTACTTCCAGCTTTGGTAACTTGATAATTTCTTGATCAGTGTTGACATTTTGACTGCTCATGAAAGCGGTTGTTTACTGGTGAATCTCTCATTCTGTGTGTTTGCCCAAAGTATTGGACATATAAGGACATTATGAATAAACAGAGCATCGCTTTTACACATGTAGTAAATGTCAGTTGCTGCTGGAGTACTTAAAGCAAGATAACTCAAAGGAACTGGGTGCCTTAGAACTCTTCATCATTCTAGTTCAAACTATAGATATAATCTGTTCAACCTAAACTTGCTTTCAGTTGATCAAATCCTGGGAATGGGGCTAGAAGTTCACAGACCGGTGGGTTTCCAATAGACCAGTGGTGTGAATGTGGATATACTGCAATATATATCTTGCTATGTACAGTTTGTACAGAAAGCTTTTAGTGTTATGTTGGCTTCACATGATGTGACATTTAGTTCTGGGCCTGTTGCTGCTGTGACAATGTGCTCTGTGTTATTGTTACTGTAAATAAAGAAATGGCTGGTTAATTACTTTGACCTACTGTTGTTAAACAAAACATATGTTTTGAAGGCCTACATGGAGGAATCAAGTACATGGTGTCTATTCAATTGGTCTCTGTGCTAGAGCAAGGTTCCTTCTGATCGTCCAGGGACTCCTATTGAAAATCACTTGTGGATATAGATTGAAAGCAAGATGGTATTTGGTAGTCATGCTTCCAATGGCTGAATAGCCCAATGAGTTTTGTGGTCTAGGCTCTCATGATAAATGCTCCAAGAGCAGAGAGGCACTTTTAGATGGGGTTGCAGAGATTTCCTATTATGTTTTGAGCTCCAGTATGGTGCTGACTGGAATTTGTTCTGTTGACGTCCATGTTCTGAACTTCAATTCCTTCACACCAGAAACTGGAGCATATAATGTACTGTAAGTAGACCCTTCCCCTTAAACAAAAACAGAATTACCTGGAAAAACTCAGCAGGTCTGGCAGCATCGGTGGAGAAGAAAAGAGTTGACGTTTCGAGTCCTCACGACCCTTGAACAGAACTGAGTAATATTAGGAGAGGGGTGAAATATAAGCTGGTTTAAGGTTGGGGGGGTGGAGAGAAGTTGTGGCGGGGGAGGTTGGTTGTAGGGACAAGCAAGCAGTGATAGGAGCAGATAATCAAAAGATGTCACAGATAAAGGAACAAAGAGGTGTTGAAGGTGGTGATATTATCTAAATGAATGTGCTAATTAAGAATGGATGGCAGGACACTCAAGGTACAGCTCTAGTGGGGGTGGGTAGAAAGACTGACAGGGCATTACAGGTATAGATTTAAAAATAATGGAAATAGGTGGGAAAAGAACTGTTTGTGGATTTTGGGTGGGAGGTAGAAGCGGGCCGTCCGGGGTTGGGCGACTATCAGGTTGGAAGCTCCCTCGTCCATCCCCACCCCCTTTCCATTTCTTCCCCCTCCCTTTTGTTTTTTCCAATAATTTATATAGATTTTTCTTTTCCCACATATTGCCATTATTTTTAAATCTATACCTTTAATGCCTTGTCAGTCTTTCCACCCCACCCTGCCATCCATTCTTAATTAGCACATTCTCTTAGATAATATCACCACCTTCAACACCTCTTTGTTCCTTTATCTGTGACATCTTTTGATTATCTGCTCCTATCACTGCTTGCTTGTCCCTACAACCAACCCCCCCGCCCCAACTTCTCTCCCCAGCTTAAACCAGCTTATATTTCACCCCTCTCCTAATATTACTCAGTTCTGTTGAAGGGTCATGAGGACTCGAAACGTCAACTCTTTTCTTCTCCGCCGATGCTGCCAGACCTGCTGAGTTTTTCCAGGTAATTCTGTTTTTGTTTTGGACTTCCAGCATCCGCAGTAGTTTTTTGTTTTTGTTCCTTCTCCTTAAAAGTGGGCTGACTGTAATCATGCATGAGGGTTATTGTGTGAAAGGGAAGCAAATGTATGATTTACTGAATTTCTCCTGTCATTCACCAAGATACAGAATAACTTTAATGATATGCTAATATCCATTGCCATGCTTGGGGCCCTCAATTTGCTCGTCAAATGCTTGTTTAAATAGTTGGCTAATACTATATTACTCTGGTCTGTCACTGAGAGTATGGTTGGGGACAGAATTGGCAACGTTGTGTGTTTGATAACTCTTCAGTACTGCATTTCCTCCAATTTTCTCTGCCCTGCTAAAAACTTTGTGCCATGCATTGCCTCTAGCTAAGGAGGCCAAGCTAGGACCTAAAATTTGACTATTTCTGCTAAACAGCTACTGATTTGCAGCTCTGCTAGAGTAGCTTCATAAAAGATTGGGAGGATGCAAATAAGTCAATTTGTTTTATTAGTTTCAGTTTATCTATCCTGGTATGGCTGAAGTCAGCTATGCAAAATATAATGCAAGCCTGAATGTTGTCTTTCTGGCAAAGAAGGTTTCAACCCTAGTACTGGCTAGCTTGCTACTCCTGGTTCCTATGGACACAAGTGATACCAAGCTTTTTGTAACTAAGTGCTCCTTATCTACAGACAGCAGGAAATTTAGGTGGGTTAAGAATCTGAGCCTTAAGTGTTTGGTTTGCTTATTTTTCTTGCTATTAGCTTTCAGCAGGAGGGCAGAAGGCTTAATGACTTATTTGGATTAATTTCATAAGAGAATTATCTGGCAGAGAGGGCAAGTGACATTAGAGGGGTAAGTAGTGGTGTTTATGTTGGAGTGGCTATGGAATAAAATTTGGCTTAGATTCTGCCAGAATATTTGCAATCTTGCTGCCTTGTTAACATACGAACAAGGAGCAGGAGTAGGCCATTCGGCTCTTTGAGCCTGCTCCGCCAGCATGACTGGGGAAGGGATTGAATTTTGCGCAGTGGTTGGAGACAATGGTTTTGGACTTCATCATATTTAGCTGGAGGAGAAAATTGCAACTTATCCAAGATTGGATGTCATACAAGTATTTTGAGGGTACACAGGATTGGAAAGGTCAAGTGAGGTGGAGCTGGTTGTCATCAATTTATGTGAAAGCTGACCTCCTTTGGATGTCACCAAGGCAGTATGGAAATGAAGTGAGGAGTGCAAGAATTGATGCTTTGGGAAGTCCCAGGGTACTGATACTGGGTGGAAAGGGGAAAGCAATTGGCCATGACTGCATAGATAAGAGTGGAACCAAGAAAGAGCAGTCCCAGAGCAGCTGAACAGATCTTGTTAGAAGTTCATAAGCTACTTGCTTTTGCTTGATATTGAAGGGGGCAAGGCAGAGAGGTTAGAGTCAGCAGCAAGAGTGGAGTTTATGCTGAAGGCCAAACAAGTCTTTGTTTTAGCCAGGGCTGTTAGAGGAAGCAATTGTGCAATAGAATTTGATGTGTGAACCTTCTGATGGGGTGCAGCCAGCCATTAGAAGCGGTGACAAGAAGAATGATATCATCAGCATACATGTAGAAGCTAAATTTGTCTGTAGATAATGCTACCAAGGACTGTTGGGATGTTGTGGCTGGAGTTATAATGTGACAAGGCAAATGCAGTGCGTGTCTAACTTAAATGTATCAGTTCAAAACATTGCATTTTTCCAATTTTTGGCAAACTTTGCCACAGTTTACTTTTGCCACATCTTTCAAGCTGCTTATTGAACCTTTCAACTTAGTGAGCAACACCATGGACAATTCACTACTTAAATGCCATCATTGAGTTTGCTTATGTTGCTGAGCTCTAGGATTGACAGGGAGCTACCTATCTTTTAAGAATGCCTAACTTTGAATCTGCACGTTTTTAAAAGTAAACTATTTCTGGAGGCTTGTGTTTGGTTTGCTTTCTGGAGCATTTGCTCTCGGTTAAACATTTTTATTTTGGAAGTTTTGTGCTGAATATTCATCTTGTACATTTCAGGTGTACCACAGCATGTTCTGGCCGCTGGAGTGGGCAGTACCAGGGAGGAATAAGAATGGCTGTTATGGCAAGGTGATTTGCATGAAGCTGGATCATGTAAGTTTTTGTTTGTCAAATATTTTCTCTAGAATTAATAGAAGTGTGAAACAAAAACAGAAAATGCTGGAAAAACTCAGCAGGTCTAGCAGCATCGGTGGAGAGAGAAACAGTTAACGTTTTGAGTCCATATAACCCTTCCGGTCATACAGACTTGAAATGTTAACTCTGTTTCCCTCTCCACAGATGCTGCTAGACCTGCTGAGTTTTTCCAGCATTTTCTGTTTTTGTTGCAGATTTCCAGCATCCGCAGTATTTTGCTTTAATAGGAGTATGGCTGTATGATATTCACTTTAGGCACTTGAAGTAGTTTCTTCCCTGCTCAAATTGCATGAGCAGATTCTGCATTAACTGTTGTGACTTGGAGCAGAGCTTCACAGGAATATTGTAGGAGTTGGACTTGTACAAAATTTTTACTTCCAGTTTCCCTCCTGAGATTGGCACCTGTGACCTGATGTTTAGGAATAGTAGTTGCATCTCCAGTACCTTGCTCAGCAGTATAGTCAAGTCATAGCCAACAGCCTTTCACTAGGCTTTTTACTCATCGAATTACAACTGAACCCAAATCTGTTCCTCCACACAACCCTTCCTTCCGGTTCTCTGCTCCCTTTCATAATAACATGTTAATTTTGAAATTCAGTGGAAGAACTTTAAATACTTCCTAACCTGCTTTTCATTTGTCAATGTATGACTAGATCATAAGTCATCAAAACAATTTTGTATGATTGGAATACTTCTTTCGGAGAAGAGAAATATTCGTTTTTTTGAAAGGGTCCTTGTCTGAGCTCATCAGGAGTGGAAGTATTTACCTTTCATATTCCAGATGATGGGTTGCAACTTCAGAACTTTAGCTGAACTTTTGACTTGGTGCTCATGAATAATTCTGACTACTCCACTACGTTCTTTTAAGCATTAGATCAGGGTGTAAAGTGAGCATTGACACAGGACTTGATAGAGTAGATGCTGAGAGAATGTCTCCTTTCATTTGGTTGGGGGGGCGGGGGAGGAATTAATCTAGAACTGGAGCACATCGTTTCATCATAAAAGGAGTCTCCCATTTAAGACAGAGAAAAGAAGGGATTTCTTAGGGTCATTCATCTTTGGAGTTCTCTACCCCAGAGAGCAGGGCCATTGAATATATTCAAGACTGAGTTAGATAGGTATTGAATTGACAAGGGAGTCAAGGGTATTGAGGGGACAGGGGTGGGGGTTGGGTGGGTGGGCAGGCAGAAAAGTGGAGTTAAGGCCACAGACCTGCCATGATATTGAATGGTGGAGCAGGCTTGAGGGACCAAATGGCCTACTCCTACTCCTCTTTCTTAGGTTATAACATAACAAACCTATTTCTTGAAAGCAAGTATAGTCTCAATTTTTTTTCAAACCTTAGTTAAAAGAAAACTAGTTGTGCAAGTAACAAATCTATCTGCAGCCCTGTTTTAAATTAACTTTGCTTCTGGTTCTAGTATAGAGTGGTGGGATTCCATGTGCTTGGTCCGAATGCTGGAGAAATCACTCAAGGTTTTGGTGCAGCAATGAAATGTGGCATGACCAAAGATCAGCTGAACAGTGTCATTGGCATCCATCCAACTTGTGCAGAAGTAAGGCTTGGATTTTTGTCCATTCTCATTCTCTATCGTAACTCCTATCAGCTACTGTATTGCAAAAAAAAATGCATTGGAAGCACAAGACCCGTTTGTGGTTTTTCTTGCACTTTCTAGTTTGTTTTTCCTTTTCCAGTTAGTGGCACCTTCTCCAAATTGCTTCTTTATGGCTGGCCTGTTTGCTCTTTAATCTTTGGGGAGAAGCACCAACACAGCGTGACCTCCCTGTCAGCACTTGGCATTCATATGCTTTGCTTCCTCCAACAGGAGTCTCTAGAGAGATATCAATCAGAGTCTGCTTTACCAGCTAAATGGCACCTAGTCCCAACTGTGTTCCCCATAGCTACTCGGCACTAACTAGAGATTGACCATGTAACCTTCTGGTGTATGCTCAGCACTGCTATATGGCCCTGTTTTATTCACCAAACCTCTGAAGAAACAACCCCCTTGTACCTTGCTGCTGATGATGTGTTTCAGTGGTGAAAGGGCAGGATGTTGGTACATATTTTGGGTATCATTCAATGTGGTAACTTCACTTAGAGCAGAGACTGTAAGTAGAAATATTTTTTTCTGGTGGTGACTTGAATCGGCATCTTATGATGGGTCATTCATCTTATTGTGTAAGTATGAAGTTATTGATCTGCTTCCCTCTCCTCTTCATGCAGTTTATTATTTTTTTTTCATGTAGGTGTTCACCACTATGGAAACAACGAAACGATCAGGTGTGGACATTTCCAAGAAGGGAGGTTGCTGAGGTTAAACCCTGCTGTTGTAATGCTGCTGCCTTCTGCATGCACTTCCTCTGTTCTGTGGTTGGCTCAACCTGCATCGTTCTCCACTCAGGTAAAACTAACACAAGCCACAGCAGGAATGTTAAACAAAATCTGCCTTGAAACAATATTGAATTTTGCAGTGCCTTGAGTTGCACTCAGTGCCTGTTGCAGCAGAGGATCATGGTGTGCATGGGGCACGCAGATCAACAGTGGGGTAAACCTCAAGTTTGAACTTTGACCCAAACCTGCTTGGAAGGGCATTGAAGAAAATAATGCCTCCTTGAAGTTTTGGCCTGGAACCTGATTTGAGGTGGGCCATGACAGATGACTAACAAGCAAGGTCTGGAACTTCTACATCCAATCAAATGACTGCGCTTCCTTTCTGTGGTGAGGCTTTAGTCTTGTGGAACAGTTTGAAGTCTCACCGGGTAATACTTACTATTCCTTGATTCTTAAATGTATGTTAGGCTGCTGATGGGGGCGGCGGGTGAGATTAATTTTTTTTTCCTCTGTACAGTTTAGGTAACCAGCATCATTGTATTCAATGTTTATAAGTTTTAAAAAAATCAAGAACTTATCTGTAAAAGAACATGTCATGTTTGATTCAATTTAAACTCTGTACAATATCAATCTTAAATCTTTTTCACCAAAAAAAGCACACTGATTATGTTTCAGGAAGCATGGGCCTGAATGTTTTACTGTTTTGACCGAGGATCTGCCTTACGTGTAACTATCTACACTTTGCTATCCTCTCCCTTTTTTTAAAGCTTAGCAGTCTATAATGGGAGTAACCAACTACTGCTGACCAAACTTGATAGGTGTGGGTGTTCTGTTTTTAAGAAGAAAATGAATGGGAATCGGTGAATCTGCTTTTTTGCAGATACTTATAAGCAAAATTTGCATAAACGTGATATAGTGAATTGAGTTTTTGTCTTGTATAGCTCTGGCTATCTAAATGAGAGCTGGATTGTTAGTCCAAAGTTGTTCAAAGCAATTTATTTTTAAGGAGTTCTAACTAAGAAGTTTAGTACACTGCATTGTTGTACTCCCTTTCACATACCTGTTTAAGCTAAATCTAAGTGGATTGTGTTTATCCAGCATCATTCCCGTTGCTTTCATTCCTCTTGTTCTTCACCCTCTTCTTTTTAATTTGGAACACTAACATACCAAGCTCAGTTTGGATACATATACTGTCACATTTTGTGGCTTTGTGCAGTTTGTTTGAAGGCAACCATGTGGTGCTTTCTATTTAATTGGGATGATTTTTATCTTTTTTTGCATTTGTTCATCATTGGTACCCATCTGACTAGAACTTTCAGTCACATTTGATTGTATTCAGCCTCTGAGCAGCAGTAACTTGAGCAATTCCATTGTGAACAAAGTTTGTTGTCCAAAATGTATTTAATAAAAAAATAAAATCTGCATAGAACGCAAAATGGTGTGCAAGGAGTGTATTTCTGTTCAGGCAACAGGACTTGGTTGGTTTGTAAATATATCTGGCATTTGGGTGCTGCGGTTCGGTTGTTGCTGTTGTAGCAAATGGATTGGGAAAGTCTTATTATCATTGCTGCTGAAGTGCAAATCATTTTCATACGAACTGGATTTTGATACTGGCTATAAAGGCAAAATGAGCTGTAGATGTTCACCAGAGACACTGTTTGCCCCATTGCCTCTGCCAGCCCTTTGCTAGAGCATTTTGCTAAAACCAGATGATAACTCTTCATTCCTCACTGCATATACTGAAATACCACAAAGTTTATTTTATATCCAGGAGTTGATAAAATGCTGGATTGACTCTTTTCTGAATTCAACTAAATGTAGAATGAGTTGAGAGCTGGAATAATGCAAGGAAGCCATCTGGAAACTCTTTCAGTTAAAGTTGCTGAAGGGCTTTTTGTGGTTACAAGTGTGAAACGGCCCAGGGATCTTAGCTACTTTTTCCCTCCATTTTACATCAATTAAAATTCTACTTTAACCTAAGTTGCTCTCTTTGTTCTGACTTCACTGGCTCCCCTTCCCCATTGATATTCAAAATCTTCACCTATGAATTCCACTTGCTCCATTCTATCTTTCTGTGATCACCAATTCTCTACATGTTTCGTTCCAATCTCCACTCCCTTCACTAGCACAGTGATGAAATGCCCAGCTGCCTTGTTCCTGTCCTCTGGACATCAGCCCTTAAATTATCAACATTCATCCCTAACATAATGTAATATGGCACAGATGGAGACTGTTTGGCCATTGTGCCTGTGTTGACTTTGAAAGAGCTTACAAATTGGTCCGACCTTCCCCGTTGCCCTAAAATTTTTCATTTTCACATATTTATCCAATCACTTCTGAACGTTAAATCTGCTTCCACCTAATTAGCCAGTGTATCCCAGATCATAACTCCTGAAGTATATTTAAAAACTAGTTCTTCATCCTGCCTCTGGTTCTTTTGACAGTTATCTTAAACCTCTGACCTTTGGTTAGCAACTCATCTGCCACTGGAAAGTTCTTCCTTCTCTACTCTTAAACCCCCTCCATAATTTTGAATGCCTATTAAATCTCTCTCAGCCTTCTATGTTCCCCTTTATAGCAATCTCAACTTCTCTAGATTCTCAGTATAGCTGATGTCCCTTAGCCTTGGTACCATTTTATTGAGTTTTAAGTCATCCTGCAGAAGATACAGAGGACACTTAAGTGAAGAGTCTAGAGAAGTTGAGGTGTTTTCCTTTAGAGCAGAGAAGGTTAAGGGGAGACTTGATAGAAGTGCAAAAGAATGTATTATAAAAGAATAAGGATAAAGGTTCCTAATGCTGTTATGACCGATGCAGTTGGTACAGCTGAGTTATTTAAAAATCCCAGAGGGAAACTTCAGACAACTGTCATAACCTATAATTTTAAGTGTTACGCCTGAGATGCGACTCTCCATTCAGGAATCAGTTCTCGAGGTTTTACATTAAACTAAATGAAACATTTTATTAATTTACACAGGTTAAAATATATATACACGGCTACAAATTACTACTATCACAACTTTTAACAAATTCCCAAACTAATCTCCATTAAGGCAACAGCAACCCATAGACTTAACCAAACACCAGGCAAAGCATTTTCACCTTACGAATTCAAAATGAGGTTCCTTTCACTTTGGTTCCTTGCAGACACCGTGGTAGGCTCACAGGCTTTGATTTTACAGAGCCCCTGCTCTGCGCGCACAACACTGCTGAAGTTATGCCTAACGCCACTCATTGAATGTAAATTCTGATTGTATCACCAACCTCTGCACTAAACCTCTCTAACAAAACCACTTTCATAGTACCAATTTTATTAGTAATATAAACTTATTGCTTGGTATCTGCTAGATAGGTGTCAGTTTTCATCCCACTTCTTGAATGCTCTATTCAAAAAATGTAAAAATGCTCCTCATATCCCTTGATTCCCCAAGTGACCTAAAGTCTGTCTCAGCCTTAAATATATTCAACGATAGAGCATCTACAATGTTTTAGCCTAGTGAATTTGAAAGATTCACAACCCTTGAGTGAAGAAATATCTCCTCACCTCAGTCCTGAGACCGTGCCCCCGTGTTCTAGATTCCTCAACACAAAGAAACAACCTGTGTCTACCCTGTCAAACTCCTTCAGGATCTTAGGTGTCACCTATCCCTGACCTCCACCTGCTCCACCCCCTCTCAAACAGTATAAAATCCATCACATTTCTACTTTAGCTCTGAAGGATCATATGAACTCGAACGTAATTCTGTTTCTCTCTCCATAGATGCTACCATATTTCCTGAGTTTTTCCAGCATTTTCTGTTTTTATCCCTTTCAGGATCTTGTATGTTTCAATAATATCACCTCTTATTTTGCTAAACTGCAGAGTATAAGCCCAGTTTACTTAGCCTCTCATCATAGGACAATCCTCTCGATGCAGGAACCAATCCAGTGAATCTCTGCTGTGCTGCTTCCAATGCAAGTATATCCTTTAACTATGGGGGAACAAAATTCAAAATTGCTCAGTGTTCCCAGATGTGGTCTCACGAAAGCCCTGTAGAATTGTGGCAAGACTTCTCTATTCTGTGCTCCAAGTTCCTTGTAATAAAGGCCAACATGCCATTACTGGGGAAGCAGTGGCATAGTGGTTCTGTCGCAGGATCAGTAATCCAGAGACCCAGGGTAAAATACCACCATGGTAGATGGTGAAATTGGAATTAAAAGTCTAATGATGACCACAAAAACCATTGTTGTAAAATGGCCTTTAGGGAAGAAAATCTGCTTTCCTTACCTGACCTACATCTGACTCCAGATCCTCAATGATGTGGTTGACTCTAGCAAACTGCTCAGTTGTATCAATCTGCTTAAAAAATCTGAAATGAATGGAACCGGACGGACCACCCGGCATCGATCTAGGCACCGGAAACAACGATGACAAACTCCGCACTGTCAACCCTGCAAAGTCATCCTTGCCAACATTTGGAAGCTTGTGCCAAAATTGGGAGAGCTGTCCCACAGACTAGTCAAGCAACAGCCTGATACAGTCATACTCATGGAAACATATCTTATAGACAATGTCCCAGACACCACCATCACCATCCCTGGGTATGTCCTGTCCCACTGGCATGACAGACCCAGCAGAGGAGATGGAGAGTTGGGATAAGGGGGGCATTTTCAGGATGGCAACCTGTAACTAGTGGAGTGCCACAGGGATCAGTGCTGGGGCCTCGACTATTTACAATCACAATCACACTGTAGTAGAGGCCTTTGGGCGGCTCATCGAGTCTGCACCGATACGTGAGAAACGCCTGGCAATATATATTAATAACTTGGATTAGGAAGAGCCAAATTTGCGGATGGTACAAAAATAAGTGGGCAGGCAAGTGGTGAGGATGACACATGGAGTCCACGGAGGAGTATAGTCAGGTTAAGTCAGTGGGCAAAAAAGTGACAGATGGAATATAATGTGGGAAAATGTAAGGTTATGCACTTTGGTAGGAAGAATAGAGGAGCTGAATATTATTTAAATGGCGAAAGACTGCAGAAAGCTGCAGCACAGAGAGATTGGGGAGTCCTTGTGCATGAATCCCAAAAAGCTAACACAAGTTCAGGTAATAGGGAAAGCAAATGGAATGTTGGCCTTTATTTCAAAGGGAATGGAGTATAAAAATAGGGAAGTCTTGCTAAACTATACAAGGTATAGACCACACCTAGAATGCTGTGAACAGTTTTGGTCCCCTTATCTAAGTAAAGATATACTGGCATTGGAGGCAGTCCAGAGAAGGTTCACTAGGTTGAGTCTGGGTATGGAGGGATTTTCTTATGAGCAGAGGTTGAGTAGGTTGGGCCTGTACTCATTGGGGTTTAGAAGAATGAGAGGCGACCTTATTGAATCATATAAAATTCTTAGGGGGCTTGACAGGGTAGATCTTGAGAGGTTGTTTCCCCTGGTGTCTGGAAGGTAATTCATTATTACATCTAAATTTTCAAGTATCCCATCATTATCCAATTTGATTAGAGGGAAATCAATTTCAGAATCCTGCATTTCTACCTCTTTCTCTTTATCTACCACCACTAACACCTCCTTTTGGTCCTCTTCCCTGTCAAAGTACTTTTTAAGCATATTTACATGACAAACCCTCTGCCTATTTCTTCTATCTGGAGTATTTATTAAATAATTTACTTCACTCAGCTTCTTTTCAATCCTGTAAACCCACTAAACCTGCCTTTAACAAGTCACCCAGGTACTAGTAACAGCTAACATTTTCTCCCCAGCAACAAAACTATGAGCTGTAGCTTTCCTGTCTGCCTTCACTTTCGTCACTTGCTGTGGTATCTTTAAATGTTCCCTAGCTAAATCACATGCTCTATCCAATCTCTCTCTGAAGTTTGATACATAATCCAGGAGACTAGTTTCTGAATTTTGACCCACCAATTTCTCATGAATTAATTTCAGTGGTCCCCTTACCTCATGATCATAAAGTAGTTCAAAAGGACTAAGACCAGGCGATGCTTTGGGAGCATCCCTAATAGTGAATAACAAGAATGGAATTCCCCTATCTTAATCCTGTGGATAATCCTGACCATATGCCCTCATTACAGTTTTTAGAGTTTGATGCCATCTTTCCAAAGCCCCTTGTGACTCAGGATGGTAAGCTGTTGACTTAAATTGTTTTACCCCCAGACTGTTCATTACTTCCTTAAACAGCTGAGCCATGAAATTTGAACCCTGATCTGATTGTATTTCTTTAGGGAAACCATATCTTGGTAAAAAATTTAGTTAACTCTTCCACAATTTCCTTTGTTGTAATATTTCTCAAAGGTATTGCTTCAGGAAAACTTGTAGACACATCCATTATTGTCAATAAGTACGGTTTTCCACTTTTAGTCTTAGGGAGGGGTCCTACACATTCAATCATGACCCTAGTAAAAGGTTCTTCAAAAGCTGGAATGGGAATTAAAGGTGCCAGCTTAATCACTGCTTGTGGTTTCCCTATTACCTGACATGTGTGACATGTTCTACAGAATTTGACTGCATCCCGATGCAATCCACGCCAATAAAAATGTTTTTGTATTTTTGCCTGTGACTTTCTAATTCCCAAATGTCCCCCCATTGGAATTTCCTGAGCAGTTCTCACAATCTCATTTCTATATCTAAATAGTATTACAATCTATTGCACTTCCCTCCAGCTCTCATTTGCTGCAACATGATAATGCCTCAATTTTCTCATTAAAACATTACTCTTAAGGTAATAACATTCTGGAATTCATTTGCCTCTGTTTCTGAGTAAGCTGTCTGATATAACTACTTTATTTGCAAATCCTTTTTCTACAACTACCAACTGCCTTGAGTTAAACACCTCAGCTGCATTTCTTCCAGTCTTTCTTCCTGAACAATGTTATCAAAAACAGTGCAAGCTAATTGGACTTTCACAGCTTCTCCCTGCCTTTGAACACCCTGTTGTTCTTGTTTCAATCTATGAGCCTGTGATCTTGTTATCACACAATCTGGAAACAATCCAAGATGATCTCTCTGCAACATTCCTGCTGAAAGCACTTCTACAGGCTGCTGAACTACCATAGGCATCACCCCCATCTGGGACCCAGTTATATCATTACCCAAAATTGAACCACTGCAATGGGCAATTTTCCACCACTGTAACAATCACCTCACCTGTTTTCCACTTACTCTTTAAATTCACCTCCCACAATGGAATAGGTTTAGCATCTCCATGACCCCCACTTATTATCTATCACCTGTTCCCTCTGAACAACAAATGTCACTATCCCACAACATTAAGGATTGACTAGTCCCTGTGTCTCTTAACATTTTAACATCTTTACCTACTCCACCCTGTACACATGGAAAGACTTCCCTTTCACATACAAAAGCTTTAAACATTTCTGCAACCTGCTCCTCAGAATTATCTTGGGTAAATTGTGAACACATTCCCACTCCTTTACCTACCACTGATTCTTCCTATTTTACCTGTACACAAACCATTGGTTTTTCCTGTGCCTGATCCTCAGAATCCACACTGCTTTTACTTCCAAAACTTTTCTCTACCCCAATAATTCCAACAGATTTTCCCTACAATTTCCAACACACTGACTTCGTATGTCCAACTTTATCACAATGAAAACACCTCAATTTTTGAGTGTCACTTCTACACTCAGCACCTTCCTTTTCATTCTGAGAAAAAACTTCCTGCGAATTTCCAGCTACTCCTCTTCCCTGACTACCCACCTCCCTTTCACCTTCCCATTTTCTATCCTTTTCTGATTTAAAAGAGTGATGAAAGAATGGTTTGGCTCTATGAACTAACTCATAATCATCTGCCACTTGTCTTATCGTTTGAACCCTCTGTTCCTCCACTTGAGTTCTCACTACCAAAGGAGTTGAATCTTTAAATTCTTCCAAAGTACTTACTTCTATAAGAGCTGCATATGTCATCTCTATCTTTAATGCCTGTATCCACCAGTCAAAATTATTTTGTTTTACTCTTTCAAACTCAATATAAGTTTGCCCAGGCTGTGTTCTCATATTTGTAAATTTCTACCTGTATGCCTCAGGAACCAACCCAAATGCACTCAAAATAGCCTTTTTTACCATATCATAGTTCACCGACATTTCTTCTGACAATGAAGCATAAACCTCATGTGCTCTATCCACCAACCTGAATTGTAACAATGTCCAGTTTTCCTGTGGCCATTTCATCTGCTTAGCTATCTTCTCAAATGAAATAAAGAATGCTTCAACATATCTTCCCTCAAACTTTGAAAGAGCTTGTACAAATTTAAGCATCTCCCCACTGGGTTTTAGGTTAAAGGTTTTCTCATCATCAGAACTTTCCTCAGCATCTGATGTCTCTTTTTTAAAGTCCAGCTTTTTAAGTCGGTACTCTGTCTCTTTCCTTCATTCTCTCTTCCATTGCTAACTTTTCCCTCTGGAGATCAAGTTTTCGGATTTCCATTTCTTTTTGAAATAGTCTCTCTTTTTCCCTTTCTTTTTCTGCTGCCTCTAGCTCCAGTTTTCTCATTTCCAATTCTTTTTCCTTTTCATTTGCCTCCAATTCATGTTTTCTCATGTTACACGACTTTTAAAAAATATTCGGCTTTTTCTATTCTTATGACCAAACTGAATAACTTCACATTCGCCTGCATTATACTCCAACTGCCACCTTGTTGCCCAGTCACTTAACTACTTTGCAGCCTTTTATGTGTCCTCCTCACAGCTTGCATTCCTGCCTTCCAAACTTGGATACATTTCTTTCTATCTCTTGTCTAAGTCATTCATACAGATTGTAGCTGCACTTCACTGATCTCAGCCTGCCAACTTCAAAATGCCCTGTTTATCCCTACTCTGTTTCCTATCCATTCACCAATCTCCCATCCATGCTAATATATTACCCCCTTGGCCTCATGTGCCATGTGATTCAATACACTTTGATTTCCAGAAGGCATTTGACAAGATGCCGCCAAGTACCGTGGTGTAAGGGGTAACATTAGTATGGATAGAGGTTTGGTTAGCTAACAGGAAACCTTAGGAACAAATGGGTCATTTCTGGGTTGGAAGACCCATAACGAGTGGAGTGTCACAGGGATCAACGATTTACAATTTGTATCAATGGCTTGTATGAAGGGATCGAATGTATAGTTGCTACATTTGTTAATGACACAAAGGTAGGTAGGCCAGTAAGTTGTGAAGAGGACATAAGGGGTCTGCAAAGGGATATAGACAGGTTAAGTGAGTGGGCAAAAATTTGACAGGTGGAGTATAATGTGGGAAAATGTGAACTTGTCAACTTTGGCAGGAAGAACAGAAAAGCAGCAAATTATTTAAATGGAGAAAGATTGCAGAACTCGGTGGTATAGGGGGATCTTGGTGTCCTGGTACATGAACCCCAAAAAGTTAGTATGCATGTACAGCAAGTGGTTAGGAAGGCAAATGGAATTTATTTTTATTGCAAGGGAAATGGAGTATAAAAATAGTGAAGTTTTACTACAATTTTACAGGGCGTTGGTGAAACCATATTTGGAGAACTGTGTACATTTTGGCCTCCTTATTTAGGAAAGGATATAAATACATTGGAAGCAGTTCAGAGATGATTCACGCGACTGATATCTGGGATGGTGGGGTTATGAGGAAAGGTTAGACATGTTGGGCCTGCATCCATTGGAGTTTAGCAGAATGAGAGGTGATCTTAGGGAAACATATAAGATCCTCAAGGGGCTTGAAGGGTGGATGTTGAAGTGATTTTTCCCCTTGTGAGAGAGACTAGGGGACACAGCTTAAAAATACGGGGTCTCCCATTTAAGACGGAGATGAAGAGAATCTTTTTCTGAGGGTAGTGAGTTTGAGGAACTCTCTTCCTCAGAGAGTGGTAGAGGCAGGGTCATTGAATAATTGTAAGGCAGAGGTAGATTGATTCCCTTGTTTGTCAAAAATCTAAGGTTATTGGGGTGGGCAGGAAAGTGGCATTGAGACCACAAGCAGATCAGCCATGATCTTATTGAATGGGGTCGAATGGCCTACTCCTGCTCCCAATTCGTATGTCTGTACTAATAGCACCACCGTTAAGCACAGGGATAGAACCAATGCATAAGCCGTTATATTTACCAATTGTTTTGTAAAGTAATGAGTGTCTATATTAGGCAATAGCTTGAGTGCTTTCCATGTAGTATCTGGTGCTGACAGGCTCTCTGGTTTATTTTGGTGCTGGGTTGTAAATTAACTGATGTGTAATCTCGAGTCTAGTTCCCCCACCCTCCCCCAACCCCCTGTCTGGATTATGGGCTCGGGTCTCCCTGAATGGAATTTGCACTGACTACCTTCATACTGGACAGGGGAGAGGGCTGCACACCCAGCGGTCTCAGTCAGGGTGATGCCTATAACTATTGAAAGAAAATCGAGAGTGAAGTTTGCCTCCCCTCCCCTCCCTTTCCCCAGGAAGCTGGTCACAGTTTCCTGTTAAACCCAATGACATGCCCATGCCCAGTCTGCCAGAGAGCAGGCAGGCAGTTTACACATTGGGGTGTGGCTGCATTAAGTGTCGGCAGGAGATAATTCCCGCGCACAGGGGTTGGCTGCCCCTTTAAGGGGCTGCAATGTTTTGGTTCGAATGGATTTTGAAAGCTTCTGTTCACGGGGGAGAAGTCGGCGAGAGAGCCCAGCGCCCCCCCCACCTCCCTCCAGGTCTATATCAAGGGAAGTAGAGCTGCTTTGGGATCTGATCGCTGGCGGTTCAGTGAGCGCTGGGGGATCTGTAGACTGTTGAAGGTGTGAATATTGCTGGTCCGCCGTTTGCTGAACCCACCTGTATTTTTCTCTTTTAACACTTTCTAAGAAACTCAAAGCCCAGGCGAGGCTGTTGAAGAAGCTTCATCCCAGGACAAGGAAAAATCCTGGTCAGGGCACCGCCAAAAGGTAAAGAGAGAGAGAGAGAGAACGAGACTGGTGACCGCCAGCATCGCTTTCAAACTCCAGCAGCCATTCGAACCCCTAATTTCAACCAGAATGCAAACCTCTACCTTTAACCCTAACTACTGACCCCTAACTTCAACTGCTAACTAGAAACCCCAAATACAAACTCCAAGGTGAACCTTAAACCTTAATCCTCAACTTGACACCCTAACCCCAACCCCAACCCTAGCCATTGACTCCAGACCTTAACCACTGCCAACCCTAACTCCAATGCCAACTCCTAAGTGATGTCTAAATCTGACACTCTAACCCTAAAGCAAATCCTGACTCCAACCCCTAATCCTAACCACTGACCCAAATCCCTAGATTGATTGGCATCCTTACATCAGTGAGAGATAGATGATGGCAATGCAGCCTCAGAACTTTGGTGAGGTCATCTTTTGAGCCAATTCTGGCATTACAAAGTCTGTCATGAGTGCCCTGAATGAAGCTATCTCTGGATGGTGGTGCAGGATGACCTCTGCTGACACCTTTTTGCAGGGTTACGGTCGGCTTTGGAGCTTCCGAAACTACATGTTGTGGTGGTGGTGGAGAGTTCCTGTTCCCAAGCTAACCCGAAACTCCACCACCATTGTGACAATCTTGATGATGCAGGCCAACCACATTGTCAATGGTCACTCTGAAAGGGAAAGGTCAAGTCGAGGGGAAGCCTCCTGTATGGACCAATAGAGCTTCAATCATTGTCTCCCAAACGGATCCCTGGTACAATTATGAATAGCTACGTTGTAAGGTGCAGGGAAGGTTTACAAGAATGGTTCCAGGTATGAGGGAATTTGGTTATGTGGATAGATTTGGTGAAACTGGGATTCACAGAATTATTACAGTACAGAAGGGTGTGCACCATCTCTCCAGATGAGCTGTTCACTTCGTTCCATTTTCCCACCTTCTCCCCTTAACCCTGCACATTACTTTTTCTTTTCCAGTAACAGTCTAATTCCCTTTTGAATGCCTCGATTGAACCATCACACTCATAGGCAGTGCCTTCCAGACCCTAACCACCTGCTGCCTGAAAAAGTCTTTCCTTGTATTGCTTCTTTTGCCAATCACTTTAAATCTGTGCCCTCTCATTCTCGATCCTTTCGTGAGTGAGAACATTTTCTCCCTATCTACTCTGTCCAGACCCCTCATGATTTTGAATACCTCTATCAGATCTCCACTCAGCCTTCTCTTCTCTGAGAAAAATAGTCCTGACTTCTTCAATCTATCTTCATAGCTGAAGTTCCTCATCCCTGGAACCATTCTCATGAATATTTTGTGCAGTCTCTTTACTGCCTTCACATCCTTCCTAAAGTGTGGTGCCCAGAACTGGACACAATACTCCAACTGAGGCCGAACTAGTGTCTTATACAAGTTCGACATAACCTCCTTGCTCTTGTACTCTATGTCCCTATTAATAAAGCCCAGGATACCGTATGCTTTATTAACCGCTCTCTCAACCTGTCCTGGGGGCGGGGGGGGTGGGGGTGGGGGTGGGGGAGGGAGGCGGGGCGGGGGCGGGGGAGGCAGGGGAGGCGGGGGGGGCGGGGAAGGCGAGGGAGGCAGGGGAGGCAGGGGGGGGCGGGGGAGGCAGGGGAGGCAGGGGGGGGCGGGGGAGGTGAGAGAGGCGGGGGGGGCGGTGGAGACGGGGGTGACGGGGGTGACGGGGGGGCGGGGAGGCAGGGGGCTCGGGGGGGGCGGGCGGGCGGGGAGCCGGGGGAGGCGGGGGGCTGGGGGGGGGGGAGGCGGGGGGCTGGGGTGGGGGGGGGGAGGCGGGGGGCTGGGGTGGGGGGGGGGAGGCGGGGGGCTGGGTGGGGGGGGGAGGCGGGGGGCTGTGGGGGGGGGAGGCGGGGGGCTGTGGGGGGGGGAGGCGGGGGGCTGTGGGGGGGGGAGGCGGGGGGCTGTGGGGGGGGGAGGCGGGGGGCTGTGGGGGGGGGAGGCGGGGGGCTGTGGGGGGGGGGAGGCGGGGGGCTGTGGGGGGGGGGAGGCGGGGGGCTGTGGGGGGGGGAGGCGGGGGGCTGTGGGGGGGGGAGGCGAGGGGGCTGGGGGGGAGGCGGGGGGGCTGGGGGGGGTGGCGGGGGGCTGGGGGCTGGGGGGGTGGCAGGGGGCTGGGGGGGTGCGGGGGGCTGGGGGGGTGCGGGGGCGTGGGGGGTGGTGCGGGGTGGGGTGGTGCGGACTGGACAGCATTGGAATAGTCAAATCTGGAAGTGACAAAGCCATGAATGAGGGTTTCAGTGATAGATGTGCTGAGGCAGGAGCAGTGACAGGTGGCGTAATGGAGAGGATATAGGGCCAGAAGCACAGCTCAGGGTCAAATAGGCCTCTGGAGTTAGTGAACAGTCTGTTTCAATCTGACTCAATGGCAATGGAGAAGGATGGAATACAAACATCTGAAGTAGGAGCGGGAGTAGGTCACTCGGCCCCTCAAGCCTGCTCCGTCACTCAATAAGATCATGGCTGATCTGATTGTAACTTCCCACCTACCCCTGATAACCTTTCACCCCCTTGTTTATCAAGAATCTATCCAGCTCTGCCTTAAAAATATTCAAAGACTCTGCTTCCACCGCCTTTTGAGGAAGAGAGTTCCAAAGACTCACCATCCTCAGAGAAAACATTTCTCCTCATCTCTGTCTTAAATGGGCGACCCCTTATTTTTAAACAGTGACCCCTAGTTCTAGATTCTCCCACAAGAGGAAACATCCTCTGCACATCCACCCTGTCAAGTCTCCTCAGGATCTTAAAGGTTTCAATCAAGTCACCTCTTACTCTTCTGAATTCCAAGCCTAACCTGGATACAAGCCTAACCTGCCCAACCTTTCCTCATAAGACAACCCACCCGTTCCTGGTATTAGCCTGGTAAATCTTCTCTGAACTGCTAACGCATTTACATCCTTAAATAAGGAGACCAATACTATACACAGTACTCCAGATGTGGTTGCACTAGTGCTCTGTATAACTGAAGCATAACCTCCCTACTTTTATATTCAATTCCCCTCACAATAAATGATAACATTCTATTGGCTTTCTTAATTACTTGCAGTACCTGCAAACTAGCCTTTTGTGATTCATGCCCTAGGACACTCAGATCCCTCTGCATCTCAGAGCTCTGCAATCTCTCACCATTTAGATATATACCCAGGGAGGGTGGTTGGCTCAGGAACGGAATTTTTGGTGGAGTCACGTCTACCTTCTCAGAATGTAAAAGATCTCAAGGCTCTAACACTTGTCCCTCAACCAACCTCACTACAAAATAGGTTATCTTGTAATCACCCCAGCTGTCTTTATGGGACCTTGCTGTGCACCACAGTGACCACAGCTCGAAAGGCCTTCCGTTGTTGCGAAGCCCTTTGGGACTTCCTGACTATGTGACAGGTGCCGCTTTGATTTACTGTTCAGCAGTGAGGCAACAGCTCTCCCTAAGCCCCCAAGCCAAAGTAACTAAGGGCGACAATGTTAATGAATTCCGTGGCCCCCATAGGCATCTACCTTCAAAGGTCAGCAAATTGGAGCAATATTTTTGCTGTGCCAACTCCGCCCTTGAAGCTCAACTTCCTGTGAGAGTGCGAGGTCAGTGAATCTACCCTCTAACGGGGCAAGAGAACTGATTTCCCTTTAGCTTTGAGGTACCAGACTGCAAGTGCCCAAGCAGGTGACAGCTTGGACAAAGGCGATAGGAGCAAGAAGAGACCATGTGACCCCCCCCCCCCACCCCCCCCCACTCCTGCCTGCACCACCACCCAATAAAACCATGGCTAAGCTTCTACGCCAATTCCTTTTTCCCACCCTAGACCATAACCCCTGATTCCCGATGCCAAATCTCACGGGTGTCGTGGAAGTGACCAAATCTGCAGACTTGCACCGAGTGGTGACAGCCAAAGCTTGGTGGAAGTGAAAAGGAGGAGCGGTAGCCTCTCGCCCTAAACATGTACTTATTGCACAGCAGGAACAGCCAGTCCGAACCAGGGAAGGGAGCGACCCACCAGCTGAGCAGCACCAGCAATTTCCTCAGCACCGTTGTGCGTGTGTGCCTGCCTGAACCAGCCTCTGTCTGTGGGTGGGCAACTAATCTGCCATTTGAAACATGCCTACAGCCGGACATAGGTGAGTGAAAATACAAAATCCATTGTGTACGATTCATGCTCGGGGACATTTAAGAAATGGTGCTGTGTAATTTGATAAGAAGTAATGTAAACTAGGCTACCGGGTTCCCTACATAACCTCAAAACACTTCAAGTGAAGTGCTCAGGGACATCCTAAGATTGTGAAAGGCATCAGAGGCGGAGTGGTTGGATTCAAAATTTCAGTGCTGCTCCAAGCCGCCAATTACAGTCCCCTTGCCGCTGAGAGGTATTAGTGGACATCCTGTTGGGGGGAGCGTCAGAGGGAGAATGTTGGGTGTGCACCAATTGAATACAGGAGCAGTTTCTCTCCAGTAGTTGGAAGGCTGCCCTTTGCCCTTGGCTGTGGGTGTCTGATGCCACCTGGAGGTAAAAACATTGGGCAGGTGGCAACACTGGGCAGGCCTCAATCTCAAAATTAGCCCCAATTCAACATTAGACACTCAGACTGGCCACAAGGTGACTGATGTGGGGTAATCGAAATGGTCACACCTCTAAGGTTGGGACTGAGCTACATTATTGTGTAATTGGAGCTTTACTGTACTGATGTATGTAATCTGTATTGCACCTGCCCTTGCAATGTTTGATGGGATGGGACGGTGTATGGTTGGCTTGTTGTCCTTTACTTGTATTACCTTAGGGCTCGATGAGGTTTCCCTTGTTCTAAGAATGACTTGGAGATAGTCAATATTTAGTTTTTCTTAAAACTATTTATTTACATTATTTACATTATTATTTACATCCAGGGCCTCGTGGTAAGTACGTTGTCTTCTGGACACAGACTGCTCTGTGTCTTGTTCTCTTGGAGTCTCTTGGGTCATCTGGCCCTGATGTCATGTTTACGTTGTCTAACTAACATAACTATTAATTCTTTACAGTGTAGAGGGAGCTTTACTCTGTATCTAACCCCGTACTGTACCTGTCCTGGGAGTGTTTGATGGGGACAGTGTAGAGGGAGCTTTACTCTGTACCTACCCCGTGCTGTACCTGCCCTGGAAGTGTTTAATGGGGACAGTGTAGAGGGAGCTTTACTCTGTATCTAACCCCGTACTGTATCTGTCCTGGGATTGTTTGATGGGGACAGTGTAGAGGGAGCTTTACTCTGTATCTAACCCCGTGCTATACCTGCCCTGGGAGTGTTTGATGGGGACAGTGTAGAGGGAGCTTTACTCTGTATCTAACCCCGTGCTGTACCTGTCCTGGGAGTGTTTGATGGGGACAATGGATCCCCAAACTAGAAACAGGTCCTATTTTGACAACCCCATAAAGAACACTGGAAAAAAATAGCTCAAGATATTTCTTATGTCTTCTTCCTTTTACCTTAATGTAGGCAGCAGAATCGACGTGACGAATCAGAAATCAGACCGAAATCTGTGAGTTGTGAAATGAGGCTGAAAGGGTTCAGTGATGGGGACGTGCTGGAAAGACCCTCTTCAGTTCCCTCACGGCTTCAAAACAATATCCAAGTGCTGAATTTCAACCCTGTTTTGATGCTGAACATTGCCTTCCCCAGAAACCGGATAGAAATCTTGGGAGGTGAGATGGCAGAATAGAATCATCCGCTTCAGGAAACAACACTGTTCATCCATCTGGCAGCTGAAAGGATAGGAACATTGCTCAGTATAGAGGGAACTTTACTCTGTATCTAACCCCGTGCTGTACCTGTCCTGGGAGTGTTTGATGGGGACAGTGTAGAGGGAGCTTTACTCTGTATCTAACCCTGTGCTGTACCTGTCCTGGGAGTGTTTGATGGGGACAGTGTAGAGGGAGCTTTACTCTGTATCTAACCCCGTGCTGTACCTGTCCTGGGAGTGTTTGATGGGGACGGTGTAGAGGGAGCTTTACTCTGTATCTAACCCTGTGCTGTACCTGGCCTGGGAGTGTTTGATGGGGACAGTGTAGAGGGAGCTTTACTCTGTATCTAACCCCGTGCTGTACCTGTCCTGGGAGTGTTTGATGGGGACAGTGTAGAGGGAGCTTTACTCTGTATCTAACCCCGTGCTGTACCTGTCCTGGGAGTGTTTGATGGGGACAGTGTAGAGGGAGCTTTACTCTGTATCTAACCCCGTGCTGTACCTGTCCTGGGAGTGTTTGATGGGGACAGTGTAGAGGGAGCTTTACTCTGTATCTAACCCCGTGCTGTACCTGTCCTGGGAGTGTTTGATGGGGACAGTGTAGAGGGAGCTTTACTCTGTGTCTAACCCCGTGCTGTACCTGTCCTGGGAGTGTTTGATGGGGACAGTGTAGGGGGAGCTTTACTCTGTACCTAACCCCGTGTTGTACCCGCCCTGGGAGTGTTTGATGGGGACAGTATAGAGGGAGATTTACTCTGTATCTATCCCCGTGCTGTTCCTGTCCTGGGAGTGTTTGATGGGGACAGTGTAGAGGGAGCTTTACTCTGTACCTAACCCTGTGCTGTACCTGTCCTGGGAGTGTTTGATGGGGACAGTGTAGAGGGAGCTTTACTCTGTATCTAACCCCATGCTGTACCTGCCCTGGGAGCGTTTGATGGGGACAGTGTATAGAATCAGAGAAAGTTTATGGCACAGAAAGAGGCCACTTGGCCCATCGTGTCTGTACTGGCTGAGAAAGAGCCATCCAGCCTAATCCCACTTTCCAGTATTGAGAGGCAGCCCTGCAGGTTACAGCACTTGAGCTCCCTATCCAGACACCTTTTAAATGAGTTGAGGGTTTCTGCCTCTACCGCTACATTCCAGACCCCACAATCCTCTGGGTGAAAATATGTTTCCTCATGTCCCCTCCAATCTTTCTACTAATCATTTTAAATCTAAGCCTCTCGTCACTGACCTCTCTGCTAAGAGAAATTAGCCCTTCCCGTCTAGTCTATACTGGCCCCTGATAATTTTGTACATGTTAATCTAATCTCTCCTCAGGCTCTGCTGTCCCGTGGAGAACAACCCCAGCCTATCCAATCTTTCCTCATATATGCAATTTTCCAGTCCTGCCAACATCCTGGTAAATCTCTTTTGTACCCTCTCTAAGGCAATTACATCCTTTCTGTACTGAGGTAACCAGGACTGCACACACTACTCAAGTTTTGACCTAACTAATGTTTTACATAGTTCCAGCATAACCTCCCTGCTCTTATATTCTATATCTCGACTAATAAAGGAAAGGATTCCATATGCCTTCTTAACCAAGTCACTCACCATCCTGACTTGGAAATATATCACCGTTCCTTCACTGTTGCTGGGTCAAAATCCTGGAACTCCCTCCCAAACAGCACTGTGGGTGTACCCACACCACAGGGACTGCAGCGGTTCAAGAAGGCAGCTCACCACCACCTTCTCAAGGGCAATTAGGGCTGGGAAATAACTGGAGACCAAAACTGCACACAGTATTCGAGGTGCAGTCTCAACATTGCCCTGTATAACTGAAGCGTAACATCCTTATTTATATGTTCACTCCCTCTTGTAATAAAGGATAGCATTCCATTAGCCGCCTTAATTACTTGCTGTATCTGCATACTAACTTTTTGTGACTCATGTATAGAACACCTAGATCCCTCTGTACTTTGGAATTATGTAGCCGTTCTTCATTTAAGCAATACTCCACTTTTTTGTTCTTCCTGCCAAAGTGAACAACTTAATATTTTCCCACATTAAACTCCATTTGCCAGATCTTTGCCCAATCACACAACCTATCCATATCCATCTGTAACCTCCTTATGTCCTCTTCACAACATACCTTCCTACCTATCTTTGTGTCATCTGCATATTTAACTACCATGTCTTCACTCCCCTCATCTAAGTCGTTGATGTAAATTGTAAAAAGTTGAAGCCCCTGTACAGACCCCTGTGGGATTCCACTCATCACATCCTGCCAATCAGAAAAAGATAAATGCATTTATGCATACTCCCTGCTTTCTGCCAGCCAGCCAATCTTCTATCCACGCTAACATGTTACCCACTACACCATGTGCTTTTATTTTCTGTAATAATCTTTGATGTGGCACTTTATCAAATGCCTTCTGGAAATCTAAGTACAGTACGTCTACAGGCTCCCCTTTATCCACTGCGCATGTTACTCCTTCAAAAAATTCCAATAAATTTGTTAAACATGATTTTCCTTTCACAAAACCATGGTGACTCTTCCCAATTGCCTTGAGCTCTCCTAACTGCTCAGCTGTAACCTCCTTAATGATCGATTCTAATAACTTCCCCACGACAGACGTCAAGCTAAGTGACCTATAGTTTCCTGTTTTCAGCCTCCCTCCCCCCTTGAATAGAGGGGTTATATTTGCTACTTTCCAGTCTGATGGAACCTTTCCAGAACCTAGCAAATTTTGGAAAATTAACACCAGCAGAACTACCTCATTAGCCACCTCTTTTAAGACCCTAGGATGTAGTCCATCAGGAGTTGCCAGCCTGCAGCTCCATCAATTCGCACAGTACTGTTTCCCGTGATTTTCAGTTTCACCAAGTTCCTTTCTTCTGTTCACCTCCTGATTTACAGTTATTACTGGAATGTTTTTTGTATCCTCTCTGGTGAACACAGAAGCAAAATATTTGTTCATCTCTTTCCCCCATTTCTTTTTATCTACTATTAACTCTCCACTGACACTCTCTAGAGGACCAACACTCACTTTACTTACTCTTTTCCTTTTTAAGTACCTTTAGAAACTCTTGCTATCCGTTTTACATTTCTAGGTAGCTTATTCTCAAACTCTAATTTCTTTCTCCCGATTAACCTTTGAGTCATTTCTCTGTTGTTCTTTATTTTCTGTCCAATCATCTGTCCTGCCGCTCATCTTTGCGGAGTTGTATGCTTTTTCTTTAAGTTTGATGCTTTCCTTAACTTCTTTAGTAAACCACGGATGGTGGGTCCTCCCCTTAGAATTTTCCTTTATAATAGGAATGTACTTATTCTGAATACTCTGAAATATCCTCTTAAAGGTCTGTCACTGCTTCTCTATTGATCTATCCTCTAGCCTAGTTTCCCAGTTCACTTTAGCTAGCTCAGCTTTCATCCCCACATAGTTGTCCTTATTTAAGTTTAAGATACTAGTCTGAGACCCACTCTGCTCCCTTTCAAACTGGATGTAAAATTCAATCATATTGTGGTTGTTGCTACCTAGGGGTGCCTTTACTCTGAGGTCATTAATTAATCCTGTCACGTTGCACAATACCAAGTCTGATATAACCTGCTCTCTGGTTGGTTCCAGAACATGCTGCTCTAAGAAACTATCTCAAAAGCATTCTAAAAACTCCTCATCCTGGCTACTACTGCTAATCTGATTTTTCCAGTTTATGTGCAGATTAAAATCACCCATGATAATTGCCATCCCTTTATCACAAGCACACAATGTTTTCTCTTGAATACTTTGTCCTACACTGTAGCTACTGTTAGGTGGCCTGTAGACCAGTCCCACTAATGACTTTTTTCTCTACTATTCCTCATCTCCACCCAAACCGATTCTACATCCTGATCTCCTGAATCAAGGTCATCTCGAACAATTGCTCAAATGCCCCCTTTGATTAACAGTGCTACCCCTCCACCTTTACCTAGCTTCCTATTCTTCTTGAATGTCATGTACCCTTCAATATTAAGGCCCCAATCTTTGTTGTCCTACAGTCACATCTCCGTAATTATTATCAGATCATATTTATTTACTTCAATGTGGGCCATCAATTCATTTACTTTGTTATGAATGCTATGTGCATTCAGATAGAGAGCCTTCAGTTTTGTCTTTTTGTTACCTTTGTAACATCTAGTCTTGACTGTTGATGTATTCTTAGGTTTTTCTCTCTGTCCCTTCCTGCTATTCTCTGACCCTCATTTCTCATATTACTACTTTGCTCTCCTGTCTTGACTCTACATCTTGAATTGCTACCTCTACCCAAGCTTGATCCTTCACCCCTCTTGTTTAGTTTAAAGCCCTCTCTACTTCCCTAGTTATGCGATTTGCGAGGACAATCGCCCAGCACGGTTCAGGTGTAAACCGTCCCAATGGTACAGCCCCCACTTACCCCAGTACTGATGCCAGTGCCCCACAAACCGGAACCCACTTCTCCCACACTAGAGAATGGTTCTAGGGATGAGGAACTTCAGTTATGATGATAGATTGGAGAATGTGGGACTGTTTCCCTTAGAGAAAAGAAGATTGAGAGAAGATTTGATAGAGGTGTTCAAAAGCATGAGGGCTCCGGACAGAGTAGATGGAGAGAAACGGTCCCCACTGGTGAAAGGATTGAGAATGAGAGGGAGCAGATTGAAAGTAATTGGCAAAAGAAATAAAAGTGACATGAGGAAAAACTTTTTCACGCAGTGCCTGAGAGTGTGGTGGAGGCAGGTTCAATCGAAACATTCAAAAGGGAATAAGACTGTTATATGAATAGGTAGAAGGTGCAGGGTTATGGGCAAAGGTGAGAGAATGGCACTAAGTGAACTGCTCATTCAGAGAGCCAGTCCAGACATGATGGGCCGAATGGCCCCCTTCTACGCTGTCACAATTCTTTTTTAAATGCAGATGTTTTTAAGAGGTGTAGACTGGATTAAACTAATGCAAAGTCCTCATTTCCTTTTCTGCTTTCCAGTTACTTACAACTCTAAGATACATAAACTGATCATTCTGGACAGCCTGGGCTGTTTGAGCTGGTCTTTGGATGCCAGTGGCGGAGGTAAGCCTGTCCCTGGGTAACCTTTAACTGTGCAAAGTTCAGGGTTTTAGCGGATTGCTGAGGGAGAGGATTGAGGGGGTGCTGCACTGTTGGAAGTGCCTTCTTTTGGATGAGATGTGACACAGGAGGTGCTGTCTGTCTGTCATCCTGGGTGAATGTACAAGACCCCACGTCACTATTTCAAAGAGGAGCATGCATGTTATAACTGGAGCCATGGCTAATCAACACATAAAACAGATTATCTGGTCATGATAACATTGCCATTTATGGGATCTTGCTGTGCGCAAATTGACTGCCGTGTTTCCTGCATTACAACAGTGACTGCACTTCAAAAAGGACTTTGTTGGCTGTAAAACACTGTGGGACATCCTGAGGTGGGGTGGGGTGTGTGTGTGTGTGTGTGTGTGTGTGTGTGTGTACACGTGTGGGTGTGTGTGTGTATGTGTGTGGGTGTGTGTGTACGTATACGTGTGTGTGTGTATGTGTGTACGTGTGTGTGTGTACGTGTGTGTGTGTGTACGTGTGTGTGTGTGTGTACGTGTGTGTGTGTGTGTGTGTGTGCGTACATGTGTGGGTGTGTGTGTACGTGTGGGGGTGTGTGTGTGTGTACATGTGTATACGTGTGTGTGTGTGTGTGCGTACATTGTGTGTGTGTGTACGTGTGTGTGGGTGTGGGTGTGTATACGTGTGTGCGTGTGTGGGTGTGTGTGTGCGTGCGTACATGTGTGTGTGTCGTGGGGGAGTGAAACTGGGAAACCTGCTCAAACAAAACTGTGGCAAATGTGACTTATTTCCTCTTGTTTATCTGCAGGTAAAAGGGAGCTGGAGTTTCCCAAACATCATTACGGCATTTTAAAGCAAATTATCTACTGCAGCAAGTTCAACACTTACTTTGCCCTTGGAAAGGACTGCTCGCTGAAAGTATGACAGATCTTCAAGGGAATTCCAGAGCTTAGGGCCCCAGGCAGCTGAAGGCCCAGCCGCCAATGGTGGAGCGATTGAAATTGGGGATGCCCAAGAGGCCGGAATTGGAGGAGTGCAGAGATCTCGGGGCTGGGGGATGTTACAGGGATAGGGAGGGGTGACCGATGGAGGGATTGGAAAACAAGGATGATAATTTTAAACCCGAGGCACGGCCGGACTGGGAGCCAGTGTAACATCAGAGAGTATAGGGCGAACGGGACATGGTGCGAGTAAGGACACGGGCAGCAGAGTTTTGGATGAGTTGAAGTTTGGGGAGAGGGAGTGTTATTTAAGAAACGGTCTGTGGGTCTAACCTGATGGATTGTGGGAGCTGGGGACTGGGCATTGTTATGAGTAAAATCTCAGGAGAAAAATCATATGAGGCAATAAAAAGTGTTTGTTCCATTTTCTTTGAACACTTTCCCCCAACTTCAATATTTTTATAAGAAAAGGCCGTTGGACTGGGGGTGCGGGGGTGGTACAGAGCGGGGGGGGGTCATGTAATGGAAGTTGCAGTAATATGTCCATCCAAAGGCGGCAGTTGGAGGGAGGAGTGTGGGAGGCTTGAGGGGCAGGTTGAGGGGGGGGCGGCCAGTGTTGATGAATTCTTTCCGTTTGCCTCCAGGTCTACAACAAGGATTTTTGTGAAACGTTTACAGTTCTCAATTTGGATCTGAAGCTGGTGAAGTCGATAGCGTTCAATCCAAAGACCGACGAGCTCATCACTGGAGGGGTTGGAGGAGTTAAGGTAATGGAATCTCAGTGCCTCCTGTCCCCCGTGTTCGCAGCTCCAGCTTTAGACCTCTCAGCCGCTCGGCCAAGGAAACTCTCACTTCTAAGATAGGATTACCTTACTCTAGGAAAGCACTGTGGCCTATAGCAGGCTCCATTGTAATAGATGGCGGCCATTCAGCCCTTTGAGCCTATTCTAGCACTCAGTTAGAACAAGGCCGATCTACACCTCCACTCCAAAAAGGAAAGACTTGCATTTATATAGCACTTCACACGACCTCCGGACATTTCAAGGTGCTTCACAGCCAATGAAGTATTTTTGAAGTGTAATGTAGGAAACCCGGCAGCCAATTTGCTCACAGCAAGCTCCCACAAACAGCAATGTGACAATGACCAGATAATTTGTTATTTTTTGTGTGATGATGATTGAGGGATAAATATTGGCCCCAGGACACCTGGAGAGAACTGCTTTGCTCTTCTTCGAAGCAGTATATCCACCCAAGCAGGCAGCCTGGCCTCGGTTTAAGGACTTATTCAAAAGATGGCACCATCAGCAGCGCAGCACTCCCTCAGCCTTGATTTTATACTCAATTCCTGTTGTGGGACTTGAACCTGGAACCTCTGTGACTGAGAGGCGAATTTCTGAGTCACAGCTGACACACATTTTGTACTTTATCCCTCGATTTCAATTGAAATCTGATGCTAAAAGGGTTAAATTATGTGGACATGTTGATTATTTTGACTTGAGTTTAGAAGATTAATGGATGGACTAATCAAGGTATTTAAGATGTTTAACTTATTTGACTGGACAGATAGAGAGAAACTATTTCTTCTGGGGTGGGGGAGGGGAAGAGTTCAAAACAAAGGGGAAAATAACCTTAAAGTTCGAGCCAGGCCTGTCAGGGGTGATTCAGGAAACACTTCTTCGTGCAAAGGGGAGTGGAAATCTGGAATTGTCTCCCCCAAAAAGCCGTGGATGCTGGGGACAATTGAAAACTTCAAAACTGAGATTGATAGATGTATGTTAGGCAAGGGGATTAAAGATTACAGAATGAAGGAGGGTGGGATGGCTTTAAGATACAGACCTGCTGTGAACCATCTGAACGAGGAACAGGGTCTAAGGGCAGAAAGACCTCCTCTTATGTCCGCCACCCCACCCCACCCTACCACATAGTGGGAGACGGTGGCGTAGTGGTAATGTTGCTGGACCAGTACTCCCGAGGATCAGGCTAATGCTCTGGAGACAAGGGTTCAGTTCCCATCACGGTAGCTGGGTGAACTTAAATTTGATGAATAAACATCTGGAGTTGAAAGCCAGCCTCAGTAATGGTGACCATGAAGCTATCATTGATTGTCGTAAAAACCCATCTGGTTCACTAATGCCCTTTAGGGAAGGAAATCTGCTGTCCTTACCTGGTCTGGTTTACATGTGACTCCAGACCCACAGCCGTGTGGTTGACTCTTAACTGCCCTCTGAAATGGCCCAGCAAGACACTCAGTTCAAGGGCCATTAGGAACAAATGCTGATCATGCCAGTGACACCCACATCCCATGAAAAAATACACACAGTGGGGGTTACTGATCAGAATGAGGAATCCACGGACCAGGACTGTAGTTAGAGCCTCTTCTCCCCAACACTACCCTCCCCTACACCCCATCACTGTTGCACCTTTGGCCTCCCTGGTCTCTAGGAGTCCATACAACCCTGGGCTACACACTGCACGTTTAGGGGCTGATGGGTGGGGGTGGGGGCAAGCAAGATGGGGAAAGGCTGTGGTGTGGAGTTTATGGAGACCCTTGAATGAGGACAGTGCCCTTTTAAAAAGCTTAATTTCTTTCTTCACAGTTTTGGAAGTACAGAATGAACCGTAAGAGCAGCAGTAAGGTGGTAGCCATGTCCAACTATGAACTTTTCCTGAGGTATTGCGAGTACTTTAATAGAAAATATCGCATCATAAATATAGAACAATAAATACATGTTTTTAACGTCCTGAATGTTGCAGTAATAATGCTGTTAGATTGCTAAGTAGTGCATCATTTGATGTGGATCGGAAACATCCAGGCCCAGAGGGGGTCCCTGGTTTGACCCTTGGCCTAGGAGTCACCTACTCTGATTGGATGTATTCCTGGAGGTTTTATCATCTGACCTCCTGCCTCTACCTGCTCCAACCCCAAAGCTCATTTGCCTGAACGTTAGCTGGGCTCCAAGGGTTAGATTATGAGGAGGGATTACGCAAACTAGGCTTGTATACCCTGGAATACAGAGGGTTAACAGGTGACTTGATGGAGGCTTTTTGGGATTTTGAAAGGAATCGATAGAGAGAAACTTTTTTGATTGGCGGGGGAGGCTAGTGTGGGGGCATGACCTTAAAATCAGATCCAGGCCATTCAGGAGAGGAGATTGGGAAATCCCTCTTCACAGAAAGTGAGGTAGAAGTGTGGAACTCTCTCCCACAAAAATCTCCATTAATAATTTTAAATCTGAGAGCAACAGATTTTTGCTAGGCAAGAGTATAAAAGGATATGGAGCCAAGGTGGCTGGGTGGAGTTAGGCTTCAGATTGAATGACAGCAGAACTGGCTTGAGGGGCTGAATGGCCTCCTGCTGTTCCTATGCGCTCCTGCTATCGGTTGCTTGACATGTTCATCCTCCCGGCATCCCTATGGTTTGCATCCCAAGGTTCTTTTTTGCTCACAGCAGTGTCCTGAAGATTCCCAGAGATTCCAGAGCAATCCTGCAGGATTGGCAATCCAATCCCTGCCTTGTGCAAAGGCACCTTGCACTGGGCCTCAGTGCCCTGAGCCAGGCCTCCTGCTCCCAATTGGCCCCCCAGTGATCTCCTTCCTCCTCGTAGACACCTTGCCGGGTGAGTACTCTACTGGATCGGGCCCGGCTGCAGCCGAAATGTCTGCCCAGTAGAGGCTGAAGACCATTTCCACTCCCTGCTCAGGCTTTGTAGTGACTGGGATCTGCGGAGACTACGGCTGGGGTTTTCTGGCCCTGTCATGGGTGAGGCTGTGCCCCAGCGAGAAGTCCATTGACTTGTGGTGGGACCGGGAGATCCCGTACTATAACTCAGCAAAGGTCAGCATCTGGAACGCAGAAGATTTAGCAGGAGTTTGAGAGAAGGATGAAACTGGTGTGTGTTTGTGTTTGTGTGAGTGTGTGTGTGTGTATGTGTGTATGTGTGAGTGTGTGTGTGTGTATGTGCGTGTGTGTATGTGCGTGTTTGTGTATGTGTGTGTGTGTATGTGAGAGCGTGTGTGTGAGTGAGTGTGAATGTGTGTGTGTGTATGTGCGTGTGTGTGTGTGTGAGTGTGAGTGTGTATGTGAGAGCGTGTGTGTGAGTGAGTGTTTGTGTATGTGTGTGTATATGTGTGTATGTGCGCGTGTGTATGTGTGTGTGTGTATGTGTGTGTGTGTGTATGTGTGTGTTTGTGTGTGTGTGTGTGTGAGAGTGAGTGTTTGTGTGTGTGTGTGAGTGTTTGTGTGTGTGTGTGTATGTGTGTGTGTATGTGTGTGAATGAGTGTTTTTGTGTTTGTGTGTGTGTGATTGTGAGTGTGTGTGTGTTTGTGAGTGTGTGTGTGTGTGTGAGTGAGTGTTTGTGAGTGTGTGTGAGTGTGTGAGTGAGTGTGTGTGTGTGTGTTTGTGAGTGTGTGTGTGTGTGTGTGTGTGAGTGTGTGTGTGTGTGTTTGTGAGTGTGTGTGTGTGTGTTTTTGTGTGTGTGTGTGTGTGTTTGTGTGTGTGTGTTTGTGAGTGTGTGTGTGTGTGTGAGTGAGTGTTTGTGTGTGTGTGTTTGTGTGTGTGTGTTTGTGTGTGTGTGTGTGTTTGTGTGTGTGTGTGTGTTTGTGAGTGTGTGTGTGTTTGTGTGTGTGTGTGTGTGTGTTTTTGTGTGTGTGTGTGTGTTTGTGTGTGTGTGTGTTTGTGAGTGTGTGTGTGTGTGTGTGTGTGTGTTTGTGTGTGTGTGTGTGTGAGTGTTTGTGTGTGTGTGTGTGTTTGTGAGTGTGTGTTTGTGAGTGTGTGTGTATGTGTGAGTGTGTGTGTGAGAGTGAGTGAGTGAGTGAGTGTGTGTGTGTGTGTGAGTGTGTGTGCGAGAGCGTGTGTTTGTATGTGTGAGTGTGAGTGTGTGTGTGTGAGAGATTGCAGTGTGTATATGAAAACCACCCTCTGTTTTCAGTCGCTTTGAGGTTACTGCAGACGGGGAGAGGGATGAACACAGGCCCAGGCCAGTGCTTCACTCAGGGAAGTGGACAAGGTACAAAACAGTGGTCATGAAGCCATCTGGACTAGACAGTGGCCACATCGGCTAACAACTGGACTGTCCAGCATAAAACCAGACGAATAAACAGCCTAATTTGAACCTTGATCGCTATCTCTGAAATCTCATCCCGCTCTCTGAGATCTCTGCACTCCTCCAATTCTGGTCTCTCGTGTTTCCCAGATGTTCTTTTCTCTGGCATTAGTGGCTGTGCCCTCAGCAGCAAAGGGTCTAAGGCCTGGTACCCCCCCCCCCCACCCCACCCACTACCACCACCACCCACCCACCCACCCCACCCCCACCTCCCCACCCACCCCACCCCCACCTCCCCATCCCCTATCCCCAGAGAGTGCAGAGATCTCAGAGAGCTGGAAGAGATTTCAGGGATAGCAATCCATGTTCAAATTAGGCTGTTTATTCATCTGGTTTTATACTGGACAGTCCAGTTGTTAGCCACTGTGGCTACTGTCCATTCCAGATGGCTTTATGTCTGCTGTTTTGTACCTTAGTCCACTTCCCTAAGATGCTCCTTAAAACCTATCTTTTCTGACCAAGCTTTTGGTCACCTGTCCTAATATCTTATGTGGCTCAGTGTTACGACACAGCAGTTGGTAAAGGCTGAGTTGTTTAAATCCCAGAGGGAAACTTGAACAACTGGCATAACCTATATTTTCAGTTGGTATGTTTGAGATGCAGCTTTGAATTCAGGAATAAAACCACCAAGGCTCAAGAGGTTTTTTTTAATATTCGACTAGATTAAAATTTTTATTAATTTAACAGCAAATTAAACACATACACATGTCTACAAATTACTACCATAATAACTTGTAAACAAATCCCCAAATTAATCACTCCCAGGTAAATCTCCATCAAGGCAACACTAACCCAGACAGACACAGGCAAAGCACATTTGACCTTACAAATTTAAAATGAGGTTCCTTGCAATTTGGTTCCTTTGCAGACACAGTTGGAGGCTTACAGGCTGGTTAGATCTTAAATGTCTCTGAGTTACACACACCAACTCCTTTCTGTTGATACCTAGCTTTTCCTTTGAATGTAAATTTTCCAGGGTGTCCTTGGCTTTTAACGTCACAGCTTCTAACAATAACATTTTTGTCCCACTAAATTTATTCGGTAGTATAAACACATTGCTTGGTGTCTCCCAGCTAGGTGCAAGATTTTACTCCCACTCTTGAATGCTTAATTCAACAAGTGCAAGTTTACACTTTACCTTCTATCCTCCTTACGTTTATCTAATTAACATCGTAAAACTACTATACATCAAAGCACCCAGACTAGCTGGCTTTAATCCAATTAAGACACACACAGTCAAACACCTAGACACAGACCCCACTACAATTCCACTTTAAAAATAATTTTCAATAATATTATAGACATTAGTATCTCCTCATGACCCTATAGTGTTAAATTCTTTGCTTTGGTTTACACTCCTATGGAGCAGTGTACTGTTTTGGAAGCACTGTTTGAATGTGAGTTGTTGCTGTTTGACTGAGGGCCCACTCTTTACACCGTGTCCTTTACATTTTTCCAGGGCTGACTACCCCCATATGGGAGGAAATTGGGTGACCAAGGTGGAGCTGGATTTTGCCACTCAGCAGGTTTTCTGCTGCTCTGTCCAGGCCCTGTTCTGTTACGACACAGAGGGGAAGCTACTTCTGGAGATCCCATACCCCCACAAGTGTTCACCCACAGCCTGTATCTACTCGTCCTACTCCAAAACAATACTGACCTGCTCCACAGACTGCGAAAGTAAGACTCAACCTTTTCCCATTCCGACTTATTGTTCTGTGATTGGGTCCTTCTGTCTTGGACTCTAGGCATGGGACTTAGCTCTTAGACGGATTGTAGACTTATTCTGGTATCTGCTTAACGTTTGTTTATTAGTATTAGATCTAAACAGGTTACGGAGTAGGTGCATAACTCCTAGGCATGATTCCAACCTCTCTCTCTCAAGAGTCTAACACATGACTGAGAAGTGTCAATGGTGAAGTCAATGGAGAAGTGTCATTATCTATGCCATATATTCGCATATACCATCAGTTAAAACTTTATACTACTCCTCCCCCAAGTATATTATCCTACTTTTTAACATCAATATGAAACTATGTTATTAACTATTTACATTAAATTCCTGTAACTCCCTTTTTTAACAACTACAGATTTTAGCCAAATCCAACTCTTACTCTCCCCCTCCCTAAGTCCCAGTGCTGGGGATTCAATCTCCCTCAGTATTCTTGGCCCATATGGAAGACGTTTTGCAGACATGAGAACTTTCTTCTACATCTGGTAGGACATCATCATCTGCAGAATAGAACAACACTTTATCAGTATTGCTGGAAAACAGAGTGTAGGTTGCAAGATGACTGAATTACAAGAACAATGAAGACTATCGACAAAAGTCTGATCTAAAAGAGAATACTGAAGAGAATCAATCTTTGGACCCTCTGGGACCAGAAGAGATGAGCTCAGGACACTCTGAGGAACTTGTTGCTCCTTCGAAGGACTCTGGGAAGAAGCTTCAGAATGATCTTCAACTCCAGGGAAGACTATCACAGCTGCATCATCGATGGCTGCATTAAAGACTGAAAAGGCATTGAAGATCCGAGATTTCAATGAACTCAGGAAAAAACAATCAACTTTCTGTTAGACTGTCAGGAAAAGCAGAAGCGATGATTTCCCAATGATTTTCTGGGAGGACTGTTTACTTTCTGTAGGCCATGGTAAGAGAGCCACACTTCTCTCTGTGTGAGGTTGCTTCACTATGGGCAATGGGAAGAGTTGCTGAGGATATGGAGACAGGACAGCCTCGCCTTCTGTAAGGAGAGGAATTTCCTGTAGACAATCAACTCTGGGACAAGATTGCGGTAGAGGATTCTGCAGCTTCAGAAGTGCTAAAGATTCTGCTGCAGTGTCTGCGCTGACCTCCAGCTCTGAAGAGAAGACTTTCAGCTGGGACCGAAGTATGGGTGTCAATTGACTTTCACCCTGAGAAGGTACCAACTCTCTGGCAGTGTGATCCTCTATGGAGTCTGACCTGGACTCAGGCAAAGCATCCTCTCCGGAAGACTCTTCATGGACAACAGGAGATAAATTAGACAATACATTGGTAGATTTAGCGGAACTAAGATATGAATGCCTCTCAGCCACTAAAAGCACAGCTGATTTTTCTAAAAGGACAGCAGAGACTTCATAAGGTGCATCCATCAACAGGAAAGATGTATCACCCTCTTGGGCCTCAATCTCCAGGACATTGCTCCAAACTGTGAGAGGTTCTTCCTCATCACTCTCTAGGAAGAGCCAATTCAGGCCCGGCAGGTCTTCACAGAGATGGTCACCGTCTGCTTCAGTGCCTACTGTATCCTCCAGCTCTGGCCTAACCTTGTGATTGGCTGAGAGATTCATACTTTCCATGCCTGCCCTGGGGTATAGTGGATGGCGTCTCTGTGAAAGAAAGGAACTTGCTGCTGAGTGTATAAACTTCCTCAGCTTCTGAAACCTGAAGTTCCCCTGCTTCTAACTGAAAGGCTGAAGACTGTTGTATGAAAGACAGTGAGACGTTCAAACCTTGAGCATCATCTATTTTTTCCTAAGATTCCTAGAAGCATGTCAACATCACCACGCAATAAGGATGTACATCGATCGTAAAGGACAGAGAGAGAAACATGATCTGTGGCCCCTTGTTACTAAGAGGGGCAATAATCCTGCCTTTTATGGGAAGGTCAGTGCCACCTGGACCCTGTAACTTGATGCCTGATGGATAAAGGGTCATCGGCTGAAGCCAGTGGACGTTATCTGCTGATATGTTAACAGCTGCTCCAGTGTCAATTTTAAACGTAGCATTGAAGCCTTAAACGTGGACTGTAACTGACCAGCAGTCTGGATTAAGACTGCCTACTTCCTCTAGGAACTCCATAGGGTCATCACTTTCTGGAACTTTCCACGTCTTGTAAGGAATGTGTTTCGTAAATACTCGCTGGTTTGTGACTCCGATTAAAATTATCGGATTTGCAGAACTGTTTAAAATGTCCAGTTTTGCCACATTGGAAGCATTTTGCGCCCCCTGCTGGGCAGTCTTGGCGTCTCTGCTGGGTTTTCACGCTGCAACACAGATATCTCAAAATGGCGGCTGGCGTGGAGTTTCCTGCCCTTTCAATTTGTTTGGCGTACCGTATGGGTGGGGCCGTTGTCCATGGGCCTACCCAATCTACAGAGTCATATGAAGCCTCAGTTGCCACAAATTTTTAGCCCGATTAAATGCTGTAAGCCTGGCCTGCCTCACATCCTGGACCCGCTTGATCCAACGTAAGGTCATCTTTGATCTTCAGAAAGTCTGAGAGGTTTTCATCCCAAACACCCATGACTAAGCGATCACAGATTAACTTGTCCTTCAGCACCCTGTATCTGTAAGAACTAGCTGGGTGATATAGGTCAGTTAGGAATAATTCAGTTGATTCCCTAGGTTGTTGTGGGCGCTGGGTAAAGCGTTCAATTGCTACATTTTGCTTTGGGCTAAAATGGGTGTTGAAGGCTTTAATAATGGAGTCAAAGTCCTCAGTGGACTCCTGCACACCCTGCCTTAGGAGGGTCATCAGCTACTGGACCTGCTGCATAGAGAAAGGAACTGACTTGAAGCTTTGGCTCTTTCTCGTAAAGACCTGATGTTGCTCGGTACCGGAGAAAATGGTGCTTCCATAACTCCCATTGCTGGCCTCTCCGTGGGCCCTTGAGGCAGTCAAACAGGCAGGGCAAGAGCAGGGACTGCTCACCATCAGGTACGGTCATCGTTACCTCTCTCCAGTGATCCTCTTCCTTCTGCCAAAGTTTCTTGAGCTGTTTACAAATGTTTCTTCGCTCTGTGGTTTCTTTGACAACAGCGATGTGTTTCTTACATCTATGTCTCCATGGCTGCCACCATGTCTGAGATTGGGTCCTTCTGTCTTAGCCTCTAGGCATGGGACTTAGTTCTTAGACAGATTGTAGACATATTCTGGTATCCGCTTAACACTTGTTTATTAGCATTACATGTAAACAGGCTACAGAGTAGGCACATAGGCTAATGCAAGCTCCTAGGCATGATTCCAACCTCTCTCTTAAGACACATGACTGACTGGTGCCATGGTACATCATCATCTTTGTCAAATATTAGCATATCCCTTCTGTTAACCCTTTATAATACACTTATATCCTCTTCCTGCTGTAGAACAGAGAAAGCTGTTGGCCTTTATCTCAATGAAACAGGAATACGAATGGTGTTAAGAACTGAGAAGCATAGGATTTAGGAACAGGAGTAGGCCATTTGGCTTTTCGAGTCTACCCCACCATTTGATTGGATCATGGGTCATCACTACTCCTGATCTTATATTGAATATCTGATGCCCTGTGATACTCAGAATTCTCCATTCCTGGAGAATTTTTGACCGTGGAAGAATTATTTCCCAGGATCTCACCTTATTTTTTTTTAATTTTTGGGAGGTGGGCATTTATTGTCCACCCCTCTTGTTGCCCTGAGAAGATGGTGAATTAGGGATGGGCAATAAATGCTGGCCTAGCCAGCGACGTCCACATCCCATGAGCGAATAAAGAAAACCTTCTTCTTGAACAACTGAGTGTCTCGTCCAGTCACTTCAGGGGGCAACTAAGAGTCAGCCACCTTGGGTGTGGGCCTGGAGTTACACATAGGACCAACCCGGGTAAGGATGGCAGATTTCCTTCCTTGAAGAGCAGTTGGGTTTTTATGACATTCTGATGGCCTCATGTCACTTTTATCGAAAGCAGCTTTTGACTTCCAGATATTTAAAGACTGGATACAAATTCTCAAACGGACGTTCTCTGGATTACTAATATAACCACCAGAATCTGTTAACTACTCCTCAGCATTCTTGTTATGGTCAAACAAACATTTTTCCCCAATATTTTTTTAAATTACCAAATGAAAACTTTGAAAGAAAATGAAAAGAAAAGCCTTATAATTTTGTTTAATGCTCCATGTGACATTGCTCCACCTGGCATTTTGCTTGCAGTGGTGTTGTGAAGTTTAATCTTCATTCCCTGGATCTCCCGGACATTCCCAGATATGTGGAACCCTAGTTTGTACCAGAATTAAACAGCCTCACTTGGCTGCTGCACCACTGGTAGTCAGACCTTCAGCTTAGTGTCCTAGACTCTAGAATCTCCTCCCTACCCCTCTTTGCCTCGCTCTCCTCCTTTATGACGGTTCTTAAGAGCTAACTGTTTAAGCAAACTTTGGGGGGAGACGGTGACGTAGCGGTAATGTTGCTGGATTAGTAACCCAGAGGCCCAGGCTAGTGCTCTGGGGAGCTTTGGGTTTAAATCCCATCATAGCAGTTGGTGGAATTTAAACACAATCAACTTTTTAAAAATCTGGAATTGAAACCAGATGGTTCTGGTTCACTAATGTCCTTTAGGGAAGGAGATCTGCCATCCTTACCCGGTCTGGCCTACATGTGACTCCAGACCCACAGCAATGTGGTTGACTCTTAACTTCCCTCTGAAATGGCTGAGGAAGCCACTCAGTTTAGGGGCAGCGCATGTTGGCCTTGCCAGTCACTCCCACATCCCCTGAAAGAATAGACAAAAACATGTCTCTATGCATGTGGCGTTGTGTCAAATTCTGTTTGGTAATGCTCTCGCGAAGTGCCTTAGGATGTTTTACTATGTTAAAGGCGTTATATAAATGCAAGGTGTTGCTGTTTCATCCCCTCAACATTCTGACATTCTCACAGTCAAGGCATGGAGCAACAAAGGGATCTTCGCCCACAAGTTTACTGGACACAGTCGGGCAGTCACAAACCTTCTCCTCCACCCCGAAACCGGTTCCATCTTTATCTCCAGCTCGAAGGATGGTTCGATTAGGTTCTGGTCGCTAGACACCTTCAGCCAACTCCTGAGGTAAAGACCAACTCTCGAAGGACAAACTGAAAGACAGGAAAGTTCCATTACAGAGCTTTTCACCCCCTCAGGACGTCCCAAAGCACGGCAGAACCTGTGAAGTACATTTGAAATATGGTCATTATTGTAATGTAGGGAAATGGGGCATCCACTTTACACACAGGAAGATCCCAGAAACAGAAATGAGATGTACAATCAACTAACCTGTTTTAGCCAACATCTCTCTCCGGCTCAGTGCAGTACTGAGGGAGTGCTTCCTGGTCTTTTTTACAAGACGTTAAGCTGAAGCTCTGTCTGCCCTCCCAGATCGGCGTTAAATAAAAGCCCGTGACACTATCTCAAAGAAGAGCAGGGGTTTTCTCCAGTGTCCTTGGCCAATATTTATCCCTCAACCAACATCACTAAAACAGGTGATCTGCTCATTGTCTCATTGTTGTTTGTGGGAGCTTGCTGTGCACGAGATTCTGCTGCATTTGCTACATTACCACAGTGACTACACTTCACTGGCTGCAAAAATTGGCTTTAAGGTGTCCTGAGATTATGAATGCACCTTAGAAATGCAAGTCTTTATTCCTGTCTCTCTCAGAAAAAAAATCCCTGTTTTAAGAGGTAAACATTATCTCAATCAAGCTTTTAAAATTTGATATCCACTTCAAATAATATTGAAAAACAACCAGGCATATTTTGCCAAGAGACTGTATTATTGGCCTCACTAAAATGTTATTGGATATTGCCAGAGATAATAAAAACAGAAAATGCTGGAAAAACTCAGCAGGTCTGACAGCATCTGTGGAGAGAGAAACAGAGTTAACGTTTCGAGTCCGTATGACCCTTCTTCAGAGCTTTTTCTTGCCAGAGATAATGGTTACCATGCACACAGTCACCCTGAACAGCACGGAGTGATAGCTTTATATTCCAGCCTCAAAACTGTACTGAAGATATTAAAGGACACACAATGGGGTCAGTGTGTTAGAGTCAGAGGACAGTGTAGTTTAGGGGTCTGGCACATAGAGGATTAACTTGGGATTGAGCACAGTACCACCCACACATTGATGTAGGAGAACACGTGAACTGCACCTAGGGGTCAGTCTAGTGCTGGACAGAGCTGTGTGCACAAGCCAGCATGGAGACAGCTCCCAGCTTGATTCCTTTATTGTATATATGTACATAGTTCTGGTGGTTAATAAATACGTACAGTTAACCTACTTAAGAGTACAAAGACTTCATTAAGACCTGTCATACATAATCCAACACCCTACAACACGGCGGCAACATGTGGAAAATCCCAAAATTTCACAAAACATGTAGAGACTAAAATCCCGCAAGACTAAAGAAAACTTTGAAGCGATTCTGACCTGAAGAAAAGCTCGAGAAACAGATGCATAGAAGAAAATTGTCAGGGAAAAGCTCCAAAGAAAGGCTTGGAAACTGAAGGCAGAAATTTTAAAATTCCTCACTGTAAATTGTGCAGGAAACTCCACAGGATCTTTCGGACGTCCAGCTTCAATTCCCAGAGTTGCTGAGTCAGCAGATCCAGCTGGGGTGAACGAAAAGCTTTCAAATTCCAGGATATACAGCAAGTCCTGAGAAACTTTAAAATAGTTAATGGGTCAGAAATTGCTGTTTTAAAAACTCCATCGGATGAAACAGGTTCCTGAGTTGGCGCCTGAACATGTGGTGGCTGAACTCACTCCGAAAAGAAGAAAAATAAAAAATTGGGAAGACTCGCCGCTAAAGGATCAGCTTTAATTTAATCAGGATTTAATGCTCACATGAACCTAAAGCATAATACTGAAACGGAGAAGTCTGCAGCGAGTCGCTCCAAGCAGCCATTGCTTCAAACTTTTTCAAGGCTGAGTGCGAGTGCCATTGCAGCAGGAGCCCGCCAACACTGGCAAGCACGAGAAAACTCTTTGTCTTCAAATGAACAGCGGCACCCTCTTGAATTTCAGCAACTTCTCAAAAGCTGAGCCTACACTTTAAAATTTAACCATGGATCATAAATCCAACTTATCAGGATCGGCTTAGACTCCTCCAAGGGCCAAACCTAATGGATAATTGGGCATCCCGGAGAAGAGAATTTTTAAACTACTGGAGCACATCAGGCCTAAGTAGAAAGTCATAAAAAGTCCAGATTAATATCTTTTTATACTGGGTTGGTGAACATGTTGGTGAAGTAAACCTAATGCAGTGCATTGATGAATTGTCAACCAGCTTCGATGAAATATTAAAAGCCTTTGACGAATATTTTAATCTTTAAGTTTTGGAGCACACAGAGCTTTAAAACAGGCCCAGCAAAACACCGAAAGAGAAAAAGACAGTACTTGAGTAAACCACACGAGGGTGCCAGAGAGGCAGGGAATCCTCCAGAAGTCTCAAAAATATATCTTTTTGGAAATCCCGGCACATTACCTCAACTGCAACAGCAGGTGACAGTGCAGAGTGAGCAGCTGGCTGTGAATGAAGGAAAGCTATCTGGTGAGACCCAAAATAAACAAACCCTGCAAAACGAAAATGAAATAAGGTTGGAAAATATTTGTTTCTGAACTGAATTGGAAGATTTGAAACTCAAGATTTAAGCTGAGTATATACCTTTAAAAGCTCATGAGACACTAAAGTCGTCAACAAATCAAACTGTCAAGATCTGAACAAACAAAATTTTGAGGCATCACAGAAAGAGGCTACAGAACTGAAGAAAATGGTTGGACTTTTGGAAGCAAACTTGGAAAAACATTACATTTCCGAGGAGATATATGAAGAGATGAAAATCAAGAACCTAGAATAGCAAGAGAAAGTAGAAATTCTCACAAAAGAGGAGTCTCAAAAACAGTTGGCAGAAGCACAATTGCAGAATGCGATCTTGAACAATAGCACAAAGTAATTATACTCTACCAGGGATTGTGGTTAAAAACCCACCTAGTTCACTAACGTCCTTTAGGGAAGGAAATCTGCCGTCCTTACCTGGTCTGGCCTTCATGTGACTCCAGACCCACAGCAATGTGGTTGACTCTTAAATGCTCTCTGAACTAGGGCAATTAGGTGCTCACATCCCATGAATGAGTAAAAAATATGGATCTTCAATTAAAACGTGATGAATTTCAAGCATCAGAAGTCTCTACTAAGCATCGTGCCAAATGCCAGGAACAGAAGGAGTTGCTGGTGCATCAGAACAGTTGCTTGAAAGTAGCATTAACAACCAAACTGATGAACTTCTTGAACTTTGTTCCAATCTGAATAACACGCAGGATGAGATGCGTAGTATGGAAGAGCAAATCTAGACTTTAAGAGCAGACAATGTGAATTCTGTGGAACAGATTGAAGATCTAACAAGTGAATTGAAAGTCTAAGGAGCCGTCAGTGGCCATAGAAGAAAGATTCCAAAAAAAAACTGAATGCCCAGATGAAGTTGTGAAACTTATAGACGCGTTCTGCAGATAACTCTTGAAACAAGAACAACTCAACTGACCAGAGTTGTTACTGAGCTGAATGAAAATGTTCATAAGCTCAAAAAAACAACTGGACAAGAAGAAAGTAATCAAAAATTTGGCTAAAATTGCGAATCAAATGGGAATGAAGGTTCTGCACGAACGAAAGAAAAGGAAAAATCGCTATGGGGACAAGCACAGCGTTTATCCACCTGGGAAAAAAATGGGATAAATTAACTACCTATCACCACAACTGCCAAATTGACAAAGAGCGGTTCAATATCAAGGAATGGAAAAAGAGGATAAGAAGATACCCAGATACCAGAACAACTTTCAAATCTACAGAGTTTACCTGAAATGACAGAGCCGACCGCTCCTCCGACAGTCGTGCAGACGAGATTTGGAAGGGTTATAAGGCTTCCAGGTCGCCTGAACCTCAGAGACTTGAAGGGGGTAGAAAGGGTAGTAGTAATGATGTAAATACATGGGGTAAACTAGATTAACCTGAAATACATTGGTTAAGGACTTTAGGGGGAGGTGTAGTATAAGGTCTGGCACATATAGGGTTAACACGGGACTGAGTACAGTACCGCCCACACAGTAACGTAAGGGAACACATGACCTGCACCTAGAGATCAGTCTAATGTTGGACAGAGCTGTGTCCACAAGCAAGCATGGAGACAGCTCCTAACTTGAACCCTTTACTGTATATATGTACTTAGTTCTTGTAGTGAATAAATACATACAGTTAACCTACTACTTATGAGGACTTCATTAAGGCCTAACGAACAGTATCCAACACCCTACAACAGTCAGTGTATTGGAATTGGGGTCTGGGGTCATTGTATTAGAAGTCAGAGGTCAGTGAATTGGGGTCAGTGCATCGGGGTCAGGGGGTCAGTGGATTAGGGTCAGGGGGTCAGTGGTTTGGGGGCAGGGGTCAGTGGTTTGGGGCCAGGGTCAGTGGTTTGGAGCCAGGGGTCAGTGGATTGGCTTTGGTAGAGTTTCTGATGGATAGTAACTGTGCCCTTTGTCCTTTTGGGGATCCAGTCTGTTTCTATTAGAGGAGGGCATTGAGTGGATGGGACTCACAGAGACCGACTCCCTGTACTGCTGCTCAGGCAAACACTGCCAAATCTACACCCTCAACTACTTCACCCACTTCTGGAGCCACATTGGCAACTCCATCAGCCACATGAGCCTAGCTTCTGCCAAAGGGAGAACAACCAGAGTTACCGTGTTGCAGAGAGACAGCAGGTAGGAGGAAGGTGGCAAACCTAGTGTCACATGTCAAGTGCTGCATGCCCAGTGTCAAGTGGTGAGTGTTGTGTAGCTGGTGCCACCCTCCCAAAGTCCAGCGTCGCATGTCCAGTGCAGTATGCCCCTTACCCAGTGTCGCATGCTCAGTGTCATACCCAGCGTCCAGAGTAACATGCCGAGTGTCACACCCAGTGTCCAGTGTCACAACATGCCCAAGGTCACATTCCCAGTGTCACACCCAGTGTCCAGAGTAACATGCCGAGTGTCACACCCAGTGTCCAGTGTCACAACATGCCCAAGGTCACATTCCCAGTGTCACACCCAGTGTCCAGAGTAACATGCCGAGTGTCACACCCAGTGTCCAGTGTCACAACATGCCCAAGGTCACATTCCCAGTGTCATACCCAGTGTCCAGAGTAACATGCCGAGTGTCACACCCAGTGTCCAGTGTCACAATATGCCCAAGGTCACATTCCCAGTGTCACACCCAGTGTCCAGAGTAACATGCCAAGTGTCACACCCAGTGTCCAGTGTCACACCCAGTGTCCAGCGTAACATGCTGAGTGTCACACCCAGGGTCACACCCAGTGTCCAGTGTCACACCAGTGTCCAGGGTCACATGCCGAGTGTCACACCCAGTGTCCAGAGTAACATGCCAAGTGTCACACCCAGTGTCCAGAGTAACATGCTGAGTGTCACACCCAGGGTCACACCCAGTGCCCAGTGTCACACCAGTGTCCAGGGTCACATGCTGAGTGTCACACCCAGTGTCCAGAGTAACATGCCAAGTGTCACACCCAGTGTCCAGTGTCACACCAGTGCCCAGAGTAACAAGTGGAGTGTCACACTCAGTGTCCAGTGTCACACCAGTGTCCAGGGTCACATGCCGAGTGTCACACCCAGTGTCCAGGGCCACACCCAGTGTCCAGGGTCATACCCAGTGTCCAGGGTCACATGTCCAGTGTTGTGTGCCCAGTGACTGAAATCTCGAACTTTGTTTTCCTCCCTCAAGGAGCTCCCTCCGAGCTGGGTATGTTTTGGCTTCGTGGTGAGTTTTGTTTTGTCTCCAAACGTGAATTTGTCTCTTTTTAAAAAAAAATTGTCTGTGTATTTTGAATTCCCTCTGACCCCTTTGCAAAAAGATCAAACAGAGCAGGTCACCTCACACTAACATCTCACCTTTCCCTCTGTCTGCCTCTCCGGTTTCTACCGTCCTCGGGCTTTCTCTCTCACTGGCTTTTTCTCGTTGCTTTTGGATGTAACAGACCCTGCGGCCACGATCTCGAGGAGAAGCCAGGGAGTTTGATGATTCAAATATAGCTCATTGGTTAAAGGCGCTATTATATTATTTATTATAATATTTATTATTATAAATGGAAGCTGTTGTTTTGATGATCTGGGAAGTCCTAAATTCGAAAATCTTCCACGTTTTCTGTGTTTTGACTCTAGTCTGCGGATCATGTCCCAGTGCCTGGGGACCAAGTTATCCGTAGTCCTCCCTCTACCAACAGACACTCCGGTGCAGAGTGTGACCAGCTACACGTACAACAGGGCCCACAACCTGGTCTTCTTTCTGGTGGACCCCACAGAGATCTGGGTCTACACTGTCAGGTGAGGAATGGAAAGGAGGGGGCGCACTGGGTGTGGTGGGGGGAGGGGGTCACACCAGGGTTCCTTTATCCGGACGGATTTCTCCCCCCCTCCGTGATGGCTCATAAAAGCATGAGAGATGGGAGGCGGAGTAGGCCACTCGGCCCCTCGAGCCTGATCCACCATTCAATGGCTGATCTTCAACCTCAGATGCACTTTCCTGCCCCTCCTCCCCTGGATTTCCTTCAGGTCCAAAAATCTATCGATCTCAGTCTTGAATATACTCAAAGACCACAATCCTCTGGGGTGGAAAATTCCAAAGGTTCACAACCCTCCAAGTGGGGGAACTTCTCATCTAAGTCTTAAACGGTTGACCCTTTATCCTGAGATTATGACTGCTAGTTTTGGACTCTCCAGTCAGGGCGAAACGGCCTCTCAGTATTGACCTTGTCAAGTTCCTTAAGAATTCTCAACGAGATCACCACTCATTCTTCAAAACTCTAGAGAAGACAGGCTCAGTCTTCTCAATCTCTCCTCATAAGACAATCCCAGGGATCAGTCTGGTGAACCTTTGTTGCACTCCCTCCATGTCCTTCCTTAGGTAAGGAGACCAAAACTGTACACATGCTCCAGGTGAGGTCTCACCAAAACTCTATATCATCACAGAAAAGAAATTCTTACTTCTCTACTTCAGTCTTATTGCAATAAAGGCCAAGATGCCATTTGCTTTCCTAAAGACTTGCTATGCCTACATGTTCATTTTCTGTGATTCGTGTGAAAGGACACCGAGGTCCCTCAGGTCAACAACACTTCCCAGGCTAAGGTCGCACAGTCTGAGGCCGGCACTCAATCCCATTGGGTTGGTGCTAAGTCAGCTGATCCTAGACAGGCCATTTGATGTTAGGGATTGCATCTGGCCTCAGTAGCACTAAGGCTGGGAAATGAAGCAGGATTAGGTCATGTGCTCTGCCTTATTTTTTTATATTTGTTCCTGGGATGTGGGCCTCGCTGGCTGGGCCAGCATTTATTACCCATCCCTAATTGCCCCTTGAGAAGGTGGGGGTGAGCTGCCTTCTTGAACCGCTGCAGTCCATGTGGTGTAGGTACACCCACAGTGCTGTTAGGGAGGGAGTTCCAGGATTTTGACCCAGCGACAGCGAAGGAACGACGATATATTTCCAAGTCAGGACGGTGAGTGACTTGAAAGGGAACTTGAGGAGGTGGTGGTGTTCCCATCTATCCGCTGCCCTTGTCCTTCTAGGTGGGAGAGGTCACGGGTTTGGAAGGTGATGTCCAAGGAGCCTTGGTGAGTTACTTAGTTATGCTTTGGATGTGCTCTAAATGTGGCACTCTGTGAAAACTGTAGCACATAAGATATCATGACAGTGCATTGAGAACAAGAGTGTGTAAGTGTGTGTGTGACTGGAGGAGTGGGGGTGGAGGTGATGACTGTACTTTAGTAAATGCCTCATTTATGCCTGTAGCCTCTCCTCACAGTCTCAATCTCCTGTAGGACAGACCCAGCCTGCAGGATGGCTGTATGGAATGTTCCGTACATACTCGAAAGCACAAGCGGTAGCAAACAGTCGGCCAAGACGTAAGTGATCACTGAGAACCTTTGCTTTAGGGACCATGTCGAGGACTGGGAGGATTGGGCCCAGTGAGGGTGACAGGGCCTGGCACTGTGGGCCCAGTGAGGGTGACAGGGCCTGGCACTGTGGGCCCAGTGAGGGTGACAGGGCCTGGCACTGTGGACCCAGTGAGGGTGACAGGGCCTGGCACTGTGGACCCAGTGAGGGTGACAGGGCCTGGCACTGTGGACCCAGTGAGGGTGACAGGGCCTGGCACTGTGGACCCAGTGAGGGTGACAGGGCCTGGCACTGTGGACCCAGTGAGGGTGACAGGGCCTGGCACTGGAAGGACTGGGAGATTGGGCCCAGTGAGGGTGACAGGGCCTGGCACTGGGAGGAGGAATGGTCACAGCTCATGGGCTCCCTCTGGTTGCCTCACCCCAACCCCATATCACATATTTCTCCAGGTACTGATTCAACTCTGAAGATGCCAATCGATTTGGTCCCCACCCCCTTCGTCCATCCCACCCATTCACTCCCTACTCCTGTTATTCAATCCTCCATTTTCTCAATTGCCCAAGAGGTAAAAAAAAGAAGGAACTTGCATTTCTCTAGCGCCTTTCACATCCCCAAGACCCCCCCCCTCCCAAGTGCTTCACAGCCATTGAAGCACTTTTAAAATGTAGTCATTGTCATCATGTAGGAAAAGTGGCAGCCAATTTGTGCACAGCAAGCTCCCACAAACATCAATATGATAGTGACCATATAACCTGTGTTTGTGACACCGCTTGAGGGATCAGTGTTGGCTACCAGCTGGGCTCCCAATGCTCTTCTTCAAAACAACAGCTGAGAGAGCAAGTGGGCTCTCGGTTTAACGTGTCACACCGGAGACGGCATCCCTGACAGTGCAGCACTTCCTCAGCACTGCCTGTGGGAGTCTCAGCCTTGGTTATGTGCTGATGTCTCTGGAGTGAGACTTGAACCCATAAGCTGCAGACTGAGAGGTCAGAGTGCGACGCACTGAGCCCCAACTCAACAGCCAACAACTCAACTGGGAGAAGGAGGGAGGACAGAGGAGAGCTGAGGAACTGCCAAAGAACGAGTGAGGGTTGGATTCGATGCGGCGAGTCTCGATTGCAGAATAGCTGGGATGCAGGGGAGGCAGAAGCTCAAGGTGGGAAAATTAGAGAGGGAAAAATTTGCAGTGGCGCTAATCTTATTAATAAAAGAGAGATACAGAAGCTTCCATTGGGAAGAGAGAGGCTGAGGTGATCCTGTGCGCTCTACCATTGTTTTCAATTGTCTTTTGTGTGTTGAATTTACCCAGACCCATTATCGAGGGTGTGTGTTTGTCTCCGTTTGATGTGAGCCTATGGAAGGTGCCGGTGTGTGAGTGTTGCTGCATAGCTTGTCTGTCTTCCTCTATCTACTACTCCACCCTGGAAGGGATGGTTTGTGCCGACAGTGACGAGTTTCTTCTACTGGGCCTGGAGGTAAGGTCGAAGGTAGATAACAGGAGGAGGCCACTCAGCCCCTCGAGGCCAGTGCACAGGAACAGGAGGAGGCCATTCAGCCCTTTGAAGCCAGTACACAGGAAAAAAAAGGAAATGATTCAGCCCCTTTGACTCGATAACCCTTAATACCCTTATCTCAATAAAAATCCAACCCAGTCCTGAAAATTTCAATTGACCTGCAGCATCTTCAGCATTTTGTGTGGGGGGGTGGGGAGAGAGTTCCAGATTTCCACTCCCCTTTGTGTGAGGAAGTGCTTCCTGACATCACCCCCTGAAAGGCCTGGCTCTTGTTTTAAGGTTCCATCCCCGTGTTCTGGATTCCCCCCCACCAGAGGAAATAGTCTCTATCTACCCAATCAAATCCCTTTACCATTTCAAACAGCTTAGATCACATCTTAATCTTCAGCACTCGAGGGATTATGAGCCTGGTCTGTCCTCATGATTAAACTCAGCCTCAGTATCATTCTAGTGAGTCTGAGCTGCTCCCCATCTCGAGCCAATATCTCCTCCCTGAGGTGCGGGGCCCAGAACTGAACCCGGTTATAAAAGCAAAATACTCCAGAGGTCTGAAATCGAAACAGAAAGTGTTGGAAAAACTCAGCAGGTCTGGCAGCTTCTGTGGAGACAGAATATGAGTTAATGTTTCGAGTCCAATATGACTCTTCTTCAGAACCTGACTCAGTGACTCCAGATGGGGGCCTGTTTAGAGTTTTACATAATGGTGACATCACTTCCACCTCTTTGTATCCCCACCCTCTGGAGATAATGGCCAACATCCCCTCAGCCTTTCTCATGATAGGTTTCCACCTGTCCAGTGATTTCTGTACTCGGGGCCTGAACTCTCTGCTCACCCGCAGTCCTGAGCTTTAAGCATTCAGAAATCACTCTGAGTGAGCTCTCTTCCTCAGGTATGCAGTCGATGATTTCTCACTTCTCCAACACCTCGATTAGATCCACCTCTACACGTAACCGAAATCCCTCAGCCCCCTACTAAATCTCCTCCGCACCCTCTCCAAGGCTCTCGCACCTTTCCTAAAGTGTGGTGCCCGATCCTGGACACAATGCTCCAGATGAGGCCTGACCAACTGTCCTTAAAGGGTTAGCAGGACATCCTTGCTTTTGTACTCGATTCCTCTGTTTATAAAGACGAGGACCCAATGTGCTTTCACTGAGACTTCTCAACTTGTCCTGTCAGCTTCAAACATTTGACTAAGTACAACCCCACCAATTTCTCTGTTCCTGTGCGCTCTACAAAATTGTACCCATGTTTTATTCTTTCATGGGATGTGGGTGTCACTGGCAAGGCCAGCATTTATTGCCCATCCCTAATTGCCCTTGAACTGAGTGGCCTTGCTAGGGCCATTTCAGAGGGCAGTTAAGAGTCAACCATATTGCTGTGGGTCTGGAGTCACATGTAGGCCAGACCGGGGGTAAGGATGGCAGATTCCACACGGGCACCGCCCCATTAATTCTAGGGGCTTCCTTCTGGCAAACATCACTATATCAAGCCAGGTACGGTGTTGTGTGCCCCTCAGGTAGGAGCTGTCTTTGTTAGGGCCCTTTCCTGAGGGATCATAGGGTGAATTTTGACTGTTTACCTTTGACAGGATGGCCGGATACTATTCATGGGCATCGAGGTGGAAAGTGTAAAGTACCATGAGATGCAAGCGCACAAGAGCCCGGTGAGTAACCAGTCTACAGAATGACTTTGGGTGGGATGTAGTGGAGAGTTGCCAATCTTGGTCAAACTCAATCCTGGCCTCCAACTGCCCCTCCCCAACTCCTGCTCTCCCACCGTTAGCCACCTGACATGGCCATCCTAGCAAAGCCCTGCCCATGTGCTGCTGCCATTGGTTGTCCAGCCTTGTGGTGGCCCCGCCTTTCTGTCGTGATTGGAGAGCGAACCAACTTCAGTTCCCAATTGGATGATTCTTGACTCTCAGTCAAGCAGCCTCTTTTCCCCCCTCACTCCAATATATTTGTAAGTCATAAAATGCTTGAAATAATTTTATTTTAAAAACACAATTTTTAAAGGCCTGTAGGAAATTTCTTTTTTTTTCACTTGCAGCAGCATTCTGGAGAATAACTTCAAATTCCTTAAGAATCCAGGCAATGTTGGAGGGCGGCAAACATGATGTAGATTGTGGGATCTTGCTGTGCGCAGGTTGACTGCTGTGTTTCCTGTAGTGAAACAGCGACTGCACTGTGAAAATATTTCATTGGCTGCAAAGCGCTTTGGGAGATCCTAAGATTTTAAAAGGCACTATAGAAATAATTTATTTCTGGTGTCTTATTCAAAAGGTGGCACCTCCGACAGTGCAGCACTCCCTCGGTACTGTATTGGGAGTGTCAGCCATGATTAGGTGTTTGAGTTTCGGGAGTGGGATTTGAACCCATAACTCTCTGACCCGGAGGCGAGAGGGACAGAGATACCCACTGAGATAAGGTTAATGAGAGTTTGTGAATTTTGGGTTTTACCTGTGTTGCAGGTGATCCTGTTAAAGCACGACACAAATCACAGTCAACTACTCAGCATGAGCCAGGAGGCTTCAGAAAAATGTCTAAAGATCTGGAGCCTGCCAAAGTTACAACTGCTCCATGGGGTGCCGATCCCACAAGACACCATCACTTTCTCAAGAATAGTAAGTAAGCCAGGTTGGGGGGGGTCACATATGAGACAGAGAGGCTCTGACCCTGAACCTCTGGAATGTGCAGAGGCCTCAACACAACTCATGGACCTAATGAGGTGAAGCCACCTCTCTCTCTCATGCTGCCTGAAAACCCTTTACATTTCAACTGGGACCCCAAACTCAGCTCCTGATTGGTCACCATGCGCGGAACTTGGTGCTGGTGGGACAGAGTGATTTGTGTGTCTGTACGTGTGTTTGTGAGATGCGTGTGTGTGTGTGTGTGATTTCAGTGTTCGTGTGTGTGTGTGATTTCAGTGTTCGTAAGTGTGTGTGTGTGAGATTACAATGTGTAACGTTTCTGTGTGTGTGATTTCTGCGTCTGTACGTGTGTGCGTGATTTGTGTGTGTGTGTCTGAGAGATTACTGTGTGTGAGATTGCCGTGTGTGTGTGAGATTGCTGTGTGTGTGTGAGATTGCTGTGTGTGTGAGATTGCTGTGTGTGTGAGATTGCCGTGTGTGTGTGAGTTTACTGTGTGGGTGGGTGGGTGTGGGTGTGTGCAATCACTGTGTGTTCGGAGATGTCTGGTCAAGTTTCTGTACCCCCCCCACGCACCTCCCCCCACGCACCTCCCCCCACCCCCTCTCTCCCTCACCCCGCCCCCCCCCCCCCCCAACCCCACCCACATTATCATTAACTGTCTGCATTGCAGATGTCCACTCAGTGACCAACGCTATTGCCTCTGAGTCAAAGTGTCAGGGATGTGAGTCCCACTGCAGAGATTTGAGCCTGTCATCCAGTGACCATCCCATGCAGTACTGAGGGAGTGCAGCACTGTCAAAGATCCATCTTTCAGATGAGATTTAAAACTGAGGCCCCGTTTTTCATTCAGGTCATGTGCTCGGGTCTCTGGAATTGACCTTAAGCCCACGCCATTCTGATTCTGAGGTGAGAGAGGGAGTGCTGAGCCTCAACTGACCCCGACACACAATGACAATAAAGGAGGTTTCTGATCATTTGCTTCTCTTTCAGGCCAGTCAGCTGTGTCTGGGACTCGAGTCTGGATTGATTCTCTTTAGTGATATTGTGACCGCAGACCCCATGTTGCTGCCGTTTCCTCTGAGTTTGTCACAAGGTAGGCAGCTGGGTAAAACGGAGAGAGGGAGCAGGAAAAAGGAGAGGTAAAGCCAAGTTTGGTCTCCTCTGAGCGCTGAGTTTAGGTGAGGTTGTGTGGCAGGGGTGGAGTGGGCAGAAGGGATCAGATTCACTGTTGATGCAGTCACAGTTGAATAGCCAGTGACCATTGTCACCTGTGCAAGGTTTGACGATCATGTTGGTGGTCGTGAATCTGTCCCCAGGTACCAGCCTGGGAAATGTTGTTCTATAATCACACATACCTAATCAACAGGTAAATAATACACCATATCTCTCAATCCCAATTGTCTCTCTATATCCCTCACATTTTCCTTCTCCCCTTAACCCCAACTCTACCCACTTGTCCTGGAACAACATTTCTCCCTTCCTAACAGCACTGTGGGTATACCTACACTGCATGGACTGCAGCAGTTCAAGAAGGAAGCTCACCACCACCTTCTCAAGGGCACCAAGGGATGGGCAATAAATGCTGGCCCAGACAGCGAAGCCCACATCCCATAAATAAATAGAAAAAAGTATGCACTTTAAGAAGAATTCATAATAAGGCTATCTGAAGAAATAGCTGCCTGACCTTTTGTTTCTGTCGATACAATTCACTGGTGGCCTCATTATGAATGTTTGGCTGATCTCCAAGACTCACTCATGGATTAGCTAAGCAGGGGTCTGTTTTCACAGGTGGAAGTGAAGTGTTTACTTTGATTGACATCTTTATGGGGTTATAATAAGTTATTCTTTCATTGAACTGTATCTTTCAATATCTGTATGCTTATTTGAACAAGATTAAGAGGTGCGGAATGAGATAAAGCTTCTTTACTATTGATACTATAATGGAGTGCACCTATGAGATGCCTACCCCCAAAATGGAACTAGCCAAGTTGGGAGTGCATGGTGCGGGCTCATTACCCGCTCCCTCATCCTGCACTGGCGAAAATTGCCGGGGCTGGGAATGGAGGAGGGAATCCCAGCATCGAGTCCCGCCTGCCATTTTATTTTTAAAGCCTCTGGAGTCAGCTGCTCTCCATGAGAATCCTGCCCAGGGTTAACAGGTCAATGTCCTCTCGTCAGAACTGTGGAACACAGGAGAGATTAAATGACAAAAAGGATGATGTTGCAAGACAAAAGTGGGTGGTAACGGAACCCGTAAAGCACGTTGTTGCTAATCATTCCTGACCTCCCCCACACCATCTCTTTTGTTCCTTTTCCCCTTCCGCTACCACACTTCCCGCCCCCACTTCCCTTCCTCTGCGCTTTCCTAAAATCTGTTACATCTTTAACATTTGTCAGTGCTCCAGCTGGAATTGCTGAATCCTGAGACTAGACCAGCCAACTGATCACCTCCCTCTCAGTGAGCTTGACGTTGGCCATCCCTCCCTGAAAGTCACACCCTTGGGGCACAGTGGTTATTTTACTAGAACAGTAGTCCAGAGACTTGAACCGATGCTCTGGACACATGAATTCAAATCCCACCACGTCAGCTGGGGAACTTGCAGGCAGAAGAAGCATGACCACACATTGCTCCTTTTTCAGTGAAACTAAAACTTTGGGGACAGCCATTCCCTGGTTCATTCCCCATGGCAATGCCTCTACCAATCAGAGTCTACTTGCCAACCAATCAGCACTCTCTTCTCATGCAATATAAATTGTTGTTTCCTTTACAACTGGTATTCTTGTGTTATCTGTCCTGGTGAGTGTAAGACAAAAAGCTTTGGCAGCGTGTGTCTTTTTGCAGCAATACTCAAGTTCTGTACAACCAAACGACTGTTTCTTTTGCAACAAAAACAAAAATAGCTGGAAAAACTCAGCAGGTCTGACAGCATCTGCGGAGAGGAACACAGTTAACGTTTCGAGTCCGAATGACTCTTCATCAGAACTAAAGAATAGAGAAATGAGGTGAAATATAAGCTGGTTGAGGGGGGTGGGATAGGTAGAGCTGGATAGAGGGTCAATAATAGGTGGAGGCAAAGAAGAGATTGTCAAAGATGTCATAGACAAAAGGACAAAGGGGTGTAGACAGTGGTGATAATCACCCCTCAACACCCCTTTGTCCTTTTGTCTCTGATATCTTTGGCAATCTCTTCTTTACCTCCACCTATCACTGGCCCTCTATCCAGCTCTACCTGTCCCACCCCCCCTCAACCAGCTTATATTTCACCTCATTTCTCTATTCCCTTAGTTCTGTTGAAGGGTCACACGGACTCGAAATGTTAACTGTGTTCCTCTCCGCAGATGCTGTCAGACCTGCTGAGTTTTTCCAGCTATTTTTGTTTTTGTTTCAGATTTCCAGCATCCGCAGTATTTTGCTTTTATCTGACTATATTTCTTTTGCTTTTAGTAAGGCACATCACACCAACTTCCTCTCAAAGGACAATTAGGGATTAGCAATAAATACTGACCTTTCCAGTAATGTCCACGTCCTGTCGATGAATAAATTTTAAAAAATAAATAAATTCTCTGTTGCTTTAGATGTTAAAAGTGAGTCGGAGGTGAAGCGGGGAATTGAACAGACAGGCAGGGCAGTGATTACTGATGCTTGCCCCAAACAAAACATCTTCCTAAGCTGCAGGTAAGTGCAGACACCAGACACTCCCCACGTCAATGGCTGCATTTACCACCCCGCCCCCACCCCCCCACCCCAAGGGAGACACACTGAGCAAGTAGACCAGCAACAACACCATGCATTTATATAGTGCCTTTCACCTCCTGGTGCTTCACAGCGTTAAATCAGCCACAATGTGCCACTGAGTCACATAAGGCGATATTAGGACAGGTGACCAAAAGTTTGGTCAAGGGGGTAGGTCTTAAGGATCTTAAATGAAGAGAGAGGGGTAGAGAGTGGAAAGGTTTAGGAAGGGAATTCCAGGGTTTAGGGCCCAGGCAGCTGACGGCATGGCCGCCAATGGCGGAGCGATGAAGTTCCCTGCTTAAGACTGTGAAATACGTTAGTCTGTTGAGATAAGAATGATAATGTGTCACGGAGCCATATAGAATAGGAGTGACCGAGTTTCTGGCCTTGCCTATGGAAAGTAGGGAGTTGTCCTGATGTTCCTCAGCTCTGTTGGGCTTGGGAAGGAATCAATCAGGCGGGCAGGATTCCTGCTCCCAATCATTATCCAATGAAGTGGGTGAACATTGACTAGTGATGGCATTGGCCACGATTGATCAGGTGGTTGACTGGATGCAAAGAACAGTTTCTGGTGACCAAACCTACCCGAGGAACCATCCCATCGCGGCTTAAGGAGAGCAAAAGTAACTGATAGAAAATTGGAGGGAAGCCAACCCCAGACAATAAAATGGATGCCAAAATTAGAGAATGTTGCAAAGATCCAACTTTGCAAAGGAAGAATTTCCTAGCGTTATACAGAGTGACATGGAATGTTCAGCACAGGAACAGGTCATTAGGCCCAGTTAGTACACACTGGTATTTACAGCACACACAAGCCTCCTCTCACCCTTAACTTTATCCAGCCTATCAACATATCCTTCCAATCCTTTCTCCCTCATGTGTTTATCCAGCTTCCCCTTAAATGTATCTACACTATTCTCCTCAACCACTCCCCATGGGAGCGAGTTCCATATTCCCCTCACTCTCTGGGTAAAGAAGTTTCTCCTGAATTCCCAGTTGGATTTTATTAATGATTATCCTATTTTTACGATCCCCAGTTTTGGGTCTCCCCACAAGTAGAAATGTTTTCTCTATTTCTGATCTATCAAACCCCTTCGAAGTTTTGAAGACCTCTCTTGGTTCAAGAGGAAAGAGCTGCAGCTTTTTCTGATAATTATAACCTTTCAATTCTGGTATCGTTCTCGTAAATCATTTTTTTCACTCACTCTAGTGCCTCAAACATGGAGACTAAAATCTACACAATACTCCAAAGTTCTATATGAGTTTTACACAACCTCTCTGCTTTGACATTCTTGTAGGATTGAGCTCCCAGAGCTTTGGTTGCTTCTTTGTATGGCTTTATTAACCCTTCATTCTGAATCTTATTGACTTGTTGCAGTGGTGACGATGTGATAAAAATCTGGGATGTGTACGGTGCTCTTCTGACTGAGTTTGTTCTGGATCATACGCTCACCTTTGCATGTTTCCTCAATAACCGTGGCGACATACTGATTGGCTTCAAGGACCACCTCTTCCTGATACCTCACAACAAACTGACGATTGACATCAAGGATGATGGGTCTGATAATTCAGCCAAAGGTACGTCCTCTCGCTCCGGTGAAACGCAAGGGAATTGGCCATGAGTGTCACAGCAGATCCTCAGGTGGATGGGGTTGGGGCGGGGGGTGGGGTTGGGGCGTGGTGAGTGGGGGGAAGAGGGAACTTTATGCTGGGCCTGACTATTCTCTGTTGGGGAGAGAAATGAGGAGAAATGATTTCAGCAGAGGCCTGGAACATATTACCTGAAAGAGTCTTGGAATAAGATGCGAAGCAGCTTTCAGAAGGCAATTGGATGTGCACTGGAGGAGGACTAACTTGCAGGGTTATGGAGGAAAAAGCTGGGGAGTGAGACTAACTGGACAGCTCTTTCAAAGAGCTAGCAGAGGCACATTGGACTGAATGGCCTCATGCTGTGCTGTACGTTTCTATGATAAGAGAAGGACGACCAGCTCTCGCTGATAGCCATTCAATGTCTCCCTCTCTCTCCCCTACACTCTTCAGGCTCTTCTTACCCGTCTGTGGGCATTGAGCATGAGGGCCACCCTGCTCCACTGAGCCAGCTGCTAAGGGATGTACCAGAGAGGCTTGTAGGCGTTTGTGCAGATCCTATGGAAAGATTGGAAGGTCAGGGAGGGCTGTTAGTGTTTGGAATTCTCCCCTCCGCGAGCAATGGAGGCTGGGTCATTGAATATATTCAAGGCTGAGTTAGACGGATTTTTGTTCGACAAGAGAGTCCAGAGTTTTGGGAGACAGGCAGGAAAGTCAAGTTCAGGCCACAATCATGTCAGCTGTGATCTTACTGAATGGTGGAGCTGGCTCGAGGGGCTGAATGGCCTACTTCTGCTCCTAATTTGTATGTTCTTATGAAGTGGAGAATCAAAGGCTCCATCCCAATTCTTCAGGGCACATTGTGTTGATGCAGTGTGCCCACAATGAGCCTCTGTGAAACACATTGGGTGGGATTGTCCCAGATTTGCATTATGTGCGGTAGTGGGCAGGATAAACAACATTTTACCCGCTGGCCGCAATGGCGGCTTTTTGTGCTGTATCGTCCCATTCCTGGCAGTCCATTCCATTCTATTAATTATGCATTGATGGGAAACATGCCGGATCGCTGGCAGGTGGGCTTGGATTTTCTCACCATGCCATGATCTCAGCGCTTTCTTGCTCTGGGCGCCATACTCAAAGCGCACCAGAGCGCAGCCTACTTCATGTCTACAGAGCAGGACTGCTCCAGGCGACAGCTGGCCCTGAAAGCAAAGAAGACGGCAGCCCCCAAATTTAGTGACTCCTTTCTGGGGCACCCTCTGGACGCAGTAGAAGGCCGCCATGATGTCCTCTACCCCCTCTCTGGCTGTAGGAGGTCTACCAGAGTCACCGACCCGGCCTGGGAGGCAGTGACAAAGGAGGTCAGCCATTCAGTGCAGGAAGAGGATGAACCCTCTTATCCTTTCCACTAGGGTAAGTCAACCACTGCATCACTCTCAACTCACAAACCCATCACACATTCACAGGGATCTCACACCTCAAGGGACAGCACCACTAACTCTCACACACACCCTCACATCTCCGTCAGGCTCATACCCTCTGGAGCTCCCGTCCTCATCCCGTCCATGGCTCCGCTCACCACACAAACATTCCACACAGTGCCATGTGTCCTGCTCACACTTTCTCCACCTGTTTTCATGCAGGAGAAGCTGGCTCACATCAGCAGGGAGAGGCCCCACATTGGGGGTGGAGTGGCCCACATTAGGCCCTTCACTCACTTTGAGGAGAGTGCCATCGCGCTGACTGGTGAGGATGTGGGCCATGCCTGCGGTGACGGTGAGGTCGGCGTTGAACACCCACGTGATGAACCTGCACCACATCATCCCTCCCTCTACACAACTGCGAGTGCTCTCTCTCCTGCTTTTGACTCTGCTGCCATGCGCTAATTATCTCTACCTCGGTTCACAGGGAGCTCTGCCGATGGACTGACACCCTCAGCCAGCCAGTCCCTCAGCTCCATCCACATCCTCACTGTGGACAGGCATTGAACAGCATGAAATTCCTGTTTTTGTTTTTCTATATTCTAATGGCAAGGCCATTTCAGAGGGCAGTTAAGAGTTAACCACATTCCTGTGGATCTGGAGTGACATGTAGGCCAGACCAGGTAAGGACAGCAGATTTCCTTCCCTAAAGGACATTAGTGAACCAGATGGGTTTTTACAACAATCGACAATGGTTTCTAATTCCAGATTTTTTATTGAATTCAAATTCCACCATCTGTTGTGGCAGGATTCGAACCCAGGTACCCCAGGAACTGGTGCTGCCTGGGAGTGTGACCAGTGGGTGGGCAGAGATGCAGGTCAGGCTCAGATGGACAACCGAAAGAGAACCCCAGCAGGCAGCATTGAAAATGCTCGGGACATTGAGATGAGTGCGATGGGGGAGCGATCCGTGTGCCTGGGAGAAGCTTGTACGAGTCTCCGAAAGGCCCTGCCCCACACACACACTTCTCCCTCCAGAATCATTGGTGGTCTGGCTGTGTGCAGCTGAACAGATAGTGGGTGGGGGATGCAGGGAGAGGACTCGCAAAGCCTGTAAATGAAGCTAAAAGGCACAATTACACATTACTCAATGAAAGCAAATGTATTTTCAGGTTATAAAGTGACAACATGTGTTCACCTGTGCAACCACTTGTCATCAGAAATTCTTGACTTTTCTAGGTCTACCACTTCCTTTAGGTGCTGCCCTGACATCCGCAGCAGGGGTGGAGACAGCCTGTGCAATGGTTGGCCCTGTTGCCTCTGATAACTTCGGCGTGGGTCCTCTGGAGAGCCAACGCCTTGAGGGCCCCGGTTTGCTTTGGCTGTCCTCCTGTGGGTCTGCTGCTCCCGCTGTGGTGACAGGACAATGTTGAAGGGGGAGTCACAGGCAAAAGAGACTCAGAGGGAGAGGACAGCCCCTGAAATTCCTGAGTGGATGACCACTCAGGGGTGTCCAGCTGCCGCTCCTGCTCCCTTCGGGTGCCCGGGGGCCCCAGCCTGACTCGCAGAGGGAAATGAGCATCTGGAGGGATGTCGAGGTGCCCCATGTCCCTCTTGCGTTGCCACTGCAGGAACTCACCCACGGCGGCCGTGATGCGAGTGCAGGTCTGCGCGCATCTCCACGTTTTGCTGGACCAGGGTCTCCATTGGGTCCGCCATCCTTCCCATGGAGACCTCCATATGCACATGTGTGGGCACCACTTCATCAGAGAGTGGGCAGACACACTCCTCCTCGCGTGTCTCTCTGTTGAGGGCTTCCAACAGCTCTGCGTGATGTTCCCTCGCCTTCTACTGACTCTTCAGGATGAGTTGGAAGGCCGAATCCAGAGGCTTGTCATCTGACTCGGACCTCACAGATACCTCTTCCCCATCAGTCCTCCGAGTGCCGGGAGCTCGGCTGAACCTGCCTCCTCCTGCTGTGGACACATATCTGTGCGGTAACCACCAGATTGTGAACCCAAGCCTGCTCTAGATCTAGGTCCCACTGAGGGGTGTGTCTCTGCGCTGGTGCAGGGTGTGGGTAAGCGCTGTGACAGGTCTTCCAGGATTCTTATTTCCAGCTCTTCAATGGAGGGGGTGTCCTCTTGGCTGGTTTCCACCATTACCCTCGTCAGCTCACCACAGAGCCCGGAGAATACCCGAAAATAAATTACATAAGAGATTGTTCAGATGTCTTTGGAAATTCCATTTTCCCTTCTCATCTCTGCGTCACAATATTGAACCAAAGCTCTGCTGATAAAACTACAATTAACCTAATGTCACTCACCGTTATTGATCTGCAAATCATCACAGCAGCTTCAAGTGGGGGGCATTTGCAAAGCATTGTTAGTTGCACAAAAAATGCAGCTAATCCTCCAAAAGGCATAATGCAGGAGAGTGAATGTGTTGAATGGCAGAGCTGTCTTGACAGGCTGGATAACTCATCTCAATGTCCCGAGCATTTTCAATGCTGCCTGCTGGGGTCCTCTTTCAGTTGACCTGCATCTCCGCCCACCCACTGGTCACACTCCCAGGCAGCACCAGTTCCTGGGGTACCTGGGTTCGAATCCTCCCACAGCAGATGGTGGAATTTGAATTCAATAAAAAAACCTGGAATTAGAAACCATTCTCAAAACCCATCTGATTCACTAATGTCCTTTAGGGAAGGAAATCTGCCGTCCTTACCTGGTCTGGCCTACATGTGACTCCAGACCCACAGCAACGTGGTTGACTCTTAACTGCCCCTCTGAAATGGCCTAGCCATTAGAATATAGAAAAGACAAAAACAGGAATTTCATGCTGTTCAATGCCTGTCCACAGTGAGGCAGACATAACATCATAACAAGGAGGGGCAAGAATAGGTTATCCAGCCTGAGAAGACAGCTCTGCCATTCAACACATTCACTCTCCTGCATTATGCCTTTTGGAGTATTAGCTGCATTTTTTGTGCAACTAACAACGCTTTGCAAATGCCCCCCCACATGAAGTTGCTATGATGATTTGCAGATCAATAACGGTGAGTGACATTAGGTTAATTGTAGTTTTATCAGCAGAGATTTGGCTCAATATTGTGATGCAGAGATGAGAAGGGAAAATGGAATTTCCAAAGACATTCAGAACAATCTCTTGTGTTAATTATTTTCGGGCATTTCCCGGGCTCTGTGGTGAGCTGACGAGGGTAATGGTGGAGATCAGCAGCCCCCCATCTCCCCCCACCGTGTAAGATGCTGGTGTGTAGAATAATTGGCCTCCTTCTCTGCTGTAATCATTATATAATTCTGAAGGCAGTAATGCTTGGCTTGGAGCTTGTACAAGCTTATGGGTGGCTGGAAAGAGTGAGGGTGGTAACGTGTTCCCCGTGGATGGATCCTGCGGGAGATCAGTGATCCCTGCTCCAGGATTTGGTCGAAGCTGAATGGGGTGAGTTGGGTTTTTCAGGCTTTCTCAATGCTCACCCAGCTGCTCTCTGTTTCCCTGACATTAGAATCCAGTATTTATGAGGATCCAGCGATTAAATATGAACTCAAGGACTCTGTGCAGCGGCAGGTAGAATCTCAGCTGGATCTGGACTCCTATTTGGTAGGTCAGAGGTTCTGTGAATTGTTTGCAGTCTCATTTTCCAAAGACGAGACATGTAATAATCTTCCGACTATTTTTTCCATTCCTTTGTTTTCGGGATGTGTGCTGATGGCCAAGGCTGATATTTATTGCCCATTTCCCAGTTACCATCAGGAGGTGGTATTGAGCCTTTTAACTGAGTCACATAACTAAACCCATGTCAGAAGGCAGGAAAGAGCAAACCACTTTGGTGGGGGGCTGGAGTCACGTATAGGCTGAGGCAGGTATCCTTAAAGGGACACTACTGAACAACAATCAGACAGCATCATGATCTGTTTTACTGAGCTGTACCTGTCCAGGGAGTGTTTGATGGGGACAGTGTAGGGGGAGCTTTACTCTGTATCTAACCCCGTGCTGTACCTGTCCTGGGAGTGTTTGATGGGGACAGTGTAGAGGGAGCTTTACTCTGTATCTAACCCCGTGCTGTACCTATCCTGGGAGTGTTTGATGGGGACAGTGTAGAGGGAGTTTTACTCTGTAACTAACCCCGTGCTGTACCTGTCCTGGGAGTGTTTGATGAGGACGGTGTAGAGGGAGCTTTACTCTGTATCTAACCCCGTGCTGTACCTGTCCTGGGAGTGTTTGATGGAGACAGTGTAGAGGGAGATTTACTCTGTATCTAACCCCGTGCTGTACCTGTCCTGGGAGTGTTTGATGAGGACAGTGTAGAGGGAGTTTTACTCTGTAACTAACCCCGTGCTGTACCTGTCCTGGGAGTGTTTGATGAGGACGGTGTAGAGGGAGTTTTACTCTGTATCTAACCCCGTGCTGTACCTGTCCTGGGAGTGTTTGATTGGGACAGTGTAGAGGGAGCTTTACTCTGTATCTAACCCCGTGCTGTACCTGTCCTGGGAGTGTTTGATGGAGACAGTGTAGAGGGAGCTTTACTCTGTATCTAACCCCGTGCTGTACCTGTCCTGGGAGTGTTTGATGGAGACAGTGTAGAGGGAGCTTTACTCTGTATCTAACCCCGTGCTGTACCTGTCCTGGGAGTGTTTGATGGAGACAGTGTAGAGGGAGATTTACTCTGTATCTAACCCCGTGCTGTACCTGTCCTGGGAGTGTTTGATGGAGACAGTGTAGAGGGAGATTTACTCTGTATCTAACCCCGTGCTGTACCTGTCCTGGGAGTGTTTGATGGGTACAGTGTAGAGGGAGTTTTACTCTGTATCTAACCCCGTGCTGTACCTGTCCTGGGAGTGTTTGATGGGGACAGTGTAGAGGGAGTTTTACTCTGTATCTAACCCCGTGCTGTACCTGTCCTGGGAGTGTTTGATGGGGACAGTGTAGAGGGAGTTTTACTCTGTATCTAACCCCGTGCTGTACCTGTCCTGGGAGTGTTTGATGGGGACAGTGTAGAGGGAGTTTTACTCTGTATTTAACCCTGTGCTGTACCTGTCCTGGGAGTGTTTGATGCTGATGGCTGTCTGTGTTGGGATGATATTGCGCTTTCCACCATGAAGACCCCTCAGCATGATTCCCATTTCAAGAAAATGCCTCCTCCTCCGCAACCACTGTGTTGGCCTCAGTTTGGTGGTTGCTATCAACCTGATTACCCTGGGTTGATGGAGGGCCAGCTGTTTTTGCTGCTCCTGTTCCTGCATCTAGAACCAATGCTGGAATATTCCTGGAAGGACATTAAGCAATGGGAGATTGGAGCTCGATTATGGTTTCCCCTGCATCCTCCACTATCCCTTCATTTTCCAATGGTGACAGCTGACTGCACCCACACTTAGAGACCAGTTTGCTGCTGGCCTGAGACCAGTTGTTGTTCTGGAGCTACCCTTGGATTTTTCGATGGGATGGTGAAGATGGAGATTTACTTATCATGGAACTTGTCCACCTGAGAGACCCAGTGACTTCAGGAGGGGAGGGGAGCTGAGGGGGGTGATGAAAATCAATGGGATAGATTTCTAAAAAATTCAGCAATGCCTGCTACCAATTCCCAATTCCCAACAGGAATGTTATGGAGTTCTGGGCAGAGCTTGCCTGAATATTCCCTTGCCAGGGAAAGAGCCCCTCATTCCCAGTGGTTGGAAGGAACGCAAACCTCTGGTCCATGAAGCACTTGTCTGCTTCGCTAAACTCTTTATCTTTGCAGGTCCCTTTCAAGAATTTGAATTTCGAAGGAAGTGAGATCTTCTCAATCAGCTCAGGAAAGGAATCAGATCTGGGAGATACGGAATCCGTAAGTGGGATTTTTCGGCCTTGTCTTTCTGAGGTTCAGATGTCATCTTGGTTCCCTCTCACCCTTTCCGGGTCACAAGGTCACATGGGCTCAGACTCTGCTCCCCATTCAAAATCTTTAAGAAAAAAACAACCAAAATAAAGTCCACGTTCTCTTGGCCCAATCTGATTATAGACCACTCCCAGTCTATGAAATACATGCCAGCTGTTGAATATAGGAAACAATAAGCCTCAGCCATTTGACAGTGGGGGTCTTCCTGATTCCCAAAGAGCTGGATTTTCCTTGTAGTAGCTTCCTTCACAGGCGATCGCTGCAGCATGGGATTGCGAGCTGGGATTGCCATTTTCATCATTTCCTAACTCTCTTTTAACACTGCTGGTTAATAGCTTGGGTTCCCGCCTGTGAAGGAAGCTGCTACATAGTAAATACGACCCTGGTGGGCATGGCAGGGTGAGGGGGTGACACTGACCCAGCCTCTCCCTCCAGAGGAACATAAGCAATAGGAGCAGGAGGAGGCTATTCGGCCCCTTGAGCCTGCTGGGCCATTCAATAAGGCCATGGCTGTTCTTTGAAACCAACTTCATTTTCCTACCCTACCCCCACATCCCTCGATTCCCCTTGGCGCCCAAAAATCTATTGATTTCAGTTTTGAATAGTTATGACAACACCCATAGCCCTCTGGGATGGAGAAGTCCAAAGATTGACAACCCTCTCTTGAAGTTTCTCTTCATGTGAGTCCTCCCTCCTCCCTGTCCCCACCTTACCCTGAGGATGTGACCTCCTAAACCAGGGGGAAACAGCCTCTCAACGTTGACCCTGTCAAGCCTCTGTTTCAATGAGGTCACCTCTCATTCCTCTAAACTCCAGGGAATACCAGCCCAGTTTCCTCAGTCACCCATCATAGGACAATCCCTCTCATCCCAGCAATCAGTCTCCTGGACCTTCAGCGCACCCACTCCAAGGCAAGTATGTCCTTCCGAAGATGAGGAGAGCGGGCACTGTTAGAGCGCACAGCGTAATGGGCGGGCTCCTCCACACAGGCCAACGTGGCACCAGCAGGATGACCTCTGATATTCGATACAATTAGAACAAGCAGAAGCCTTCAATGGAGCTTCACTTTAAATGGTGGGCTCTGGATGGGTCAAGGACCTTTTATGGCTCATCGCCCATCTCTGATGCAGTTCTGTGTCAGCAAGGCGTCGCCATTCCAAGTAGGAAGAGTAAAAGAGAAGAAATGGGACTGCAAAGGATGGAAATACACAGCCCATCAATCCATCAACATCTGCAACATCTGGAAAGACAAGAGGTTGGTTGGTGTTTTGGGCCCAGCTTCTGGGTGTGTGCATAGCACTCCGTCCATTCGCAGTCAGAAGGTCATCAGTGAAACATCTGGTCCAGAGACTTGCATCCCATAATGCAGCACTCCTGCAGTCAGTGCTGAGAGACCACTGCACGCTGGCTGAGGGAACGCTCGCTGGGGAATATGGAACACAGGGCCAAAGCCTCAGGATAGGGGCCAAACGTTCAGGACTGAGATGAGAAGAAATTTCTTGACTCAAAGGGTTGTGAATCTTTGAACTTCTCTACCACAGAGGGTTGTGGAGGATTCATTGTTGAATAGAGTTAAGGCTGGGATAGACAGAAATTTGGCCTCTCAGGGGATTACAGGACATGGGGAGTAGGTGGGAAAATGGAGCTGAAGCTCAAGATCAGCCATGGTCGTATTGAATGGCGGAGCAGACTCATAAAGCCGAATGGTCTACTCCTGCTTGTATTTGTTGTGTTCTGGAGGGTCAGTACTGAGGGAGTGCTGCACTGTCAGAGGGTCAGTACTGAGGGAGTGCTGCACTGTCAGAGGGTCAGTACTGAGGGAGTGCTGCATTGTCAGAGGGTCAGTACTGAGGGAGTGCTGCATTGTCAGAGGGTCAGTACTGAGGGAGTGCTGCATTGTCAGAGGGTCAGTATTGAGGGAGTGCTGCACTGTCAGAGGGTCAGTACTGAGGGAGTGCTGCACTGTCAGAGGGTCAGTACTGAGGGAGTGCTGCACTGTCAGAGGGTCAGTACTGAGGGAGTGCTGCATTGTCAGAGGGTCAGTATTGAGGGAGTGCTGCACTGTCAGAGGGTCAGTACTGAGGGAGTGCTGCACTGTCAGAGGGTTAGTATTGAGGGAGTGCTGCACTGTCAGAGGGTCAGTACTGAGGGAGTGCTGCACTGTCGGAGGGTCAGTGTTAATGGATACTAATCCATAGAGTTCCCCGTGACCCAGCACTAATGGATACTAGCCCATCAAGTACTTCCTGAATAGTATGGATAGACAATCAGAGGGGAAGGTCCTAGAGGAATATATAGAGACAATTAAACTGATAAATGCCAGAGAACCTCCTGAGATCCAAACTGTTTCATCTTTCAGCTGTTGAATGAGTATGTACCAGCTTCAACTGGAATCTACAACTCCCCGGCTAGCTCTGTTGTGTCGTTGGAGATCTATTGCCTCACACCAGGACCCGACCTGGACAATGAAGAAGGTAAGGGATTCCCTGCCCTCACACTGTGCCCATGCTGGACTGGACTGAACTGGTCTGTAGGGCTGAAGTGACCTCACTTGTGCGCTTGGCACAATCTGCAAGAAAGATTGGAGGCCATTCAGCCCATCAAACTTGTCTTTCTAGCGGATCATGGATGAGCAATACCTGAATTCCATTGACCCACCTGTGTTCCATAACCCTTAATACTCTCTTTATGTAACAAAAATGGACTAACTTCAGTCTGAGACATTCATTGACCCTCCCCTATCCCCCCGCCCTCCCCCTTCCCCACGCCAAGCTTTAGAGAGAATTCCACTTCCCCCTGTCTGAAGAAGAATGTCTTGTTAAAATTATTTCTGGAACGAAGAAAGTTTGGATGAAGATTAGAAGAAAGAGAGGTAACCTTCCTGAAACATATCAGATAGGGCTGAACAGGGTAGATGCTGAGAGGATGTTTCCCCAGGTGGGAGAGTCAAGAACTAGACTCAGTCTCTTGGGATAAGGAACAGCTATTTAGGACTGAGGTGAGGAGATTTGGAATTCTCTACTCCACAGAGCTGTACATACAGAGTTATTGCATATATTTAAGACTGGGATTGATAGATTTTGGTACTCTAAGGAAATTGAGGGACATAGGGATTGGGTGGGAAACTAGAGTTGAGGTTGAAGATCAGACATGATCGTATTGAACAGCAGAGCAGGCTTGAGGGGCCGAATGGCCTACTCATGCCCCTATTTCTCATAATTATCTAATTTTAAAATTTATACCCCTTGTTTTGGGAGTGTTTGATGGGGACAGTGAAGAGGGAGCTTCACTCTGTATCTAACCCCGTGCTGTACCTGTCCTGAGAGTGAAACATAGAAACATAGAAAATAGAAGCAGGAGCTGCAAAACTGCACACAATACTCCAGGTGTGGTCTCTCCAAGGCCCTGTACAGCTGCAGTAAGACATCCTTGCTCCTGTACTTAAGTCCTCTCGCAATGAAGGCCAACATACCATTTGCCTTCTTAACTGTTTGCTGCATATGCATGCTTGCTTTCAGTGATTGGTGTACAAGGACACCCAGGTCCCTTTGTACATCAACATTTCCCAATCTAATCACCATTTAAATAATACTCTGCCATTCTGTTTTTCCTACCCTTATCCATGTTATACTGCACCTGCCATGTATTTGCCCACTTACTCAACCTGTCTAAATCACCTTGAAGCTTCTTAACATCCTCCTCACCACTCTCATTACCACCAAGCTTTGTGTCATTAGCAAACTTGGAAATATTACATTTGGTTCCCTCATCCAAATCATTGATATATATTGTGAATAGCTGGGGCCCAAGCACTGATCCCTGCGGTACCCCACTAGTCACTGCCTGCCACTCCGAAAAATACCCATTTATCCCCACTCTCTGTTTCCTGTCTGCTAACCAATTCTCAATCCATGCCAATATATTACCCCCCAATCCCATGTGGTTTAATTTTACACACTAACCTCTTATGTGGGACTTTATCAAAAGCTTTCTGAAAATCCAAATACACCACATCCACTGGTTCTCCCTTATCTATTCTGCTAGTTATGTCCTCAAAAAACTCCAGTAGGTTTGCCAAACATGATTTCCCTTTCATAAATCCATGCTGACTTTGTCCAATCCTCTTGATATTTTCTAAGTGTCCTGTTATCACATCCTTTATAATAGACTCTAGCATTTTCCCTACTACTGAGGTTAGGGTAACCGAACAGTAATTCACTGTTTTCTCCCTCCCTCCTTTTTTAAATAGTGGGGTTACATTTGCCACCCTCCAATCTGCCGGGATTGTTCCAGAATCTACAGAGTTTTGGAAGATGATAACCAACACACACACTATTTCCGTGGCCACCTCCTTTAGTACCCTGGGATGTAGATTATCAGGCCCTGGGGAACTTTTGGCTTTCAGTCCCATTAATTTCTCCAACACTTTTTTTTTGGTAATACTAATTTCCTTCAATTCCTTCTTCTCACTAGACCCTCCATTCCCTTGCATTTCTGGGAAGTTATTTGTGTCTTCCTCCATCAAGACAGAACTAAAGTAGTTGTTTAATTGCTTTTCCATTTCCTTGTTCTCTATTATAAATTCTCCTGCTTCAGACTGTAAGGGACCTACATTTGTCTTCACCAATCTTTTTCTTCTTATATACTAATAGAAGCTCTTATAGTCCGCTTTTATGTTCCTTGCAAGTTTACTCTCGTATTTTTTTTTCCCCTCTTAATCAATCTCTTGGTCCTCCTTTGCTGAATTCTAAACTGCTTCCAATCCTCAGGCTTGTTACTTTTTCTAGCAACTTTATATGATTCCTCTGTGGATCTAATACCGTCCTTAATTTCTTTTGTTAGCCATGGTTGGGCCACTTTTCCTGTTGTGTTTCCTTTTTTGCGCCAGAGAGGAATGTGGAACTGTTACAATGCATAGATTCGTTCCTTAAATATTAGCCATTGCCCATTCACTGTCATGCCTTTTAATGAAGTTCCCCAATCTATCTTAGCCAACTCATGTCTCAAACCTTCATAGTTTCCTTTGTTTAGATTTAGGACCCTAGTTTCGGATTGGACTACTTCATTTTCCAACCTAAGGAAGAATTCTATCATGTTATGGTCACTGATATGGGGACAGTGTAGAGGGAGCTTTACTCTGTATCTAACCCCATACTGTACCTGTCCTGGGAGTGTTTGACGGGGACAGTGTAGAGGGAGCTTTACTCTGTATCTAACCCCGTGCTGTACCTGTCCTGGGAGTGTTTGACGGGGACCGTGTGGAGGGAGCTTTACTCTGTATCTAACCCCGTGCTGTACCTGTCCTGGTAGTGTTTGATGGAGACAGTGTAGAGGGAGCTTTACTCTGTATCTAACCCCGTGCTGTACCTGTCCTGGTAGTGTTTGATGGAGACAGTGTAGAGGGAGCTTTACTCTGTATCTAACCCCGTGCTGTACCTGTCCTGGGAGTGTTTGATGGGTACAGTGTAGAGGGAGCTTTACTCTGTATCTAACCCCGTGCTGTACCTGTCCTGGGAGTGTTTGGTGGGGACAGTATAGAGGAAGGTTTACTCTTTATCTATTTTCCTTTGTCTTCATGTGATGTCCCTCACCTGAGGGAACAGTTCATTGTTAATAAGAGATGATGAAGATTGGAACATTGTGTGTAGGGCTGAGTCTGTCACATGCAGTTCATTTACACTCTGCCTTGTCCCACAGGCGATAGGTCGATGATACAGCTATGTTATGAGGACTCAAATTGGCCCCTGCCTTTTACCCCTGAGCTACTCATGCCGCAAGTTAGTCACTCAGTTGTTGACACCTCCTTTCCAGAGCAAATGACAGAACAGGCAACAGCGCAGAGTGAGGTGAGTACACGAGAAATAAGTTGAGTGCCCATTGCTGTGTCACTACTAAGCATGCAGGATCCACAGCTCAGTCCTGCAGTGCTGAGTGGGTGGTGGGAGTCCTGCTGTGTAGCATCTGTATGGCCTCTCCTTTCTCTGTTGACCCCTAGCTACCCTCTCGCATATCACAGGAGTCAGCATTTGAAATGGACTCTTTTCATTGAATTCAGGGTTGTTACGGCACAACACAGGGTTACATTGGGTATACTGCACAGAAACAGGCCATTTGGCCCAACCAGCCCATGCTGCTATGGATGCTTCACTCGAGCCTCCTTCCATCTTTCCTCATCTAAACATATCAGTTGGGACTGTTTTCCTTGGAGAAGAGAACGTTGAGAGGAGATTTGATAGAGGTTTTCAAAATCATGAGGGGTCTGGACAGAGCAGACAGGGAGAAACAGTTCCCAGTGAGTGGAAGGTTTGAGAACCAGAGGGCACAGATTTAAAGTAATTGGCCAAAGAAGCAAAAGCGATATGAGGGGAAACTTTGTCACGCAGCGAGTGGTTAGGATCTGGAATGCGCTGCCTGAGAGTGTGGATGAGGCAGGTTCAATCGAGGCTTTCAAGAGGGAATTGGGTTATTATCTGAAATGGAAGAATGTGCAGGGTTATAGGGGGAGAAAGCAGAGGAATGGCGTTGGGTGAATTGCTCATTCAGAGAGCTAGCGTAGATATATTGGGCCAAACCTCTTCTGTGTTGTAACCATTCTGTGTTTCTGTAATATGGACACTGTTAAGACCACAGCCGGTGTTAATTGCTGTGCCAACCAAATCCCAGAGGGAAACTTGGCTTATGGGCCACAACATTTTTTTTTGTATTCTGAAAAATGAGAAGAAGATGTACCGATCTCAGCAGCAAGAGGTCCAATAACACTTCTGGGACTTTAAAAATGAGAAGTAAAAGTTTACAAGAATAAAAGAAAACTTAAGCACACAAGGTTACAGGTGCACAATTAAGGTTAATCTTACAAACATTCCTTCCAAAAAGACTTCACTTGGTCAAACCCACAAGTGAACTTCTTCCAGGCAACACTCCCTTATAGATATTTAACTACACAAAACCCAATGTTATTACCCAAGGCAATGCTGTAGCTTCAATAAAGACCTACCACATGACCTGTAACTCACTTCCACTCAGCTGTGGAATCCAAATTTCAGAATAAAACTGCTTTTAGCAGCCCGACACTTTTCTGGCTTGACTGGATGGGTGCTTCGAAGAACATCTCCTTCCAGCCAAGAGCTAACAGCTCCCAACTCAGCTTCAGATGCTCATCTCACAGCTCAAACAGCAGATTCAGCTATATCTTATTCCAAACACCCACAAATGCAAACACAAGTTACTTAAACTATCTTATATCCTTCTATAAACTATCTTATATGCTTCAGTATATGAGGAGTTGTGAATGACACTGAACACTGTGCAGTCATCAGCCAACATCCCCAGGCCTGACCTTACGATAGGTGGGAGGTCAGAATTGATGGAGTCAGCGGGTGGAGGAGGAGGAATAAAATCACCAGCGGTGACTGGAATCAGTGAAAGACCAGCCTTGGGGCAGCCCTAAGGTCAGTACCACAGAGGCTTCAAGCCTCACTCCAGAGATACGAGCCCTATAATCCAGGCTGACACTCCCAGTGCAGTTCTTCGGGCGCTCTATATTATCACTGGGTCAGTACTGAGGGAGCGCTATGCTGTCAGAGGGTCAGTACTGAGGGTATACTGCACTGTTGGAGGGTCACTACTGAGGGAGTGCTGTATTTTCAGAGGGTCATTACTGAGGGAGTGCTGCACTGTCAGAGGGTCAGCACCGATGGAGTTCTACACTGTCAGAAGGTCAGTGCTGAGGGAGAGCTGCACTTTCAGAGGGTCAGTACTGATGGAGTTCTACACTGTCAGAGGGTCAGTGCTGAGGGAGAGCTGCACTTTCAGAGGGTCAGTACTGATGGAGTTCTGCACTGTCAGATGGTCAGCACCATGGAGTTCTACACTGTCAGAGGGTCAGTGCTGAGGGAGTGCTGCACTGTCAGAGGGTCAGTACTGGGGGAGTGCTGCACTGTCAGAATGTCAATACTGAGGGAGTGCTGCACTGTCAGAGGGTCAGTACTGAGGGAGTGCTGCACTGTCAGAGGGTCAGTACTGAGGGAATGCTGCACTATCAGAGGTCAGCACTGAGGGAGTGCTGCACTGTGAGAGGGTCAGGACTGAGGGAGCGCTACACTGTCAGAGTGTCAGTACTGAGGGAGTGCTGCACTGTCAGAGGGTCAGTACTGTGGGAGTGCTGCACTGTCAGAGGTTCAGTACTGAGGGTGTGCTGCACTGTCAGAGGGTCAGTACTGAGGGAGTGCTGCACTGTCAGAGGGTCAGTACTGAGGGAGCGCTACACTGTCAGAGTGTCAGTACTGAGGGAGTGCTGCACTGTCAGAGGGTCAGCACCGATGGAGTTCTACACTGTCAGAGGGTCAGTGCTGAGGGAGTGCTGCACTGTCAGAGGGTCAGTACTGGGGGAGTGCTGCACTGTCAGAGGGTCAGTACTGAGGGAGTGCTGCACTGTCAGAGGGTCAGTACTGAGGGAGTGCTGCACTGTCAGAGGGTCAGTACTGTGGGAGTGCTGCACTGTCAGAGGTCAGCACTGAGGGAGTGCTGCACTGTGAGAGGGTCAGTACTGAGGGAGCGCTACACTGTCAGAGTGTCCGTACTGAGGGAGTGCTGCAGTGCCAGAGGGTCAGTACTGAGGGAGTGCTGAACTGTCAGAGGGTCAGTACTGAGGGAGTGCTGCACTGTCAGAGGGTCAGTACTGAGGGAGTGCTGCTGTGCCAGAGGATCCTGGCCAATATTTTTCCCTGAATCAGAAGCACTGAGAGGTGATCTGGTAATTTATCTCAGTGGGTCTCAAATTCCTTCGCTTGAAGGGCCCGTTTTTGGATAGATTAACAATTGGAAATCCCCATCTGAATTGTAATAATCTATAACATTCATAATGTGAAAGTGCTGTGTATGAAGAGCTTATTCAACATGCTTTTAAGAAAACAGTTGTTTACTTCAGTGAGATACGTGAGCCTGTGTTTAATCACACAGTAATACATAAATATTGAAAAGAAACTCCTTTCTCTTGAAAGGCTGAATTTACCAGGCACCCGTCGGCAGCCTTGTTATCTGTGGTTTACCTGGTGAATGACCTCTTGCCCTCAGTACCTGTCACTGCCTCACTGCCCACTCCCCGCTGCACTGGCCCACCCAACACCGCACAACTGGTGATCACAGTCTGCTCCACCCTCCAGCTCCTGCTCAGTTCTTTTGCAGATGTCTTTGAAAGTCCCCACAGATGCCCAGGGGGTTCACTGACTCTAGTTTGAAAATCACTGCTTTATTTTGTTGCTGTTTGTGGGATCTTGCTGTGTGCAAAATGGCTGCTGCATTTCCTACATTACAGCAGCGACCACACTTCAAAAAAGTGCGTCATTAGTTGTAAAGCGTATTAGATCATCCTGAGTTTGTAGAAGACCATTGCTGTCCTTCCTTCCCTCACTCCCTCCTTCCTTCCCTCCCTCCCTCACTCCCTCCCTCCTTCCCTCCCTCACTCCCTCCTTCCTTCCTTCCCTCCCTCCCTCCCTTCTTCCCTCCCTCCCTCCCTCCCTCCTTCCTTCCCTCCCTCACTCCCTCCTTCCCTCCCTCCCTCACTCCCTCCTTCCTTCCCTCCCTCCCTCCTTCCATCCCTCCCTCCCTCCCTCCTTCCCTCTCTCCCTCCCTCCCTCATTCCTTCCTTCCCTCACTCCCTCATCCCTTCCTTCCCTCCCTCCCTTCCTCCTTCCCTCCCTCCCTCACTCCTTCCCTTCCTTCCCTCCCTCCCTCACTCCTTCCCTTCCTTCCCTCCCTCCCTCCCTCCTTCCCTCCCTCCCTCACTCCCTCCTCCCTTCCCTCCCTCCCTCCATCCTTCCCTCCCTCACTCCCTCCTTCCTTCCCTCCCTCCCCTCCCTCCCTCCTTCCTTCCCTCCCTCCCCTCCCTCCCTCCCTCCTTCTTCTTTCATTTTCTTTCTTCTCTCTGGTGTCATCATTGATGGAGCGCCAATGATGGGAATTATTTGTTTAATGCTGTCCTCTTTCCTGCCTGTCAGAGTTTGGTAAAGTCGGCTGTGGAGGAGATCCCGGATGTCGGGAGTGTAACGGCATCAACTGAAGACTTTAGAAAGCAATTGCACATCAGCCGAGCAGCAATCTCTGTGCAACATTCGCAACATCCGGTTGACGTGAATTTGGCAGAGGCAGACAGTGTAGAGCTAGTGAGAAGAGGTAGGAACTGCCTGTGTGAAAAGATGCCTTTTGCCATCTTAGCAGTCACATGATGCAACGATAATGGAGTTACTGACCAATCACAGTGACCAACCTTTATTCATGAGTCCACAACAGACCCAGACATGAGGTGAGGAAAGCCCCTAGTGTTGAAGAACTTGGGGAACCATAGGTACAAAGTCCCTTGTTCCTTCCCAGCCCGCTCCACTCACCACACGTCACCTCTCAAATTACCTCCGACACCAGCAAAATCTCAGCCCTGGCTGAGTCGGTTTCATTCTCGCTTCAGTCAGAAGGTTATTACCGAAACATCAAAGCCGTACTGACAGTCCCCAGTGCAGTACCGTGGGGGTGCTGCACTGTCGGGAGGTGGCGGAGGTGGGGGGGCATCATCTCTCCGATGATTGCCTGCCCTCTTAGGTGGACATAAAAGACTGCCTTTAACAAGAGCAGGGCAGTCTTTCTGTTCAGACATCAATATTTCCCTGCCACCAACCTCATCAAAAAACATCTCATTGATTTTTTAAAATGTATTCGTTCATAGGATGTGGGCGTTGTTGGCCAGGCCAACATTTATTGCCCATCCCTAAATTGCCCTTGTCCAGAGGGCATTTTTTAGAGTCAACCATATTGTGTGGGTCTGGAGTTACATGTTTGTGTTACAATTTTCAGATTGCTTACACATTTTCTACATTATCATGGTGACTAAAAGTGCACAGTTGGCTGTAAAAGTCTTTTGGATGTCCTGAAGATGTAAACACATTCACACATGCACGTTGACACATGTATACAACCACATATTAACACATTCATGCATTAAACATTGCGTGTTTCATAGGCCAAGTATAGCAACCTTTATATTCAATTCATGCTGTACATCAAACACTCCCAGGTCAGGTACAGCACAGGGTTAGATACAGAGTAAAGCTCCCTCTACACAGTCCCCATCAAACACTCCCAGGACAGGTACAGCACGGGGTTAGATACAGAGTAAAGCTCCCTCTACACTGTCTCCATCAAACACTCCCAGGACGGGTACAGCACGGGGTTAGATACAGAGTAAAACTCCCTCTACACTGTCCCCATCAAACACTCCCAGGACAGGTACAGCACGGGGTTAGATACAGAGTAAAGCTCCTTCTACACTGTCCCCATCAAACACTCCCAGGACAGGTACAGCACGGGGTTAGATACAGAGTAAAGCTCCCTCTACACTGTCCCCAACAAACATTCCCAGGACAGGTACAGCACGGGGTTAGATACAGAGTAAAGCTCCCTCTACACTGTCCCCAACAAACATTCCCAGGACAGGTACAGCACGGGGTTAGATACAGAGTAAAGCTCCCTCTACACTGTCTCCATCAAACACTCCCAGGACAGGTACAGCACGAGGTTTTTTGGTTGTGCTGATTGTGCTCTACAGTAAAAAGGGAGTAAGGACATTTGACGGAGGTGTTAGACCTGTTGTGCTGGACATACATCCTACATTGGATATCTCACTCACCGCTGTGACTCTGAGCTCTGATTTGTTTTCTCTCCGGCAGGTTTGAAACTTGATCGTTTTTTACTGCGACAGAAGAGAAAGGTCGTGAGAATGGTATATTTCAGCCTGGTGATGGGGAATGTGCTCATTGTCCATGCCATCTTCAGCTAACATCTGGGCACAGGCAGGCACTTCCCTTTGGAAATTTGTCAGCCATGACTCAGTGCCTCTCACTGCCCATCTCTGAGTTGGAAACCGTGGGTTCACACCCGCTTCATCCAGCCTCACACCCAGTGAATCACTGAGGGAGTGCTGCACTGTCAGAGGGTCAGTACTGAGGGAGTGCTGCACTGTCGGAGGGTCAGTACTGAGGGAGTGCTGCACTGTCGGAGGGTCAGTACTGAGGGAGTGCTGCACTGTCAGAGGGTCAGTACTGAGGGAGTGCTGCACTGTCAGAGGGTCAGTACTGAGGGAGTGCTGCACTGTCGGAGGGTCAGTACTGAGGGAGTGCTGCACTGTCAGAGGGTCTGTACTGAGGGAGTGCTGCACTGTCGGAGGGTCAGTACTGAGGGAGTGCTGCACTGTGAGAGGGTCAGTACTGAGGGAGTGCTGCACTGTCAGAGCGTCAGTACTGAGGGAGTGCTGCACTGTCAGAGGGTCAGTACTGAGGGAGTGCTGCACTGTCAGAGGGTCAGTACTGAGGGAGTGCTGCACTGTCAGAGGGTCAGTACTGTGGGAGTTCTGCACTGTCAGAGGGTCAGTACTGTGGGAGTTCTGCACTGTTGCAGTGTCAGTACTGAGGGAGTGCTGCACTGTCAGAGGGTCAGTACTGGGGGAGTGCTGCACTGTCAGAGGGTCAGTACTGGGGAGTGCTGCACTGTCAGAGGGTCAGTACTGAAGGAGTGCTGCACTGTCAGAGGGTCAGTACTGGGGGAGTGCTGCACTGTCAGAGGGTCAGTACTGGGGGAGTGCTGCACTGTCAGAGGGTCAGTACTGAGGGAGTGCTGCACTGCCAGAGAGTCAGTACTGGGGGAGTGCTGCACTGTCAGAGAGTCAGTACTAAGGGAGTGCTGCACTGTTGGAGGGACAGTACTAAGGGAGTGCTGCACTGTTGGAGGGACAGTCCTTCACCTTGGTGTCCATGTGTCAGTGACCCCATGGGTGAGGAAATAATTAGTGTTGATCAGCACCCCGCAAAGCTTAAATCAGAGGGAGAAAGATCATTTTTATAAATAAAATAACCTTACACAATTAGGTTGACAATTTTTTTTCAAATGGAGGGTTCTCATCTCACCCTTCTGTTGAATGCTGCTGGCACACATTGCTGATGGAGTGCCAACGCATCTGCCAATATGGCAGGCAGAGCACTTCCTAGATGCCATTTTGGGTCCTTTTGGAGCCCAGTTGTCATCTGACAGGAGGGATATGGAGGGAGCACAGGAGGTGGTGTTGAGGTAGGAGAGCAGCCATGATCTTGTTGAGTGGTGGGGCAGGGTTGAGGAGCTGAATGGCCCCCTCCTGACCCTCTTGTGTTCTTTAGAGGAATGGGTGTCATGAGGCCCAGTTTTCAGGCGCGGAGTTTCTGGTAAATTCTCCCCCAAGAACATTTTTTTTTTTTCATTTCTATCTATTTTTGTTCTCTCTGTGCTGCAGTTCAAAGGAGCATCGCTCCTCCGGTAACCAGCTGCTTTAGAGGTGCCATCCCACCCCCGCCAAACACCCCAGGGATTCAACTTAACCCTCCCCTCTCCACCCTCCTACCCAGTGAGAGGAGCTGCAGTCTCTATTTGGGATTCCCAACGAGCTAGGAGGGGTATAGGTCTCAAATTTGTACCTCCCAATGTTGCCCATTGAATGCGGAAACAGCAGATGAGCAACTTGAGGGGGGGGGCAGCCATTTACCTTCCCCTTCCCCCCCCCCCAATCCCTGCCGTACCCTCACCCTACCTCTGCTCCCTCCTGAATCGCGGCCGTCCGATGGAGAGGGGGAGAAATTGAACAGGGTTGTTTGTGTGTGTGGCGGGTGGGGGGAGGGTTGGGCGATGGGTCATAGGAAAGAAAATGACTGAGTACAATGGAATGGAAAGGTTCAGCATTTTTATTCTCGCCTATTGTTTAGCGAGGAATAGTTGAGCAGCCGATCATCCTGGATATTTATGAGAACAAGGATATTCTCCATAGCAGGAAAAGGAAACAGAGAAAATGCTCGAATGGGAAAGTAAAATTCCCCTCGTTCACCAAGGTAAAGTGAGAACAGTGGGAGAGTCACAGCTTCTGGGTGGGGGGTGGGTGGGTCATGGCTCCAGTGTAAGTGTCTGTCCCATCGTCTCAGTCACTGAGCCAAGAGCTTGGCTACAATATTACATAAGAACATACGAATTAGGAGCAGGAGTTGACCACTCGGCCCCTCGAGCCTGCTCCACCATCAGCCGCGATTCTTGCTGAGCTATGTTGGTTAAACCTTGACCTTACCTCATGTGGGCCTCACCATTCCCATCGTATAATCGTAGACAAAGCCATCTCTGATCGCTCCCCTTGTATCACTCCACCCACACCCACCTTCCTCACCCCAACGCTACCTCCTTCTATACTCATCCTTGGAAGAATCTCTCTCCCGGTTCACTTACCTCAGCACTTTCAAAAATTCCACAAGTGTCTATCATTTAGCTCCCTGTTTGCCACAAAATTTCGGCAGCTACCAATCTGCTCAATCTCATCCTCATCTCCATCTCCATCTTCAATGCCCTAGACTCCATTAAAACTATTACTCTCCCTCACTCTGACCATCCCCCCCTATATGTTTGAATCCCTCCGATCAAGCTTTCGCCCCTGCCACAGGATTGAAACAGCTCTTATTAAAATCATAAATGACATTCTATGTACTGGTGACAAAGAGAAGCTGTTCCTCCTTATCCCTCTCTACAGCTTTTCATGTGCTTAGTCCTCCTCCAACAGCATCCACCACCCAGCTGGCTGGGACTGCTGTCGCCTGGTTCCATTCTTATCACTCTCGTTGTATCCCCATCAATGACTTCTCTTCCTGCTCCTGCCTCTGGTCACCCCCGAGGATCTATCCTTGGCCACCTCCCCCACCCCCCTCCTATTTCTGATCTATGTGCTGTCCCGCGGTGACATCATCGTCAGAAAACACAGTGTTAGTTTGTACCCAGCTCTGCCTCACCACTACCATGTCTAAATTCCCAGACTGCTTATCTGACATCCAGTACTGGATGAGCAGAAATTTCCTCCAACTAAATATTGGGAAGACTGAAGCTATTGTTTTCTATCCCTGCTCCAAACGCTGTTCCCGACCCATCCCTCTTCCTGGCAACTCCCTGAGGCTGTACCAGACTGCTTGCAACCCTGGTGCCATACTTCAACCTGTACTGGGCCTCCAAACACATATCTGCACCGTCACTGAGACCCGCCTATTTCCATCTCCATAACATCGCCCCATTCACCCCTCCCCAGCCTCATCCTTGTTTTCAGGCCTCTCCACGGCCACATCCCCTCCCTCATAACCTCCTCCAGTCCTATAACTCTCCAAGATCTCTGCACCCCTTTAATCCTGGCCTCTTGAACATCCTCAATTTTAATCGCTCCACCATTGTGGCGGTGCCTTCAACTGCTTCAGCCTCAAGCTCTGGAATTCCCTCGCTTAACCTCCCTGACTCTCAACACCCTCTCCCCCTTCTAAGGTGGACCTTAAAACCTCTGAGCAAGCTCCCGATTATCTCCTTATGTGGCATCCATGTTAAATTGCTCCTCCGAACTGCCTCAGGATGTTTTCTCTACGTGATAGGTGCAATAGAAATGCATTGTGTTTTATACAGTAGACTGACTGAATGAATTCCGTTCACTCCTCAGAAATCTAGGAAAACATCGTCAGAGTCAGGTGAGCACAGCCTTCAGTAACACTACTATCCTGTATTTGGACGTGTGGGAGAGAGTGGAGCAATGGAGTTTTCATCTCAGGGATGGTGGGTACATGTCCACGTCAGGGTGAAAGGGTGAAGATCAAACTGAAATGTGTTTGAGAACATGCAGGCAAAGCTGAGAATGGTTTCTCCTTTCAGGCAAAGTTGGCAGCTGTCATTTAGGTAGAGAATGGGCATAAAATGGGGTTGGGTTAAATCCCACTGATGGGGGCAGTGTAAAGGGAGCTTTACTCTGTATCTAACCCATAGGGAGGAGGATCAGCAGGTGCACAATCCATCCAGGCGACTCCGAGTGTCCAGCCCATCCGAATCCCCTCTTCCTGTGACCCCAGCGGCTCCAGCTCCACAGGCCGAGGAGGGGTCCACTGCCACACAGCAGGACCCCGAAAGCAGGCCGGGGCCCTCCAGGTCTTGGCCCTCCAGAGGATGCCCGCCAAAGTCATCACAGACAGGGCGTCACAGTCAGCAGGCTGCCCCCACCTCCACTGTGGATGTCCGGGGAGCACCAAGACGTAGCGGCAGGGTTAGGAAGGTTAAGAAGAATTAATTGCACAGTCTCGGTATGTTAATCACTTGTACATAATGTGCACTATTGTCAATAAACTCCCAAGAATGTCTCCCTGTCTGTGGCTTCTTGTTCTGATGAACAGTGTTCTTGTCACTCAGATGTGAAACCTTTCTGCACAAGATAAAGGCAGGTGTCTCAGTCCAGGGCCTCTTCCCTGTGTCTGTGCAGCCTTCAGACCACAGTGATGGTCCAGCCTCACACTCCCTGGACACATTACTGATGCCTGCACCTCGGCTGTGCTGGTCAGAATGTAGTGGGCAGGCGCCACAGAGTTCCCTCATTCTCTCTGTGTGCTCTCAGCCCCTTTAAGGTGGGGCTGGCCCCCATCTCACCAGCATCTGTGACCAGTGACGCTGTGCTCCTGAAGGGCTCAGGTGCTGAAGGCGGACAAAGGATCAGAAGCATCTAAAGTTTCATGGCTGCGTCTCCATGATATGATCCTGATCACAGAACACAAGCGAGCTGCCCTCGGCCAGGCAGGAGTCAGACATTCTCAGAGGCTATGTGAAGATCTATGGAGCATCCTCACTGCACATTGTCATCATCCTCCTGCAATCGAGTGACTATTAGGGCCTCCACTGAGTCTCCATGACAGGAGCATTCTCACAGAGGGTATGTGCACTGCCATAAGCCAGACTGGAGTCAAACATTCACAGATGCAATGTGAGGATCTATGGTGTCTCCTCACTGCATGTCATCATCATCCTCCACAAATCTGGCAGCTATGAGGGCCTCCTGAGCGCCTGCCTCATCTGGACAGTGTGAGGGCCTCATTTACGTTATCGTCGCCTTCGAGAACCCCCTCACCCTCATCACCGTCAGCGTCCTCCTCATTGGAGGAGACCTCCAGCTCTTCCATCTGCTCCTCAGCCAGCTCCTCTCCCCGGTGCAGCGCCAGGTTGTAAAGGGTGCAGCAGGTGGTGACGATGTGTGACACCCTCTGTCAGCATCCCGATGGTTTGCTCCACCAAGTTGCGAGCTGCTGCATGAGCCTCATTATAGCGTCGCTCTGCTGCAGTCTGAGGCCGCCACACGGGTGTCATCAGCCACGGCCTCTGTGGGTAGCTCTTGTCCCCGAGGAGCCAACCCTGCAGCTTCTGTGGACCCTGGAAAACTCCAGGGATCTGTGACTGTCTGAGGGTGTAGGAGTCGTGGACACTCCCTGGAAACCGTGCGCAGACCTGCAGGATGTGTTTCTGGTGGTCGCACACCAGCTGCACATTCAGTGGGCAGGCCTGATACTGATACGCTGATGTATTACAGTGAGGTTCCCGGTGTCCGATGGTGGGAGATGCAGCCACGATCAGTGAGCTGAGCGGACGATCGCGAACAGGTTTCACGCCATCATGAAACCAATTGCGCCATATTTTCTGCTCACGCCACCGAACCTGCCGGATGCCAGCGGGCACTGGAAAACCCAGCCACTGTTATTCTCACAGCAATAGAGCTGCGAAACAAGGTGACAATGGCCGGATACTCTGTTTTACAGTAACTTGGCCAGGACAACAGGGAGAACAGTCCTGCCCTTCTGGCCATGGGAGCTTTTACACCCACAGAGAGGTTTAATGTTTCATGCGAAAGATAGCACTTTTCACTGTGCAGCACTCCCTCAGTACTGGCACCAGGAGAGTGTCAGCCTGGGTTATGGACTGCGGCTGATGCACAGGGTAGAGGATGGACCCCACACTGAGAATCCAGCTTTGCCCAGCGATGAGTGTGTGGTTTCACTGGGAAGGAGATGCCTTTACTGCTTCAACCTGGGTCTACAGATGCTCAGAGGGGCTAGGTTGAGTATCTTCCTGTGTGGGAGCGTAGTTTGATAAATACTTGAAGGGAAAGAATTTGCAGGAAAAAGCAGTGGGAAATGGGACTATTTGGATCGTTCTATCAAAGAGCCGACACAGGCAGGGTGGGCCGAATGGTCTGCTTCTGTGCTGCAAGGTCCAATGATTCCTTAGTGTTCATTGACTCTGGAACATTCAGCATAATCTGCAATGCTCAGTCACCATAATGCTGACCAGGAATTTGTTCTTTTTCTCTCAGTTAATATAGAAACGAAGAGTTCAAATCTGCACACGGAAGATAAATGTCTTGAACCGGTAAGAATCCAGGTGTGTCATTCAGTGAGGAATCATAAAGAGAGACAGTGAGAAGAAAGAAGGAAGAAACTTACTTTAATATTAGCACCGTCATATCACAGTGTAAAGGCACCCTTACTCTGTATCTAACCCCGTGCTGTACCTGTCCTGGGAGTGTTTGATGGGGACAGTGTAGAGGGAGCTTTACTCTGTATCTAACCCCGTGCTGTACCTGTCCTGGGAGTGTTTGATGGGGACAGTGTAAAGGGAGCTTTACTCTGTATCTAACCCCGTGCTGTACCTGTCCTGGGAGTGTTTGATGGGGACAGTGTAGAGGGAGCTTTACTCTCTAACCCCGTGCTGTACCTGTCCTGGGAGTGTTTGATGGGGACAGTGTAGAAGGAGCTTTACTCTGTATCTAATCTTGTGCTGTACCTGTCCTGGGAGTGTTTGATGGGGACAGTGTAGAAGGAGCTTTACTCTGTATCTAATCTTGTGCTGTACCTGTCCTGGGAGTGTTTGATGGGGACAGTGTAGAGAGAGCTTTACTCTGTATCTAACCCCGTGCTGTACCTGTCCTGGGAGTGTTTGATGGGGACAGTGTAGAGAGAGCTTTACTCTGTATCTAACCCCGTGCTGTACCTGTCCTGGGAGTGTTTGATGGGGACAGTGTAGAGAGAGCTTTACTCTGTATCTAACCCTGTGCTGTACCTGTCTTGGGAGTGTTTTATGGGGACAGTGTAGAGGAAGCTTTACTCTGTATCTAACCCCGTGCTGTACCTGTCCTGGGAGTGTTTGATGGGGCAGTGTAGAGGGAGCTATACTCTGTATCTAACCCCGTGCTGTACCTGCCCTGGGAGTGTTTGATGGGGACAGTGTAGAGGGAGCTTTACTCTGTATCTAACCCCGTACTGTACCTGTCCTGGGAGTGTTTGATGGGGACAGTGTAGAGGGAGCTTTACTCTGTATCTAACCCCGTGCTGTACCTGTCCTGGGAGTGTTTGATGGGACACTTGATGAAAATGCCCTATTCTCGAGCACTGACATCCTTTCCATTGACTGGGATGAAATGCTGTTGGCGCAGAGTGATAGTTTTGAGCACCTGCTGCTTTTTGTGCCCTGTGTAAATATTCCTCTTCCTTTCTACAGGAACGGAGAGGACAACAAATGTGAGTGTGTTTTACAACAATGAGCTGTGCTGCATGAGTCGGGACTCTGAAAAAAGAATTATTTTGCATTTACGTCGCCTCTTTTGCAACTGAGATTCCCTCCCCCAACCACTTTCAAAATGTTTACAGCCACTGAAGTACTTTGTGAAATGTAGTCACTGTTGTAATGTAGGAAACCCGGCAGCCAGTCTGCGCACAGCAAGATCCCACAAACAGCAATGTGTTAATGAGCAGATAATCTGATTTTTGTGATGTTGGTTTAGGGATCAATATCAACCCTGGACACGGGGGAGAACTCCCCCTTGCTCTTCTTCAACATAGTGCCATGGGATCTGTTGCATCCGCCCGACCAGGCAGACAGTTTAACGTCCCACACAAAAGCCGGCAGCTCCCACAATTTCTCTCTCTCCTCCCCTGATACTTGGTGAGGTTTGCTGGCTGAGCAATCCTCGCAGTACCTCCCTGTGTCAGCGAGTTGCTGAAGGGCACGTGTAGAATCGCTGTCTGTTCCAGCACAGAAACAGCTCATTCAGCCCAGCGAGCTCTGCCAATTTTCTGCACAAACCACCCCATCCAATCTCACTCAGGCAGTACTGAGGGAGAGCCGCACTGTCGGAGGGTCAGTGCTGAGGGAGTGCCGCACTGTCAGAGGGTCAGTACTAAGGGAGTGCTGCACTGTCAGAGGGTCAGTACTGAGGGAGTGCTGCACTGTCAGAGGGTCAGTACTGAGGGAGCGCTGCACTGTCGGAGGGTCAGTACTGAGGGAGTGCTGCACTGTCGGAGGGTCAGTATTGAGGGAGAGCTGCACTGTCGGAGAGTCAGTACTGAGGGAGTGCTGCACTGTTGGAGAGTCAGTACCGAGGGAGTGCTGCACTGTCAGAGGGTCAGTACTGAGGGAGTGCGGCACTGTCAGAGGGTCAGTACTGAGGCAGAGCTGCACTGTCGGAGGGTCAGTACTGAGGGAGTGCTGCACTGTTGGAGGGTCAGTACTAAGGGAGTGCTGCACTGTCGGAGGGTCAGTACTAAGGGAGTGCTGCACTGTCAGAGTGTCAGTACTGAGGGAGTGCTGCACTGTCAGAGGGTCAGTACTGAGGGAGTGCTGCACTGTCAGAGGGACAGTACTGAGGGAGTGCTGCACTGTCGGAGAGTCAGTACTGAGGGAGTGCTGCACTGTCGGAGAGTCAGTACCGAGGGAGTGCTGCTCTGCTCACTCTGAGTGCTGCTGACAAACAAACCCACAGTCAGTTTTCACAAGAAGCTTTTTTGCCTCACCAGGAGCTATGAGCGACGAGGCAGAAAATTCCCTCTTTCTAAATGCTGTGTAGTTTGGGATTTCCTTGTCGAGACTGTTTGCCTCCTTTACCTCCTGTGGCTAATGGCAGCTCAGCAGCAGTTGCTGATGCCCCACACCAGGTGGCGGTGCCCTTCAGTATATAGTGGATATTGTCCGTGTTACACTGGCTGTGCTCTATTGCTGCTCAGGAACAAGGGGTCGCTGTTTGGCTGTGACTGACGACACCTTAAAGAAACTGTTGACAGCAGAATAAAGCAGCTGCACAAGAGTATACCCGACAACCCAGGCTGATGTATGTCTGCAGACCACTGATCCTCAAGGTTGATCACAGATGTGTTCCACACTCCACCCTGAGTTACCCCAGCGAATCCCCCACATTCACTTCGGCCAATCGATTACAATCTTGAAAAGCAGTCACTGTGTCAGTCAGGAAATGTGGCAGCCAATTCACGCAGAGCAAGATCCCACGAACAGCAATATGATAATGAGGTGATTGTTTTTTTTTCTCAGCGATGTTGTTTGAATGAGAAATGTCGGCCCCAGAACGCAGGGGAGAAACTCCAGCCCCACCCTCTGTCTTCATTCAATTAGTGACTGGGGGATCTTTAACATCCCACCTGAGAGAGCAGACAGGGCCTTGATTTAATGTCTCATCCAAAGAATCATACCCTCGACACAGCAACATTCCCTCAGTACTGACCCTCTGACAGTGCAGCACTCCCTCAGTACTGACCCTCTGACAGTGCAGCACTCCCTCAGTACTGACCCTCTGACAGTGCAGCACTCCCTCAGTACTGACCCTCCGACAGTGCAGCACTCCCTCAGTACAGACCCTCCAACAATGCAGCACTCCCTCAGTACTGACCCTCTGACAGTGCAGCACTCCCTCAGTACTGACCCTCTGACAGTGCAGCACTCCCTCAGTACTGACCCTCTGACAATGCAGCACTCCCTCAGTACTGACCCTCTGACAGTGCAGCACTCCCTCAGTACTGACCCTCTGACAGTGCAGCACTCCCTCAGTACTGACCCTCTGACAGTGCAGCACTCCCTCAGTACTGACCCTCTGACAATGCAGCACTCCCTCCGTACTGACCCTCTGACAGTGCAGCGCTCCCTCAGTACTGACCCTCTGACAGTGCAGCACTCCCTCAGTACTGACCCTCTGACAGTGTAGCACTCCCTCAGTACTGACCCTCTGACAGTGCAGCACTCCCTCAGTACTGACCCTCTGACAGTGCAGCACTCCCTCAGTACTGACGCTCTGACAGTGCAGCTCTCCCTCAGTACTGACCCTCCGACAGTGCAGCACTCCCTCAGTACTGACCCTCTGACAGTGCAGCACTCCCTCAGTACTGACCCTCTGATAGTGCAGCACTCCCTCAGTCCTGACGCTCTGACAGTGCAGCACTCCCTCAGTACTGACCCTCTGACAGTGCAGCACTCCCTCAGTACTGACCCTCTGACAGTGCAGCACTCCCTCAGTACTGACCCTCTGATAGTGCAGCACTCCCTCAGTACTGACCCTCTGACAGTGCAGCACTCCCTCAGTACTGACCCTCTGACAGTGCAGCTCTCCCTCAGTACTGACCCTCTGACAGTGCAGCACTCCCTCAGTACTGACCCTCTGACAGTGCAGCACTCCCTCAGTACTGACCCTCTGACAGTGCAGCTCTCCCTCAGTACTGACCCTCTGACAGTGCAGCACTCCCTCAGTACTGACCCTCTGACAGTGCAGCACTCCCTCAGTACTGACCCTCTGACAGTGCAGCACTCCCTCAGTACTGACCCTCTGACAGTGCAGCACTCCCTCAGTACTGATACTCTGACAGTGCAGCACTCCCTCAGTACTGACCCTCTGACAGTGCAGCGCTCCCTCAGTACTGACCCTCTGACACTGCAGCGCTCCCTCAGTACTGACCCTCTGACAATGCAGCACTCCCTCAGTACTGACCCTCTGACAGTGCAGCGCTCCCTCAGTACTGACCCTCTGACAGTGCAGCACTCCCTCAGTACTGACCCTCTGACAGTGCAGCACTCCCTCAGTACTGACCCTCTGACAGTGCAGCGCTCCCTCAGTACTGACCCTCTGACAGTGCAGCACTCCCTCAGTCCTGACCCTCTGACAGTGCAGCACTCCCTCAGTACTGACCCTCTGATAGTGCAGCACTCCCTCAGTACTGACCCTCTGACAGTGCAGCACTCCCTCAGTACGGCACTAGGAGTGTCAGCCTGGCTGATATGCTCAATTCTCTGACATGGTTCTTGAACCTCTGACTCTGGGAGGAGATTGCCACCCACTGAGACAAAGTTGGCACCGCTCCACGAGAGTCGGTGGTATCCTTGTTGTGAGCTGGTGCCAGGCATGTGTGAGAGAGCAGGTGTAGCTCAATCCCAAATAAAATATACCCTCAGCAACATTCCATGTCAAACACATCTTTCAAAAGCAGACTTTAATTTAAATAAGCCACACATCATAACAGAATTCCAGGCTCAGCATCAATATGGTGGTGTAAATAGAGAGTCTTTCTCTACATCAACTTGTGAAATCTGAGACCATTTTGAGCCCATGTCAATGATACTTCTTAAACTTCACCCAGGTGCCTGCCATGACTCAGAGGGTGGCATTCTCTCTCTCTCTTGCCTGCAGGCCAGGAGGATGTGGGTTCAATCCCCACGCCAGGAACTTGAGCACGAAATTCAGGCCCTCGCTCCTTGTGCTGTACTGAGGGAGTGCTGCAGTGCCGGAGACGCTGTCTTTCAGATATGACATTAAACCGAGGCATTCTCAGGTACAGATCCCATGGCCACTATTTCGCAGGGGAGCATGGGAGCTCTCCGCTATGTCCTGGGCCAATATTTATCCTTCAGTCAACCTCAGTAAGAAGCAGATTATTTATATGCAATGTTTTCCTCTTTAATAATCCAGCCTGACACATCAGAACAGCGTTCCAGTGATTTAACCTTTTCCTGTTCTGGGAATCACAGTTCAACAATGTAGAATCAAAGAATGAATAATGCACGGAGAAGGCCATTCGTCCTGTCATATCTGTGCTGGCTCCCTGAGGGAGCAATTTACCTGATTCCAAGCCCCCGTCTTCTCCCCGTAGCCCTGAACATTCTCCCGTTTCAGATAATAATCCAACTCCCTCTTGAATGCCTCGATTGACCCTGCCTCCACCACACTGTCATGGACCCCAGTGAGAGTCAGCACCTTTAGGAGAGGAGGGGGACCCTGTACCCCAGTGAGAGTCAGCACCTTTAGGAGAGGAGGGGGACCCTGTACCCCAGTGAGAGTCAGCACCTTCAGGAGAGGAGGGGGACTCTGTACCCCAGTGAGAGTCAGCACCTTCAGGAGAGGAGGGGGACCCTGTACCCCAGTGAGAGTCAGCACCTTCAGGACAGGAGGGGACCTGTACCCCAGGGAGAGTCAGCACCTTCAGGAGAGGAGGGGGACCTGTACCCCAGTGAGAGTCAGCACCTTCAGGACAGGAGGGGACCTGTACCCCAGTGAGAGTCAGCACCTTCAGGAGAGGAGGGGGACCTGTACCCCAATGAGAGTCAGCACCTTCAGGAGAGGAGGGGGACCCTGTACCCCAGTGAGAGTCAGCACCTTCAGGAGAGGAGGGGGACCCTGTATCCCAGTGAGAGTCAGCACCTTCAGGACAGGAGGGGACCTGTACCCCAGTGAGAGTCAGCACCTTCAGGAGAGGAGGGGTCCCTGTACCCCAGTGAGAGTCAGCACCTTCAGGAGAGGAGGGGGACCTGTACCCCAGTGAGAGTCAGCACCTTCAGGAGAGGAGGGGGACCCTGTACCCCAGTGAGAGTCAGCACCTTCAGGAGAGGAGGGGGACCCTGTACCCCAGTGAGAGTCAGCACCTTCAGGAGAGGAGGGGACCCTGTACCCCAGTGAGAGTCAGTATAGAAGAAATAGGATCTGGAATAAGTATTTCTGTCCTCGAGCCTGCTCCACCATTCAACAAGATCATGACTCATCTTCTTCTTCAACTCCACCTCCCAGCACTAACCCCATAGCCCTTGGTTCCCAAAAACCTATCAACTCAGCCTTGAATATACTCAATGATTGAGTGTCCACAGCTCTCTCTGGAGTAGAGAATTCCAAAGATTCACAACCCTTTGAATGTGAAGAACCTTCTCCTCCAGTCAGTCTGAAATGGCTGATCCCTTACCCTGAGACTGTGTCCCCGTGTTCTAGACTGTCTGACCAGGGGGCAACAGCCATTGACCATCTATCCTGTCAAGCCCTTTGGTAGGAATGGTGCAGGGAGAAATGCACTCGGAGTGTATGTGTTATTTGGATTAAATTTCGCTTTCTATCCAACAGATCCCAAATATCGGACTGGGTCAACAAGGAATTTCAGAGGTAATTAAATTTCGCATTGGGCCATGGGAGGGGATTAAATGGGTCAGCAGAGCCCATGAAAGAGACACTCGGTCAAAAGGAGTTGGCAAATTTCCTGCCCCTCCACTACCATTTTCTGAGAGGTCCTCAGATTATTGTCTGACCTGGTGGACAGCAGCTCTGACAGTGCAGCACTCCCTCTGTATCGCACCGAACAGAATTAGCCTGAAGTCTCTGTAGTGCTGCTGGAACCCATGACCTTCTTACCCTGAGCTGAGAGCGTGTTACAGAGCAAAGCACCCGGAACACGCGGAGGTCTCCTGAGTGGGGGGAGCAGCGAGGAAAGAAAGGGACGAGGGGGAGGGTGATAGGGGAGGGAGTCGGGGGCAGGGAGGACGGGAGTCGGGGGCAGGGAGGACGGGAGTCGGGGGCAGGGAAGACGGGAGTCGGGGGCAGGGAAGACGGGAGTCGGGGGCAGGGAGGAGGGGGGTCGGGGGCAGGGAGGAGGGGGGTCGGGGGTAGGGAGGAGGGGAGTCGGGGGTAGGGAGGAGGGGGTTCAGGGGTAGGGAGGAGGAGGGTCGGGGGTAGGGAGGAGGGGGTCGGGGGTAGGGAGAGGGGAGTCGGGGGTAGGGAGGAGGGGAGTCGGGGGTAGGGAGGAGGGGGTCGAGAGTAGGGAGGAGGGGGTCGGGGGTAGGGAGGAGGGGGGGGTCAGGGTAGGGAGGAGGGGGGGTCGGGGGTAGGGAGGAGGGGGGTCGGGGGCAGGGAGGGGGGTCGGGGGCAGGGAGGAGGGGGGTCGGGGGTAGGGAGGAGGGGGGTCGGGGGTAGGGAGGAGGGGGGGTCGGGGGTAGGGAGGAGGGGGTCGGGGGTCGGGGGTAGGGAGGAGGGGGGTCGGGGGTAGGGAGGAGGGGGGTCGGGGGTAGGGAGGAGGGAGGAGGGGGGTCGGGGGTAGGGATGAGGGAGGAGGGGGGTCGGGGGTAGGGAGGAGGGGGGTCGGGGGTAGGGATGAGGGAGGAGGGGGGTCGGGGGTCGGGAGGAGGGAGGAGGGGGGTCGGGGGTAGGGAGGAGGGAGGAGGGGGTCGGGGGTAGGGAGGAGGGAGGAGGGGGGTCGGGGGTAGGGAGGAGGGAGGAGGGGGGTCGGGGGGTAGGGAGGAGGGAGGAGGGGGGTCGGGGGTAGGGATGAGGGAGGAGGGGGGTCGGGAGGAGGGAGGAGGGGGGTCGGGGGTAGGGAGGAGGGAGGAGGGGGGTCGGGGGTAGGGAGGAGGGAGGAGGGGGGTCGGGGGTAGGGAGGAGGGAGAAGGGGGTCGGGGGTAGGGAGGAGGGAGGAGGGGGGTCGGGGTAGGGAGGAGGGAGAAGGGGGGTCGGGGGTAGGGAGGAGGGAGGAGGGGGTCGGGGGTAGGGAGGGGTGGAAAACATTGACAAACAAAAAGGAAAAGATAGAATGAAAGATAATGTGGAAAGACAATGTCGATATTGTAAACGGAATTGGGAATTGTCCTTTTTCATCATCAGGCGAGAGGCACAAACGATAGCGAGATTGAAACGTGAGTCAGTGAAGGAAAAACGACTACAAGTGCAGGAATTACAGCGTATTGAGCGTCAGTGCCGTCTGCCAAGACACGAGAACTGCAAACACTCACAAGCTGTGCTCCAAGGTGAGGAGCACCTCTCTTTGGCACATTCTCCCTCTCTCCCTCTCTCTCTCTCTCCCTCTCCCTCCCTCCCTCTCTCTCCCTCTCTCCTTCTCCCTCTCCCTCTCCCTCTCTCTCCCTCTCCCTCTCTCCTTCTCCCTCTTCCTCTCTCTCTCTCTCCCTCTCCCTCTCTCCTTCTCCCTCTCTCTCTCCCTCTCCTCTCTCTCTCTCTTTCCTCTCTCCCTCTCCATCTCTCCCTCGCCCTCTCTCTCCCTCTCTCCCTCTCCCTTTCTCCCTCTCTCCCTCGCCCTCTCTCCCTAGCCCTCTCTCCCTCTCTCTCTCTCTCCCTCTCCTTCTCTCCCTTGCCCTCTCTCTCCCTCTCCTTCTCTCCCTTGCCCTCTCTCTCCCTCTCTCTCTCTCCCTCTCCCTCTCTCTCTCTCCCTCTTGCTCACTCTCTCTCTCATAGTCTTCAGCCCACACAATGTTGCAGGGTCGAGCATTAACTCTGCTCTTTCAATTGTTTTTGGGGGGTGAGGGTGGGTGTTTCACCTTCCACCCTCTGCCTGGCGCGTGTGAGGAGAATGACCCTTACTCTCTGACCCCCTGACACTTAGGCAGCTGACGACCCCAGGATGGCCCTTGAGTTAAGATTAATCTCGTGGGGGATGCTGCTGGGCGCAAAAGAAACCCGGGTGAAAATGAAATGTGGGGCTGACTCGCCAACCAATCAGCTCCCTTTTCTGCCATAGTATGAATTGTGATTGTTTGAAATTTGGTACTCTTGTGTTTGTCCTGATGAGTACAACACAAAAAGCTAAAGCAACATGTCTCTCTTTTCAGCAAAATTGTTCTATTCCCTTTCTCTCATCTACCCCTCTAGTTTCATTTTGAAAGTTTCCAATCTATTTCCCTCCACCATTTCCTGTGATAATGAGTTCCACATTCTAACCACTCGCTGAGTGGAATAAATAAATGTCTCTTTCTTTCCCTATTGAATTTTATTAGTAACCGTATTTTATTCATGAGTCCTCGTTTTGGATTCACCCACAAATGGAAACATTCTCCCAACATCTACCCTGTCCGTCATTCTAAATATCTCTTATCAGGTCACACCCGAGTGTGCTCTCTTTTCCAAAGAAAGTAGCCCCCACTTGTTCAAGTGTTCCCAGTGGCTGTAATCTCTCCATTTCTGAACACCCCATGTGAACCTGGTTTGTATTTTCTCCAGTGGTTTCTCTGCCCTTTCTATAATATGGAGACCAGGGGCTGGATCTTGGTTACCAAGGTGGGTAGATCAAGGCAGGAAATTGCCCCACTCGCCAGATCTACCTTGGTAAAAAGCGTTCAGAAACACATGATTTTTGCTCCGGAGAGGGTGAGTGGGGAGGGGTGGTGGGATAGAGTCGATCCCACTGTCACCGCTGGCATGGAAGCAATATGTAGACAGCCATGCGGGTGGGTTGTTGCTGACAAGGGCTAGTTAGAAGGGCCTGCCTTGGTTCTCTGGGACTTCTTCTCAGTTATTTTAGAAGTTGTTAGGCCCTTTAGCCCTCACCCCCTCATGTCCCCTCACCCCCTCATGTCCCCTCACCCCCTCATGTCCCCTCACCCCTCGCCCATGTCCCTTGGCCCTTCGCACCCTCCAAGCCAACTCATGCGCCCATCCACTCCCCCATGGCTCCTCATGCCCTCCCACGCCACCTCCATAGCCATTCACCCAGTATTCCACCATGGGCAGATCTCAGGAGGCATGTGGAGATGCAAAAAAAATAAACTGCTAACAATCTAAGACAGCTCTCTCTCATGCACACTTGATAGTGGGGAAAAAAATCCCATTCATGAAACCCATTCAAAGCTTTTAAATCTCTGCAAGTGGCTGATCTCTTACTTTTTTTCATTTTTTAACGGGATTATGGGTGTCACTGGCAAGACCAGCATTTGTTGTCCATCCCTAATTACTCTTGAACTGAGTGGCTTGCTAGGCCATTTCAGAAGGAAATTAAGAGTCAACCACATTGCTGTGGGCCTGGAGTCACAGGTAGGCCAGACCGGGTAAGGACAGCAGATTTTTCTCTCCTAAAGGGCATTAGTGAACCAGATCGGTCTTTACAACAATCAATGATAATTTCATGTTCACCGTTACTGAGACCAGCTTTCAATCCCAGATTTTTTATTAACTGAATTTAAATTCTAACAGCTGGCAGGGCGGAATTTGAACCAATATCCCTAGAGCATTAGACTGGGCCTCTGGATTATTAATCCAGTGACATTACTAGTACACCACCATCTCCTCTTATAAAAACAAACAAACTTCTATTCAGACCCCACATCAAAGACAGCTAATCCTTTAATAGCCTTTTTAAACTATCAATCAAACTGTGAACTCAGAAAACCCTGCTGAGATAATAAAGGTTTTGAAACTCAGCCAAGCATTCATAATCACATAATACTAGCCCTTGAGGAAACTGCATGACTAGATATTAATGTTTTTTTGAACCTACACTTGTCAGTCGAAGGACTCCAGCAGAGGGTTTTAAAAAAAAGTTTAAAAGGCTTTTATCACTGATAGCTACAGCCTGGTTTTTTTAAGTTCAAGAGCAGGGCATTTCAAAAACTTCAGATCATGACAGTCGAGCAGACCTTATCCACCCTTCAAGAGCATTTACATCTACTCCATCAATCTGTGACTCCCAACCTGTGGGTTAAAGACCTTGCAACAGCTAAAATGGGCTCTATTTGAACTCAGCACTGAGTTCCAATGGCCCTGTTGAGTTCGGGTTTCCCACCTGTGTGAATCATGCCCCACCCCCTTTCCTCTACTGGCAAGAATTGGATCTGTCGGAAATGGGGGTGGGACTTCCACATCTGGGGGGTCCTGCCCGAGTTTTTGAAGGTACGCAGAGTCTACCGAACTTCACGAAAATCCGGCCCCAGGACTGTGCACAGTCTCCAGTTGCAGTCCGGCCATGGCCCTGTACAAGTTTAACATAATTTCACAACTCGCAAAATAACTCCCAGTGAATCACAGAATGACAGAAACTTTACAATGCAGAAGGAGGCCATTCAGCCCATTGAGTCTGCACTGGCTTTCTGAAAGAGCATTCTACCCGGTCCCACTTCCCTGCATTATCCCCGTAACCTTGCACATTCTTTTCAGATAGCATTCAATTCCCTTTGAATACCTCGATTGAACCTGCCTCCACCACCCTCTCAGGAAGTTCATTCCAGACTCCAAACACACACTCTGAGTGAAAAAAAAATTCCTCACATCGCTTTTACTCCTTTTGCCAATTATTTTGAATCTGTGTCCTCTAGTTCTTGATGCTGTCTTGAGTGGGAGCAGTTTCTCACTATTTACCCCATTCATACTGCTCAGGATCTTGAACATCTTTATCAAGACTCCTCTCAGCCTTCTTTTCTCCAAGGACAACAGTCCCAACCTCTCCAATCTATCCTCATAGCTACAGTTCTTCATCCATGGAATCATTCTTGTGAATCTCCTCTGTACTCTCTCCAATGCCTTCACACCCTTCCTCAAGTATGGCATCCAGAATTAGATACAGTACTCCAGATGAGGCCTAACTAGTGTCTTATACATGTTCAACATGACCTTCTTACTCTTGTACTCAGTGCCCCTATTAATAAAAGCCTAAGATACTATATATTTTATTAACCGCTCTCTCAACATGCCCTGCCATCTTCAATGACCTATGTACGTATACATTGAGGTCCCCCTGTTCTTGCACCTTCTTTAGAGGCTCTCCCTTTATTTTGTACTGTCTCTCCATATTCTTCCTGCCAAAATGAATCACCTCACACTTGTCTGCATTGAACTTCATCTGCCACTTGCCTGCCCAATCCACTAATATACCTATGTCCTTTTGAAGTTCAGGACTATCCTCATCACAGTTGACAACATTTCCAATCTTATATCATCTGCAAATTTTGAAATCATGCCCTGCTCACCACAGTCTAGGTCATTAATTTATATCAGGAAGAGCAAGGGTCCCAACACTGACCTCTGGGGAACTCCACTACAAACCTTCCCCCAATCTGAAAAACAACCATTTATTACTACTCTCTATTTCCTGTCACTCAGTCAATTTCTCACCCAAGTGCCTACTTTCCCTTTTATTCCATGAGTCTGTTGAGTGGCACTGTATCAAATGTTTTTGAAAATCTATATACACCACATCAATAGCGTTGCCCTTATCAACCTTCTCTGTTACCTCCTCAAAAACACCAACAAGTTAGTTAAACATGCTTTTCCCTTAATTAATCCATGTTGGCTTTCCTTAATTATCCTGCACTTGTTTGAGTGACTGTTGATTTTGTCCCAAACTATAGTTTCCAGAAGTTTCCCTACCACCGACGTCAAACTGACTGGTTTGTAGTTGTCGGCTTTATCCCTGCACCCCTTTTTGAACAAGGGTGTAACATTTGCAATTTCCCAGTCCTCTGGCACCTCCCCTGTGTCTAAGGAAGACTGGAAGATTATTACTAGTGCCTCTGCAATTTCCACTCTCACTTCCCTCAGTACCCTTGGATGCAACTCATCCAGTCCTGATACCTCATCTGTTTTAAGTAAAATTAGCCTTTTTACCACCTCCTCCTTCTCAGTTATAAATTCTTCTAGTGTACCAGTCATCTCCTCTCACACCTTGGCCTGAGTAGCACCTTCTTCCTATGAAAAGACAGATGCAAAGTACTCATTTAATAACTCTGCTATTCCTCCTGCCTCCATGTGCAAGTCCCCTTTTTATCCCCAACTGGCCATTCTCTTTCCTTTACCACCCTTTTATTATTTATATGAACAATACGAACAAGGAGCAGGAGTAGGCCATTCAGCCCCTTGAGCCTGCTCTGCCACTTAATAAGATCATGGCCGATCTGAACGTAACCTGAAATCTGCATCCAACCTATCCCCGATAACCCATCACCCCCTTGCTTACCAAGAATCTATCCACCTCTGCCTTAAAAATATTCAAAGACTCTGCTTCCATCACATTTTCAGGAAGAGAGTTCCAAAGACTCACGAGCCACTGAGTGAAAAAATTTCACCTCATCTCTATTTTAAATGGGTGACCCCTTATTTTTAAACAGTGACCCCAAGTTCTAGATTCTCCCACATGAGGAAACATCCTCTCCACATCCACCCTGTCAAGACCCCTCAGGATCTTATATGTTTCAATCAAGTCACCTCTCACTCTTCTGAACTCCAGCGGATACAAGCCTAGTCTGTCCAACCTTTCCTCATATGACAACCCACCCATTCCAGGTATTAGTCTGGTAAACCTTCTCTGAACTGCTTCCAACGCACTTACATCCTTTCTTAAATAAGGTGACCAATACTGTATGCAGTACTACGGATGTGGTCTCACTAGTGCCCTGAACGTGCACAACTGAAGCATAAGCTCCCTACTTTTGTATTCAACTCCCCTTGTAATAAACAATAACATTCTATTAGCTTTCCTAATTACTTGTGGTACCTGCATACTAGCCTTTTGTGATTCATGCACTAGAACACCCAGATCCCTCTGAATCTCAGAACTCTGCAATCTCTCACCATTTAGATAATATGCTTCTCTTTTATTCTTCCTGCCAAAAAGGACAATTTCACATTTTCTCACATTATATTCCATTTCCTAGGTCTTTGCCCACTCACTTAATCTATCTGTATCTTTTTGTAGCCTCCTCATGTCCCCTTCACAACTTACTTTCCTACCTATCTTTGTGTCATCAGCAAATTTGGCAACCATCCCTTCAGTCCCTTCATCCAAGTCATTTATATAAATTGTAAACAGTTGAGGTCCCAGCACTGATCCCTGGGGCACACCACTCGTTACATCCTGCCAACCTGAAAAATACCCATTCATGCCCACTCTCTGCTTCCTGTTAGCCAGCCAATCTTCTATCCATGCCAATATTTTACCCCCTATATCATGAGCTTTTATTTTCTGCAATAACCTTTGATGTGGCTCTTTATCAAATGCTTTCTGGAAATCTAAGTACAGAACATCCACCAGTTCCCCTTTATCTACAGCACATGTTACTTCCTCAAAGAACTCCAATAAGTTAGTTAAACATGATTTCCTTTCTACAAAACCAAGTTGACACTGCCTGATGACCTTGAGCTTATCCAAGTGCCCTGCTAACCTCTTTAATAATAGCTTCTAACATTTTCCCTACCCCAGATGTTAAGCTAACTGGCCTTTAGTTTCCCGCTTTCTGTCTCCCTCCTTTTTGAATAAAGGAGTTACATTTTCTATCTTCCAATCTAATGGGACCTTCCCTGAATCTAGGGAGTTGTGGAAAATTAAAACCAGTGCATCAACTATCTCACTAGACACTTGTTTTAAGACCCCAGGATGAAGCCCATCAGGACCTGGGCTCTTGTCAGCCCACAGCTCCAACAATTTACTCAGTACCACTTCTCTGGTGACTGTAATTTTCCTGACTTCCTTCCCCTTGGTTTATAGCTGCTTCTGGGATGTTACTTGTATCCTCTACAGTGAAAACTGATGCAAAACACCTGTTCAATTCATCTGTCATCTCCTTGTTTTCCATTAATAATTCTCCAAACTCACTTTCTATAGGACCAACGCTCACTCTTTTCTTTTTTAAATATTTATAAAAACTCTTACTGTCTGTTTTTATATTTCTGGCCAGCTTTCTCTCAATATTAATTTTTCCCTCCTTATTAGTCTTTTGGTCATTCTTTACTGTTCCTTATATTCTGTCCAATCTTCTGGCCTTCCACCTGTCTTTGCACAATTATATGCTTTTTCTTGAACCTTGATACTATCCTTAACCTTTCTAGTTAACCACGGATGGTGTGTCCGTCCCTGGGACTTTTTCTTACTTGTTGGAATGTATCTATGCTGTGCACTCTGAGATATCCCCTTAATATTAGCCACTGCATCTCTATTGACCTATCCCGTAACTTCATTTCCCAATTCACTTTCGCCAGCTCAGTTTTCATGCCATCATAATTGCCCTTATTTAAGTTTAAAAACGTAGTCTCAGACCCACTCCTCCCTCCTTCAAACTGAATGTAAAATTCAATCACATTATGGTCGCTGCTGCCTAGCTGCTTCACTATGAGATCATTAATTATTTTGATCTCATTGCACAATATCCTGTCTCGTGTAGCCTGCTCTCTGGTTGGCTCCAGAATATGCTGTTCTAAGAAACTAACCCGAAAACATTCAATGTACTCCTCATCTGGGCTATCTTTGTCCATCTGACTTTTCCAGTCTATATGTAAATTAAAATCTCCCCTGATTATCGCCGTGTCTTTCTGACACGCTCCAATTATTTCTTCCTTTATGCTCCACCCTACCCTGTGGTTACTGTTAGGGGGCCTGTACACAACTCCCACAAGTAACTACTTACCTTTACTATTTCTCATCTCTGCCCAGACTGTTTCCACATCCTGGTTTCCTGAACTTAGGTTACCCCTCTCTATTGTGCTAAAACCATTGTTAACTAACAGAGTCACCCCTCCACCATTTCCTCGCTTCCTGTCCTTCCTAAATATCCTGTACCCTTCAATACTCAGGTCCCAATCCATGTCCTCCTGCAGCCATGTCTCCGTTATGGCTATCAAATCATAATTATTTATTTCTATGTGCGCTCTCAGTTCATCTGTTTAGTTTAGAATGCTACGTGCATTCAGATACAGAGCTTTCAGCTTTATCCTTTCATTCCCTCTAATTTCATCTTTATATTCCAGATTTATTAATTGAATTCAAATTCCACCAGTTGCCATGATGGGATTTGAACCCGTATCTCCAGGGTATTAGCCTGGGCCTTGGGATTACTGGACGTTACCGTTATGCCAGCATCCCTGCCTATGGGCTTAAGCCTCTGGAATGGGACTTGAACCCACAAACCTCCTGACTCAGGGGCAAGGATGCTCCCCTGACCTTACACTCACTACAGCTATCCTCACCTTTAAAAACAAACTCTAGAAATCTATCTCTCTTCACACACCTCCTACCTCTTCCCTCCACCCCATCCTCCAGCCGCCATTCCCTGATCAGGATATGTTGCCCCTGTTTCTCTCAGGAGAATGCCCCAGGAATATTTGGCCGCACTGTGGAGCACGGTGACAATTTAACATTCCTATCCTTGTGTTTCAAATCCCTCCATGACCTCCCTATCTCTGTAACCTCCTCCAACTCCTACAGCCCTCCAAAATCTCTGTGCTCCTTCAATTCTGGCCTCATGCCTGTCCCCAGTTACTATTGTTCCACCATTGGCGGCCGTGCCTTCAGCTGCCTGGGCCCTAAGCTCTGGAATTCCCTCCCTAAAACTTACCGCTCCTTAAAAACTAACTCCTTGACCAGGCTTTGGGTCGCCTGTTCCTAATACCTCTTCGTGTGGCCCAGTGTCAAATTTTTCATGAATATGAGAAATAGAAGCAGGCGTGGACCATTCTGCCCCTCAAGCCTGCTCCCCCATTCAACACCATCATTGCTGCTCTTCGATATCAACTCCGCCTTCTCTTGATACGCTGGGTGACAAAACTCACTCTCAATCTCAGTCTCGGATATACTCAGTGACTGAGCATCCACAACATTCCAGGCTGGAAAATTCCAAAGATTCGCGACCCTCTGAGTGAAGAAATTTCTCCTCATCTCAGTCCTAAATAATCGCCCCTTTATCCTGAAACTGTGCACCTGGGATCTAGATTCCCCAGCCAGTGTGAAATAGTCTTTCTCACCCTGTCAAGCCCTCAAAGAGCTTATACCTTTCAGTGACGTTTTGTTTGATATTGTTCCTTTGAAGCACTTTATGAAAGGGGCTATGTAAATGCAAGTTCTTGTTGTTGTTGTTGAGTCTGAGTGTTGGGGCCGCGTTATGACTAACCCACTGACCCTTTGTTTCCAGTGATTGAAGCTCGGGCACATCAGATGTCGCATCCAGTTGTCCAAAGTCTCCCCCAGTCACTCTCGTGCCGCCTGCGAGGGAAGACTCTCTACCCGAAGCCGCTGATGTTCCCGCCACCACTCCAGCCCACCCAGCCGCTGTCGGAAATACCGCCTGAAATACTGGTTGTGAAACCGGTGGGAACCCTGCCGGCCCCCGCTCGGCCATCCAGGCCGGAGGACCCCCGCCATCGGTCAGCTGGAAACTCGTCCACTGTGGCGAAGATTACCCGTGGGCAGGAGGAGGAGGAGGAGGAGTGGGGGAGGGGGAGAGTGAGGGAGGGAGGGGGAGGGGGGTGGAGCAGGTGAATGGGGTTGGGTGGAAAGATGGAAGGGGAATGGGGATTGGTGAAGAGGAGAAGTGGGGGGGGGAGAGGAGAAGGGAAAAGAGGGAGAGGGGGTAAGGGGAAGGGGAGGGGAAGTGGCAGATGAGGTAAGAGGAGGAGGGGAGAGCAGGGGCGAGTGGGGAGAGCTGGAATCCGAGGAGTGGAGTGGGCGTGCGGTATGGAGACAGGAAAGTGGGGGAGGGGGGAATGGGGAGCGGGGAGGGGATTGGGAAGTGAGGGAGTGGGGCAAAAGAGGAGGGTGGAGGAAAGAGGGGAGGGGAAGATGAGGGGGGTGGAAAGGTGGGGGAAAGGGAAGAGTGGGAAGGAGTGCAGGAGAGAGTGGAGGACATGGAGAGAGTGGGAATACTGGGAGTGTGAGATTGGGAGGAGGGTGTGGGTTGGGAAGGGGAGGGGAAAGGGAGAGTGGGGGATGCGGGGAGAGTGGGGTGGGAGGGGCAGGAGGAAGTGGGGAAGGGGTGGGAATCTCTGATGTCACTGAAGGCTGATGAGGGCTAATTTTTTTCCCCAGCATGTTTGTCATAGTGAGAGAGACTTATGCTCCGCCGAAGATGCCTGTTCCAACACCCCTGGAGGAGAGGCTGCTGAAGGAACGGTTCCCAAACTACAAGATCCCGTTCATTAAGCACAGCCCCAGGCTGATTGAGAGGAAGATCTTCGCTCCAACCTTGAATTCCATCTGTATCCCTGGGAAATAACAAACTGGCCCTAAGAAGGTCTGGTTGGAAGTTGAGGATGCTCAACCCACTCAAATCCCTCCACCGCCTCACTCCCTCCCTCCCTATCTCTGTAATCTGCTCCAGTCCTCCAACCCTCTGAGATATCTGCACTCCTCCAATTCTGGCTTCTTGTGCATCCCTAATTAAATCGCGGCCGTGCCTTCAACTGCCTGGGCTCCGAGCTCTGGAATTCCCTCCCTAAACCTTTCCATCTCGCTACCTCTCTCTTCTGTTTTTCAACCTGTCTTTCTCTTAACCACACTTCTCAATTTTGCAGCTGCCATGCTATCCATTCTGCTACTTGTCCCCTGACTGCACATGTTCTGACCTACAATGTGGCACCTTAGCAAAGGCCTTTTGAAAATCTTTATCTTACTTTTACTACATCATCCTTGTCTACCCTTTTTGTTATTGCTTCAATTAATTCAATAAGATTGATCAAGCATGCCCTTCCCATTTGGAATCTGGACTACTCGTTATTATATTTTCAGTTTCTTGATATTTTTATATCACATCTTTCCTCCCACCAAGGTTAATTTCACTGGTCTATAATTTCCTTAACTTGTTTACTCTTTTCAAATCTGGAAATAACATGAGTTGAATGACAACATTCCCTTTTCTAATTACCTGTTGTCTTTCTGTAACAGCCTCGGCTGTGTTTTCCATAACTTCTTTTAATATGTTAAATCTTCACAGCCAAACAATAGTTGACATGTCAGAAGTGATGATGATCATACTGGGCCCAGTTCTGGTGATCTATAGTTTAACCCTTTCAGCCCCAGTGTCACTCTGGTGAATCTGTGCTGCTCCCCCTCCAATACCACCTTCCTGGGGTGTGGGTGGGGTCCAGAACTGAACCCAGGTACTGCAGGTGAGGAACCTCCTCTTACATAAATGATCTAACTGATGACAGGTGTCAACGCCAATAAAAAAGTTAGTGGATATTCCCCCTTCCTTCTTAAAGGGGTACAGCCAATAAACTGTAAATTTTATGCAACTTAGATAAAACTTAACAGCTTAAATTAAAATGTGGCCCTGGATGTTGGTGAAGCATCCTGGTCCACACAGACCTCAAGCAAGCCTCTTCAAGAGCACCAGGACACAAACATAACCCAGAAGAGATCAGGGAGTCAGGTTAAATAATCCCCTTGACTGCATCTTACCTGGACCTGATGATGGTCACTTCAGTCAAGCCCCAGATGTGGCCTTGTAATTTTATTCATTCACAGAATGTGGGCTTCGCTGGAAGATTCAGCATTTATTGCCCATCCCTAATTTATTTCTAGAGACTGGTGAGTACCTACTAGAATACATCTTAATGTCCCATTTCAAAGGGCAGTTAAGAATCAACTACATTGCTGAGGTTCTGGAATCTCAGGTAGACCAGACCAGGTAAGGATGGCAGATTTCCTTCCCTAAAGGGCGTTAGTGAACCAGATGGGTTTTTCTGACAATCAATGCTAATTTCGTGGTCACCATTGCTGAGACTAGTTTTTTATTCCAGTGTGATTTAATTCATTAAAGTTAAATTCCTCCCAGTTGCTGTGGTGGGATTTGAACTCATGTCCACAATTACTACAGCAGGTTTCTGGATTACTAGTCCAGTAACGTAAACACTATGCCCCTGTAGCCCTAAGCAGTGTTCAGCAGCTTTAACATCACTTCCTCCCCTTTGATTTCCATCCCAGGGAGATAGCGGACAATATTCCATTCACCTTCCAAAATATATTTTGCACCTGTCCACTAACTTCCAGGGGTGTGGCTGTTGACAAAAGGGAATTAACTGGAATGCGGCATCACAGAAACTCAAGCTAAACTCATTCTCGTCTTCTGCTTTTCAGTTTCCTGCAATCTTAAGAGAAATTCGGGAGATTTGGAATTCCCAGGAAACTGTGTGTTACGGAAAATGAAGTGCTGTTAAATGGTTAAAATAAAGGAGACTATCATACACATAAACTTTATACAATCATTCTTTTGTAATTCTTAATGTGCTTTATTTTTAAACTGTGCTCATAAGCTCAAAAACACTTTCTCATTTGTGGCACCCTTTTCAAACCCTCCCAGGACAGGTACAGCACGGGGTTAGATACAGAGTAAAGCTCCCTCTACACTGTCCCCATCAAACACTCCCAGGACAGGTACAGCACGGGGTTAGATACAGAGTAAAGCTCCCTCTACACTGTCCCCATCAAACACTCCCAGGGCAGGTACAGCACGGGGTTAGATACAGAGTAGAGCTCCCTCTACACCGTCCCCATCAAACACTCCCAGGACAGGTACAGCACGGGGTTAGATACAGAGTAGAGCTCCCTCTACACCGTCCCCATCAAACACTCCCAGGACAGGTACAGCACGGGGTTAGATACAGAGTAAAGCTCCCTCTACACCGTCCCCATCAAACACTCCCAGGGCAGGTACAGCACGGGGTTAGATACAGAATAGAGCTCCCTCTACACTGTCCCCTTCAACACTCCCAGGACAGGTATAGCACGGGGTTAGATACAGAGTAAAGTTCCCTCTTCACTGTCCCCATCAAACAGTCCCAGCACAGGTATCGCATGTTTATAAGAAATAGGAGCAGGAGTAGGCCATGCAGCCCATTGAGCCTGCTCTGCCACCCAATAATATCATGGCTGATCTGATTGTGGCCTAAACTCGACTTTCCTGCCTGTCCCCCATAACTCTTGACTGCCTTTTGGATCAAAAATCTGTCTATCTCAGCCTTGAATATAGTCAATGACCTCCACTGCTCACTGTGGAAGAGAATTCCAAAGGCTAACACCCCTCTGAGAAAATAAATTCCTCCTCATCTCCATCATAAATGGGGGATGCTTTATTGTGTGCCTGTGTGCCCTGGTTCTAGATACCCCCACGAGGGGAAACATCCCCACAGCATCCAGCCTGTTAAATCCCCTCAGAACCTTATATGTTTCAATAAGATCACCTCCCTTTTATTTGAAACTCCAATGAGTATAGGCCCAACCTGCTCGATCTTTCCTCATAAGACAAACTCCTCCATCCCAGCAATCGGCCTAGTGAATCTTCTCTGAACTGCTCCCAATACAAGTATATCCTTAAGGAAGGAGACCAAAATTGTACACAGTACTCTAGTTGTGATCTCACCAATGTCCTGTACAGTTGTAGCAAGACTTCCCTACTTTTATACTCCATCCCCCTCACAATAAAGGCCAACATGCCATTTGCCTTCCTCATTACTTGCTGTACTTCATGCTAATTATTTGTGAAGGGATTATTTTTTAAAGCTCCCTTTGCGCTGTACCAGCTTGTGTGCCCCATTATTATTCTGCATTTTTTTCTATTTCCCACACCAGTGATCCTTCTGCTTAGCTGAAGGATCGTGCCAGTTGGCTGCGAGTCCTATAATTAGTGAGCAGTGGGACGAGACAGCTAAACTCATGTCAACAGATTCCCTTACAGCCTTACCCTCTCCTTCCTTCAACTTGACCTGAAATTATAGCCAGGTCTCCCAAGGTGAAAGCCCAGATGTGTTTGTTGTGCTGCAGCACTGACTTCCATGTTCCGTGAGATGTTTCAAACGGATTAAGGTAGCAGACGTGGTCTGTTTTCCATTGTTCTACAGCAAGGCTTGATCTGAAATCAAGGACTTACTCCACACAAGGATCAGGAACTCTCTGCCACCCAAAAGGCAGTGGTTGCTGGGGGACAGCTGGATCTTTCAAGACTGAGATTGATAGATTCTTTTTGTTGGGTTAAAGGTATCCAGGGTGTGGTAAAGTTGAGTGCAATGTACCTTTAAGAGAATGTAGTTAACTGACCACATGATTGTATCAACCAATCGTTAAACAGCAGGGGCTACTTGGGTAACTGTAAGTTGAGAGCTGGAGGTGATTGAAGGAGCACACATTCTGTTAGTGCTCTGTGCTTAGTTCCAATAAACCACCAGTGTTTGTTCAGTTAATTGGTCTCTCTGCCTAAACTGTTTCAAGCACCAACTAATGTGTGAATATCAAGGGCGCAGCTCATGTTCACTGGACAAAGCGAACCAGATAATCTAAAACATAAAAAAGGGACATGGAGTAACGGTGGGTGAATGCAGCTGAGGTACAGATCAACCACGATCTAACTCATGGCTGGATCAGATTGGAGGGGCTGAATGGCCTCTTCTTGTTACTGTGGAGCCCGATGAGGTGTTTTGTTTCTGCTATGATGCTGCAGTTTCACAAGATCACGTCTCACCAAGGCTTCTTAGACAGCGCCTTCCAAACCCACGACCACTACTAGCTAGAAGGACAAGGGCAGCGTATCGATGGGAACACCACCACCTGGAAGTTCCCTTCCAAGCCACTCATCACCCTGACTTGGAAATATATCGCCGTTCCTTCACTATCGCTGGGTCAAAATCCTGGAACTCCCTCCCTAACACACTAGGTGGGTGTACCTACACCACATGGACTGCAGCGGTTCAAGAAGGCAGCTCACCACCACCTTCTCAAGGGGCAATTAGGGATGGGCAATAAATGCTGGCCCAGCCAGCGATGTCCACATCCCATGAACAGAAAAAAAATTGCATGATCCACAGCATATTCCCTGGGACTCTGGCATCCCCCCCTGCCCTCCGTCGCTTGCTGAAACCTTGACTATGTCCCCGCTACGCTTACCTTCCTGTCAGCCGGAACTGTCCGAAATTGGTCACCATGCAATGAGCTGCATCAGGCACCACCACTGGCTGTCCAGTATTAATTGAGATCGCAGTTCTAAATATGTGTTTTGCTTTGTGTGTCGATGTGGATGTTCATCTGTGTGCACATGTACATCATTCAACTGCAAGAAGAGAGCCTTGCATTTCTGTAGCACCTTTCACAACCTCAGGGTGTTCCAAAGTGCATTACAGAAAATGAAGCACTTTTTAAGTGTAGTCACTAATGTAAATTAGGACTAAATTAGGGGAGCCCATAGCAAGCTCTAAACAGCAGTGTGCTAATGACCAGATGATCTGTTTCTATGATAATAATTAAGGGATAAATACTGGCCAGAATGATTCAAGCTAAAAGCAAAAAACTGTGGATGCTGGAAGTCGAAAACAAAAACAAAAGCGCCTGAAAAAACTCAGCAGGTCTGGCAGCATCTGTGGAGAGGAACACAGTTGACGTTTCGAGTCCGCATGACTCTTCAACAGAACTAAGGAAAAATAGAAAAGGGGTGAAATATAAGCAGGTTTAAGAGGGGGGGGCGGGGGGGTGGGGGTTGGGACAAGAGAGCTGGATAGAGGGCCAGTGATAGGTGGAGATAACCAAAAGATGTCACAGACAAAAAGTCAAAGAGGTGTTGAAGGTGGTGATATTATCTAAGGAATGTGCTAATTAAGGGTAGAAAGCAGGGCGAGCAAGGTACAGATAGCCCTAGTGGGGGTGGGGTGGGGGGAAGGAATGGAAAAAGGCTAAAAGGTAGAGATAAAACAATGGATGGAAATACATTTAAAAACAATGGAAATAGGTGGGAAAAGAAAAATCTATATAAATTATTGGAAAAACAAAAAGGAGGGGGAAAAATCAGAAAGTGGGTGGGGATGGAGGAGAGAGTTCATGATCTAAAGTTGTTGAACTCAATATTCAGTCCGGAAGGCTGTAAAGTGCCTAGTCGGAAGATGAGGTGCTGTTCCTCCAGTTTGCGTTGAGCTTCACTGGAACAATGCAGCAAGCCAAGGACGGACATGTGGGCATGAGAGCAGGGTGGAGTGTTGAAATGGCAAGTGACAGGGAGGTCTGGGTAATGATTGCGGACAGACCGAAGGTGTTCTGCAAAGTGGTCACCCAGTCTGCGTTTGGTCTCTCCAATGTAGTGGAAATCGCATTGGGAGCAACAAATGCAGTAGACTAAGTTGAGGGAAGTACAGGTGAAATGCTGCTTCACTTGAAATCAGTGTTTGGGCCCTTGGACGGTGAGGAGAGGGGAAGTAAAGGGGCAGGTGTTGCATCTTCTGTGGTTGCATGGGAAGGTGCCATGGGAGGGGGTTGAGGTGTAGGGGGTGATGGAGGAGTGGACCAGGGTGTCACGGAGGGAACGATCCCTACGGAATGCCGCCGGGGGGGTGAAGGGAAGATGTGTTTGGTGGTGTCATCATGCTGGAGTTGGTGGAAATGGCGGAGGATGATCCTTTGAATGCGGAGGCTGGTCGGGTGATAAGTGAGGACAAGGGGGACCCTATCATGTTTCTGGGAGGGAGAAGAAGGTGTGAGGGCGGATGTGTGGGAGGTGGGCCGGACACGGTTGAGGGCCCTGTCAACCACCGTGGGTGTAAAACCTCAGTTAAGGAAGAAGGAGGACATGTCAGAGGAACTGTTTTTGAAAGTGTCATCATCAGAACGGATGCGACGGAGGTGAAGGAACTGAGAGAATGGGATGGAGTCCTTACAGGAAGCGGGGTGTGAGGAGCTGTAGTCGAGGTAGCTGTGGGAGTCGGTAGGCTTGTAATGGATATTGGTGGACAGTCTATCACCAGAAATCGAGACAGAGAGGTCTAGGAAGGGAAGGGAAGTGTCAGAGATGGACCATGTGAAAATGATGGAGGGGTGGAAATTGGAAGCAAAATTAATAAAATTTTCCAGGTCCAGATGAGAGCATGAAGCAGCACCGAAGTAATCATCGGTGTACTGGAGAAAGAGTTGTGGGAGGGGGCCGGAGTAGGACTGGAACAAGGAATGTTCCACATACACCATAAAGAGACAGGCATAGCTGGGGCCCATGCGGGTACCCATAGCCACACCTTTTATTTGGAGGAAGTGAGAGGAGTTAAAGGAGAAATTGTTCAGTGTGAGAACAAGTTCAGCCAGACGGAGGAGAGTAGTGGTGGATGGGGATTGTTCAGGCCTCTGTTCGAGGAAGAAGCGGAGAGCCATTAGACCATCCCGGTGGGGGATGGAGGTGTAGAGGGATTGGACGTCCATGGTGAAGAGGAAGCGGTTGGGCCAGGTAACTGGAAATTGTTGATATGATGTAGGGCGTCAGAGGAATCGCAGATGTAGATGGGAAGGGATCAGACAAGGGGAGAGAGAGTGGAGTCAAGATAGCGAGAAATGAGTTCCGTGGGGCAGGAAGTAGGAATGATTCCCCTGCTCTTATCTGAAATAGTCACAATGGGATCTTTTACATCCAGCTGAGAGGGAAGACAGAGACCTCGGTTTAATCTCTCATCTGAAAGATGGCATTTGCCCAGTACTTAACTGGAGTGTCAGTCTTGAGTGAGGGCTTGAATCTGCAACACTACTCTGACACAGTTGCCTCTGTGTGTGAGCTACTGATTAACGGCTAACACACCATTCTGGATGGGTGAAGAATACGAAATGTAAAGGAGGAACATACCTGATCCCCAGTCAATAGGTAATTAATAGCTGAAGTAAATTTTGAATTAAAACATTATGGTTTAATCTCCCAACAATGGAACTCAAGTTTGGCTTGAGTAACAGGGTGGAAAAAGATTGTTACTTCCTGAGTTAGTTTTTTTGCAGTCGATGACAGGTCTGATGCTTGTGGTAAACAACCCGTAGACATTTATTAAAGTGTTCCACTGTCATTGGTGTATCACTGAAATACCGACGTTAGTGAATTAACATCACAAATCAGCACATTTCTAGAAAGGCTGAAGAAAACATCTGTTTTTGTGTAACACCTCCTCTCATCACCTTCAGACATCCCGTAGTGATCTACAACCAATGAAGTGCTGCTGAAGTGTAGTCACTGTTGTAATGCAGGAAATGTGCTAACCAATTTGCACACAGCAAGCTCCCACAAATAGCCACAAGGTAAATGACCAGATAATCTATTTTACATGTTGGTTGGGGAATAAATACATATAAAGCATCCCAAAGTGCTTCACAGGAGTGTTATTGGGCAAATATGACACCGATCACAAAAGGAGATATTAGGGCAGGCAGGTGACCAATAGCTTGGTCAAAGACGTAGGTTTTACGGAGCATCTTAAAGGAGGAAAGTGAGGTAGAGAGGTTGAGAGGTTTAGGGAGGGAGTTTCAGAGCTTAGGACCCAGGCAGCTGAAGGCACAGGAGCGATTAAAATTGGGAACTTACAAGAGGCCAGTATTGGAGGATCAGAGAGATCTCTGTGGGTTGTGGACCTGGAGGAGGTTACAGAGATAGGGAGGGCTGAGGCCATGGAGGGAAATGTTTGATGATACATGATTTGGGAGTGGGCATGAGTTGATTTTTCTAGCTGCCCAAAGCTCGGTTGCAGAGCTGGTTACTCTGATTAATTATTGACCAGCACGGTGCTCACTGACAGTCAGCTTATCTGGGTCAGGTCATTAAATGAGGGCCATCATTCTTTACAATTTTTTAAACCTAACTCACTAAGCTGTGAATCACATCATAAACTGATCATTAACATTCTGCAGCTATTTGCATACATTTATGTCACTGAATTCTACAAAATGCTTTTTTTTTAAACAAATATACTAAGATGAGGTAAATATTCTTTACTCAATCACAGTCAGTAGCACCTGATCCTTTTGAGTAAAACATTTATGGGTTCAACTCCCGCTCCAGAGGCTTGAGCATGTAATCTAGTGCAGTACTGGGGGAGTGCATTTTATTTTGGGATGCAGACATCGCTGGCTGGGCCAGCATTTATTGCCCATCCCTAATTGCCCCTTGACAAGGTGGTGGTGAGCGGCCTTCTTGAACCGCTGCAGACCATGTGGTGTAGGTACATCCACAGTGCTGTTAGGAAGGGAGTTCCAGGATTTTAACCCAGCGACTGTGTAGGAACAGCTGTTATATTTCCAAGTCAGGGCGGTGAGCGGCTTGGAGGGGAACTTCCAGGTGGTGGTGCTCCCATGTGTCTGCTGCCCTTGTCCTTCTAGATGATAGAGGCCGTGAGTTTGGAGGCTTTATTAGAGATGCCAAACTTTAGATAAAATGCTAATTCAATGCCTGGTTTCGGGGATGTTAAAGGCAAAATTCAATTAAACACTCCCCTGCAAGACCCCCATATCCCCCAACCCCATCACCCCACCTTCCCCCATCTCCCCCCGCCTCATCTCTTCATAACCCCTGCCCCCCCATGCCCTTCACTCTTTATCCCTCAGTCTCAACTCAGCTATGAAGTCACAAACAGGGAGGGGTCTCTCTGGGATTGACTGTGGCCTTGAGGTTCAGAGACAGCACTCAGTGCGACAGACAACACGGCTGCTCACCCCTGCTGGGCTGAGGACTGAAGACCCCCCCACCAGACTATCCAATTTGTACCAACCCCCAGCCTCCTTCTCAGAAGCTAACACAGGGATTGGATTGTCAAGCCACACTCGACCCTTTAATTATTTTGCAGCCAGTATCTTCTGAGGGAAAATGATCCAGGGACATAGCGCACTTTGGGACATTTGAGGATGCGAAAGGCGCTATATGAATTCTCTGGCAAGGAGCCGGCACGGAGGCAATGTACCAAATGGCCTCCTCCTGCCCTGGGTCTACCCTTCCAATGGACCTGGGAGCAGAACAAGTGTCAGCTCTTCAGAAGAGACAAAAATTGGGTATGCATTAAAACAGATCAACAGGACAATCCCCCCTCCTCTTGCTTCTCAAGGGCCAGGGGGTCCCGCTTCTTAGAAACAATACGGTAGCGGAATGAACAACCCGCTTGAAGGGGGGGTGGCTGAAGGGGCAGAGGGGGGGAACATACTTCACATTTCCAAACCCCTCCTTCAAAAAAAATAAAATCCCGCAGATGCAAAAGCAATTGTAAAAATTGACGTAGTGATAAAAAAAATCTGGTGAAAAAGGGAGTTTCAGGACGAGTGGCTGGAGCCTGAGTCTCTCCCTGTCCCTGGGCTGGTGGTGGTGGGGTCCGGGAGGTGGAAACCTGTTACATTAAAGCCCGTGTTACATTGTGGCAGGGACGGTATCGGAGCTGAAGGTGGTGGGCAGGAGGCGGGCGGGCGGGAGGGGTGGGTGGGTGTGAGTGAGGAGGAGCTGGGACCCTTCACCCACCCCCGGGGCTGCAGCAGGTCCAGGCTGGAGCTGAAGGCGATGAGGAGGAGCAGGCTGGTCCGGATAGCAGCCCTGACTTGCCTGGGATCCTTTCTGCTGCTCGTCCTCTACTTCCAAGGAGGTTTCAGCCCAGGTAATGTCACGGGTGAAATTGATGTAAACCTGTAACCAATTTGGAAATTGACTAGGGGGGTGTTGGGGGTTTGATTAAATGTTTAATACCCGCCCCTCCACACACAAAGAGAACACATCTCAGGAAAGTGGCTCTAGTCGGAAAGTTAGAGGTTGTGGAGTCTTGTCAGAGACTGGCAACTGCTGACACGTTGATAGTTTTTGTTTCAATTCCAATTCCTCCAAGAAAGTCTTTCACTTTGATGTCTGTGCTCATTTAGAGTTTAGAAGGATGAGGGGTGATCTTATTGAAACGTGCCAGATTCTGAGGGGGGCTTGACAGGCTGGATGCTGAGAGGATGTTCCCACCCCCCCCACCCCACCCCCGAAATCTAGAACGAGGGGGCACAGTTTAAAAATAAGGGGTCTGCCATTTAAAACAGAGATGAGGAGGGATTTTTTTCTCTCTCTGAGTGTCCTTACTCTTTGGAATTCTCTCCCTCAGAGAGCAGTGGAGGCTGGCTCATTGAATATATTCAAGGCTGAGGTGGACGGATTTTTGACAGACAAGGGATTCGAGGGTTATGGGGGATCGGACAGGAAAGTGGAGTTGAGGCCACAATCGGATCAGCCATAATGGAGCATGTCAAGGGGCTGAATGGCCTTCCCCCCCTGCTCCTATTTCTTATGGGCTTTCTCAACCCCATGTCCCACAGAGCTCCAGAGCCAATGAAGTACTGTTTGAAGTGTAGTCACTTTTGTATTTATAGGAAACACAGCAGCCAATTTGCTCACAGCAAGATCCCAGAAACAACAGTGAAAATGACCAGAGCATTTGTTTTTAGTGATGTTGGTGTGGGGATAAATATCAACCTCAGGGAAAACTGCCCTGGTCTTCTCCAAAATGGAGGCCATGGGATCTTTTATATCCACTTGAGCGGCAAGATGGGGCCTTGGCTTAATGTCGTATCTGAAAAATAAGTAACCTCTGATAGTGCAGCACTGGGGTTGTTGACCACCACCATGGGCTCAAGTCTCTGGAGTCTTAGACAAGGTCCCACATGGGAGACTTATAAAGAAGGCAAATGCACATGGGATACAGGGTAATTTGATAAGATGGATTCAAAATTGGCTTAGTTGTAGGAGACAGAGGGTGATGACAGAAGGATGCTTTAGTGACTGGAAGCCAGTGTCCAGTGGCGTACCACAGGGATCTGTGCTGGGTCCCCTATTATTCGTCATTTATATGAATGACATAGATGACTATGTGGGGGGTAGGATTAGTAAGTTTGCAGATGACACAAAGATTAGCCAGGTGGTTAACAGTGAGGTTGAGTGTCTTGGGCTACAGGAAGATATAGACGGGATGGTCAAATGGGCAGATAAGTGGCTGATGGAATTTAACCCTGAAAAGTGTGAGGTGATACACTTTGGAAGGAGTAATTTGACAAGGAAGTATTCAATGAACGACATGACACTGGGACCCTTGCTGTTTGTGTTATATATCAACGATTTGGACGTGAACGTGGGGGGCACGATTGGGAAATTTGCAGATGACACAAAGATTGTCCGAGTAGTGGATAGTGTAGAGGATAGCCACAATCTCCAAAACAATATAGATGGGTTGGTGGAGTGGGCAGTAAAGTGGCAGATGGATTTTGACATAGAGAAGTGTGAAGTCATACATTTAGGGAGGTCAAACAGTTACAGGGATTACACAATAAATGGGAATATACTAAGAGGGGTAGATGAAGTGAGAGATCTTGGCATACAAGTTCACAGGTCCCTGAAGGCAGCAGTTTAAGTAGACAAGGTTGTAAAGAAGGCATATGGAATGCTCTCCTTCATTGGCAGAGGTATAGAATATAAAAGTAAGGATATAATGTTGGAATTGTATAAAACACTGGTGAGGCCACAACTGGAGTATTATGTGCAGTTCTGGTCACCACATTACAGGAAGGACGTAATAGCTCTGGAGAGAGTGCAGAGGAGGTTTACAAGAATGTTGCCAGGGTTAGAAAAGTGTAGCTACGAGGAGAGATTGAATAGGTTGGAGTTATTTTCCTTAGAACAAAGAAGGCTGAGAGGTGACTTGATTGAGGTGTACAAAATTATGAAGGGAATAGATAGAGTGGACAGGATAAAATTGTTTCCCTTGATGGAGAATTCTAGAACCAGGGGACAGAGATTCAAGACAAGTGGCAGAAGATGTAGGGGGGACATGAGGAAGAATTTTTTTACGCAGAGGGTAATGGGTGTCTGGAATTCGCTGCCCAAGTTGGTGGTAGAGGCAGAAACTTTAAACTCTTTTAAAAAGTACCTGGATCTGCACCTAAAGTGCTGTAAGCTGCAGGGCTATGGGCCGGGTGCAGGAAGGTGGGATTAGAAAGGGCACCTGGGTGTCCTCGGGCTGGCATGGACAAGCTGGGCCGAATGGCCTCCTTCTGTGCTGTAACTTTTCTATGGTTTCTATGGAAGTTCTGAGGAACAAAGGGACCTTGTGTGTGTCCATAGACCTCTGAAGGCGGAGGGGCATGTTAGTGGGGTGGTGAAAAAGGCATATGGGACACTTGCCTTTATCAATCAAGACATAGATTACAAAAGTAGGGAGGTCATGTTGGAGTTGTATAGAACCTTGGTGACGCCACAGCTGGAGTACTGTGTGCAGTTCTGGTCGCCACATTATAGGAAGGATGTGATTGCGCAGGAGGGGGTGCAGAGGAGATTCACCAGGATGTTGCCTGGGATGAAACATTTAAGTTATGAAGAGAGGTTGGATAGTCTTGGGTTGTTTTCATTGGAGCAGAGAAGACTGAGGGGCGACCTGATCGAGGCGTACAAGATTATGAGGGGCATGGACAGGGTGGATAGGGAGCAGCCCTTAGTTGAAGGGTCAGTCACGAGGGGACACAAGTTCAAGGTGAGGGGCAGGAGGTTTAGGGGGGATATGAGGAAAAACTTTTTTACCCAGAGGGTGGTGACGGTCTGGAATGCGCTGCCTGGGAGGGTGGTGGAGGCGAGTTGCCTCACATCCTTTTAAAAAGTACCTGGATGAGCACTTGTCACGTCATAACATTCAAGGCTATGGGCCAAGTGCTGGTAAATGGGGTTAGGTCAGGTGTTTCTCACGTGTCGGTGCAGATTCGATGGGCCGAAGGGCCTCTTCTACACTGTGAGATTCTGTGATTCTGTGAGTGGGGCTTGAACCCATGAACTTCTCACTCTGAGGTGAGAGTGCCACCCACTCTGCTAACGTTGGCACCTAAGAAGAGATTCAAAACTTTTGAAGCAAGTATTCCCCGTGTGTCGTATGTAGCAGAAAGGAAAGTCTGAGAAACTGAAACAAAAAGTTCAGAAAGCTGGAAATACTCAGCAGACCACAGAGCGGCCGCGGAGAGAGGAAGGTCACGGTCAACATCTCGGGTCATGACCTTTCACCGGAACAAGAGTGTCGGGGCAATGTGTCGATCTGAGTTGAGAGACCATTGTGGGCGTTGGAAAGCTTGTATGGTCACAGACACAGTCCCAGACACAGTCCTAGACACAGTCCCAGACACAGTCACAGTCACAGTCACAGACACAGTCACAGTCACAGTCACAGACACAGTCACAGTCACAGTCACAGACACAGTCACAGTCACAGACACAGACACAGACACAGTCACAGACACGTTATCTCACTCCAGCAACAGGGAGCCAGTGGGAGGAACCCCGAGTGCCTCATTCTTGTGGATTGACCTAGTTTTGTTTTACCACTCGAGAAGGGCAGGGGGTTGGTGGAAGTGATAGTTGTGAGTCTGACTTGCTGGTAGGAGTGTGGCCCTGAGTGCGTGTTTGAGACTCGCTATCTGATATTTGTATATCTCTGAGACTCTGTGTGGTTTTGTGTAAGTTACAAATTGCTAACGGCATTCATGGGAACATCTGCACAGTGCTCAGGATTATGTTTTTTTTTCACATGTTCAAATTTGTTTTCGAATCCCTCTATGGCCTTGCTCCTCCCTATCTCTGTAACCTCCTTCAGCCCCACAACGCTCTGATCTCTGCGCTCCTTCAATTCTGGCCTCTTGAGAATCCCTGGTTTTAATCACTCTCCCACTGGCGGCTGTACCTTCAGCTGCCTGGGGCCAAAGCGCTGGAATCCCCTCCCTAAACCTCTCCACCCTTTACCTGTCTGTCTCTCAAGGTGATCCTTAAAACCTACCTCCATTACGCTCTTAAAAGTGCCGTTTAAATGCAGTTGTTGTTGTAACTTTTGTCTTTGTGTCAGTTCTCTTTTCTTCAGCAGTTCCTCTCGTGTCCGAACTTTCATAATGGGAATCAGTGGGCTATTTGACCACGGCACCATCACACTTTTATTAGGGGTGATTCCTGACAGGGCACAGGGAAAAAGCAGGAGAAAGACATTAAGTCACGATGCTCATTTTGAGAGCTGGTGCGGACATGATAGGCCGAATGGCCTCCTTCTGTGCCATAACGATTTGGTGATTCTGTGTTGGAATGATGGGCGGGGGCAGGAATGATTCACGGCCAAGAGAAAACCAATGGATCAATGTTTGTCAATTGTTGCCATCAAAGCCTTCTGCCCCTGTTCCAAACTCCATTCCCCAGCCACTGACCCATCCCTCACTCTATCTCACTGACTGTTTGCAATTTTGGTGTCATGTTTCTCCATGACATGAGCTTCCAGCCACACATCTGCGCCATCACCAACACTGCCTATTTCCACCTGCAAAGCATCACCCAGCTCCATCCCAAACTCGTCTCATCCACTGCTGAAACCCTCGCCCATACCTTTGTTGTCTCTGGACTTGACCATTCCAACACACTCCAGGCTGGTCTCCCACATTCTACCCCCTGGAGACTTGGCCTGGTCCAAAACTCTGCTGCCCGCGTCTGCCCGTCACCCCCCCGCGTCTGCCCGTCACCCCCCCCGCGTCTGCCCGTCACCCCCCCGCGTCTGCCCGTCACCCCCCCGCGTCTGCCCGTCACCCCCCCGCGTCTGCCCGTCACCCCCCCGCGTCTGCCCGTCACCCCCCCGCGTCTGCCCGTCACCCCCCACGTCTGCCCGTCACCCCCTGTGCCCGCCCGTCACCCCTGCGTTCCCGGTTTTGCAATTCTTCAATTTTAAAATGCTCATCTTTTTTTCAAATTCCTCCATGACCTCACCCTTCCCTTTCCGCTTTCATCCAACCCCATGATACATCGACCATCGGATGTGCCTCCCTCTCCTTGCCGAGGTTTTGCCGCTATGGCTGCTTCTGGCTGTTTCTGTAGCGGTGATGGGTTTTTTACAGGGTGTGGGCACTAGCCCCACACCCAACCTGCTTGACCTTTTTCAACCAAGCTTGACGGAGAACAGCAAAGATGGCCCATAAATTGGACGTCTTTCACCGGTGCAGCCTGCGTAAGATGCTGGGCATCACGTGGACAGAACATCACCAATGAAGAAGTGCTAGAGAGGACTGCTCAGAGACATCTGTGGGACATCGTGACTGAGAGACAACTGAGACTGGCAGGAAATGCATTTTGCCTCCCGGATGTACAGAGTGGCAGCACAATGGACACCACCAGATGGAAAAAGAAGGTGGGCTGTCTAATGAAGACATGGTGAAGTATGTTTAAGGAGCACCTTCAGGATCTGGGGTGAAAGAGTTTGTGATAGAATGAGCTGGTGGCGGAGTCTTGCTGCCCATCATCCCGCACAGGACCGGAGGGGCTAAGTCTAAGTAAGTTACCCCTCTCTGTCTGTAACAACCCCATCCCCCGGCCCCTACAACCCTCCCTACCTCTGTAACCTCCTCCAGCCCCTACAACCCTCCCTATCTCTGTAACCTCCTCCAGCCCCTACAACCCTCCCTATCTCTGTAACCTCCTCCAGCCCCTACAACCCTCCCTATCTCTGTAACCTCCTCCAGCCCCTACAACCCTCCCTATCTCTGTAACCTCCTCCAGCCCCTACAACCCTCCCTATCTCTGTAACCTCCTCTAGCCCCTACAACCCTCCCGATCTCTGTAACCTCCTCCAGTCCCTACAACCCTCCCTACCTCTGTAACCTCCTCCAGCCCCTACAACCCTCCCTATCTCTGTAACCTCCTCCAGCCCCTACAACCCTCCCTATCTCTGTAACCTCCTCCAGCCCCTACAACCCCTCCCTATCTCTGTAACCTCCTCCAGTCCTTACAACCCTCCCTATCTCTGTAACCCCCTCCAGCCCCTACAACCCCTCCCTATCTCTGTAACCTCCTCCAGTCCTTACAACCCTCCCTATCTCTGTAACCCCCTCCAGCCCCTCTAACCCTCCCTATCTCTGTAACCTCCTCCAGCCCCTACAACCCTCCCTATCTCTGTAACCTCCTCCAGCCCCTACAACCCTCCCTATCTCTGTAACCCCCTCCAGCCTCTACAACCCTCCCTATCTCTGTAACCTCCTCCAGCCCCTACAACCCTCCCTATCTCTGTAACCTCCTCCAGCCCCTACAACCCTCCCTATCTCTGTAACCTCCTCCAGCCCCTACAACCCTCCCTATCTCTGTAACCTCCTCCAGCCCCTACAACCCTCCCTATCTCTGTAACCTCCTCTAGCCCCTACAACCCTCCCGATCTCTGTAACCTCCTCCAGTCCCTACAACCCTCCCTACCTCTGTAACCTCCTCCAGCCCCTACAACCCTCCCTATCTCTGTAACCTCCTCCAGCCCCTACAACTCTCCCTATCTCTGTAACCTCCTCCAGCCCCTACAACCCCTCCCTATCTCTGTAACCTCCTCCAGTCCTTACAACCCTCCCTATCTCTGTAACCCCCTCCAGCCCCTACAACCCCTCCCTATCTCTGTAACCTCCTCCAGTCCTTACAACCCTCCCTATCTCTGTAACCCCCTCCAGCCCCTCTAACCCTCCCTATCTCTGTAACCTCCTCCAGCCCCTACAACCCTCCCTATCTCTGTAACCTCCTCCAGCCCCTACAACCCTCCCTATCTCTGTAACCCCCTCCAGCCTCTACAACCCTCCCTATCTCTGTAACCTCCTCCAGCCCCTACAACCCTCCCTATCTCTGTAACCTCCTCCAGCCCCTACAACCCTCCCTATCTCTGTAACCTCCTCCAGCCCCTACAACCCTCCCTATCTCTGTAACCTCCTCCAGCCCCTACAACCCTCCCTATCTCTGTAACCTCCTCCAGCCCCTACAACCCTCCCTATCTCTGTAACCCCCTCCAGCCCCTACAACCCCCCCCCCCCCGGGATTTCTGTTCTGTGCTGATTGTAGCTTCTAGCCCACCCCCCATTTCAATTGCCCCACCACTGGTGACCAAGCCTTAAGCTGCGTGGGCCCCTAAACTCTTCAATTCCCTCCCTGAACCTCTTCGTCTCTCTCCTCCTACCCTCCTTGAGCAAGTTTTTGGGGGGTTCTCCCAGTCCGGCTTTTCTTCTGAAGACAAATTATTCAACCGTGAGGTAAAGCAGCATGAGTGAGCCTGGCCCTGCCCTTGTCCAATGTGTGTGACCTCGCAGAGGTCACTGACTGGAAGATGTTCAGATAGTGTTTGCTAACAGGAACTAGGTAAGACATTGTCACTGTGGAGCTGAGGGAAGGAGCTCTCTTGTGTCATATCTATTAGCTTTTTACAGAATGTGCCTTCATTTGAGGATGTCAAGACCTTTGACAGGGTGCGGAGGAGATTTACTAGAATGGGACCACGGATGAGGGGCTTCAGTTAATGTGGCGAGGCTGGAGAAGCGGGAATTGTTCTCCTTGGAGCAGAGAATGTTGAGGGGAGACTTAACAGAGGTGTTCAAAATAATGAAGGAAGTAAATAAGAAGAAACGGTTTCCAAAGGCAGGAAGGTCAGTGACCAGAGGAACACAGATTTAGGATAATCGGCAAAAGAACCAGAAGGGGAGATGAGAATTTTTTTCAATGCAGTGAATTATTGTGACCTGGAGCACACTGTCTGAAGGTGCGATGGAAGCAGATGCAATAGGAACTCTGAAAAAGGGAATTGGAAAAAGAATTGACAGAGAAAGATTTGTAGCGCGATGAAGACAGAGCAGGGGATTAGGACTAACTGGATAGCTCTTTCAACAGGCCAGCATTAGAGCAAAGGGCCGAATAGCCTCCTACTATTATGTGATTCAATTCTGTGATTCAACCTTTGGCCCATTTGACGTGACCTATGATCTAGGCTGACACTCTAGTGCCATACTGGAGAGTACCACGGTATCAGATGAGGTGTTAATTTAAGGCCATGTCCGTCCATTTGTTCAGATTAATGTTTGTAGACGAGCCAAGAATTCCCCTGGTGTCCTGACACCGCTCCCCCTATTCTCATGCAAATGGAAGTAAACAGTGCCTTCAGCATGATATCCATGACTCTACGTATGCCTGTTTGCTCCCAGTGTTAAGGATTTACAGATTCAAGTGAAAACAGGCCCCCTGATAAGTTAATCCATTAGTGTGTCTTGGAGCTCGGCCAAGCATTCATAATATGGCCATCTGGAGAAATCGACGTCTAACGATCTTTCTGTTGATACAGTTCACTGATGGTCTTGTTATAAATGCTTGGCTGAGCTCCAAGACTTACTAAGGGATTAACTCATCAGGGGTCTGTTTTCACAGATGGAAGTGGAATGTTTGCTTTGATGGACATCTTTGAGGTTAGAATAAGTTATTCTTTCTTGGAACTTTCTTTCAATGTCTATATGTTAATATGTCAAGATTAGTATGTGTGACGCTTCTTTTATTGATACTATAATCGGCTGAATTTTACGTGCCCATGGCAGGCATGTTTCTCGCAAGGAAGGAGAACGCATAAAATGGGGTGGGGGCACCCATCCCACCACCTTTCCACCACCCCTGAGCTCACCCTCATAACACAGGGCTGGTTGGGCAGCAAAATTGGCAGCTCACCCACCATATTTAAATAAACCATTAAAGGCCAATTAGGTTTGATATCAAGCCTATTGACCCTGATAACACATTGCCCATGCCAGAAAAAGTTTGGCGATGGGAGCAGGAAGCCCGATTTTTAACCTCGTGCTTAAAGGGTGAGTAGGAAGGTGGAGGGGGTGTGGCTTGTTCTTCGAGGGCCGCCCTTTGCCTATCACAGAATGGCACCCCCCCCTTAGACTAAACCCCCCCTTCCTTCCGACCCGCTCCCTCCCATAAACTCACCCCCCGCCCCTCTCCCTAACGCACCCACATCCTCCCGACCCAAGACCCTGGCCTCACCTGCTCCGGGGATCCTAGGCCTTGGGGCTCTTTCTTCACCAGCGGGTCTTGGCAGCTGCCACCAGCGCCTTCCTGAAGCTGCTGGGACTGATGGGCCAATCGGATTGATGGGCGGCTCCAGAGGGTGGGACCTCCCCCTCTGCCCCCCCCACCCCAGAGACGGACGGAAGTCCCACTCCAACCTCATTAGCCCACCTCCTGGCTGTGGAGTGTGTCGATTCCTCGCTGATGTGTGTTACCCTGACTCCACAGCAACCCCCTGCTGTATTATTCTGCCCATTGACTCTGGCGCTTTGGGGTTGTAACAGGGTCAAAACAGATTTATGAATGGGTTTTTTTTTTAAGTGCATCACAAGACTTGCCATTGTTATTATGTGGCTCTTTGGTTCTAACATTGCACAGCAGGGAGGATGCAGAGGGACATGGATGGGATATGGGGAGTGGGTCAGGGTGAGAGGGCCAAATGACCTTTAAAACAGCTGGGATGAAAATGTAGCGGTGGTTGGGGTTAGGGTTAGGGTTGGGGCTGGGGTTAGGATTGGGGTTGGAGTTAGGATTGGGGTTGGGGTTAGGATTGGGGTTGGGGTTAGGATTGGGGTTGGGGTTAGGATTGGGGTGGGGGTTGGGGTTAGGGTGGGGGTTAGGGTGGGGATTGAGGTGGGGGTTGGGGGTTAGGGTGGGGGTTGGGGGTTAGGGTGGGGGTTGGGGTTGGGGGTTAGGGTGGGGGTTAGGGTGGGGGTTGGGGTTAGCATCGGGGTTGGCTTTACGTCAGGGTTAGCGTTAGGGTCGGGGTCGGGGTTGGGGTCGGGGTTGGGGTCGGGGTTGGGTCGGGGTTGGGGTCGGGGTTAGGGTCGGGGTTGGGGTCGGGGTTAGAGTTGGGGTTAGGAGTTAGGGGTTAGGGTTAGGAGTTAGGGGTTAGGGTTAGGGGTTGGGTTAGGGGTTAGGGGTTGGGTTTGGGGTTAGGGGTTAGGGTTGGGGTTGGGGTGGGGGTTAGGGTTGGGGTGGGGGTTAGGGTTAGGTTTGAGGTTAGGGTTGGGGTTAGGGGTTAGGGGTTAGGGTTGGGGTTGGAGTCGGTGTTAGGGTTGGGGTACTCACTGATTCGACCTTCCCGCCTCGATGGGAAAACCCGGCCCCGTGAGTTGGACGAAGAGGTGAAATCTGAATAAAGCCTTTAGTAACCAAGAGGCTGCTCCGAGGCCGCATGTCACATCGAATCTTACAGCACAGAAAGAGGCTATTTGGCCCATCGTGCCTCTGTTGGATCTGCGAACGATCTATCCAATTAAATCCCACTGCTCTGCAATTGTTTCCTTTTTATAAATCCAATTCCTTTTTGAAAGGTGGATTAATCGCTCCAGAATTTAACTGATATTTTTTTTTTGTTGGTTTCCACAAAAGAGATGGGATGAGAAATGTCAGTATTGGGAATAGATTAAAGGTGAATGCAGGTCACAAAAAATGTTAAAATCACCAGTGAGTACGTGCTGGGAAAGCTGTTTAATTTGAGGTGGATGAGGTGCTGGTCTCTCTGAGGCGGGTGAGGTTCCGGTCTCTCCGAGGCGGGTGAGGTTCCGGTCTCTCTGAGGTGGGTGAGGTTCCGGTCTCTCTGAGGCGGATGAGGTTCCGGTCTCTCTGAGGCGGATGAGGTTCCGGTCTCTCTGAGGCGGGTGAGGTTCCGGTCTCTCCGAGGCGGATGAGGTTCCGGTCTCTCTGAGGCGGGTGAGGTTCCGGTCTCTCTGAGGCGGATGAGGTTCCGGTCTCTCTGAAGTGGGTGAGGTTCCGGTCTCTCTGAGGCGGATGAGGTTCCGGTCTCTCTGAGGCGGATGAGGTTCCGGTCTCTCTGAGGCGGGTGAGGTTCCGGTCTCTCTGAGGCGGATGAGGTTCCGGTCTCTCTGAGGCGGATGAGGTTCCGGTCTCTCTGAGGCGGATGAGGTTCCGGTCTCTCTGAGGCGGGTGAGGTTCCGGTCTCTCTGAGGCGGATGAGGTTCCGGTCTCTCTGAGGCGGATGAGGTTCCGGTCTCTCTGAGGTGGGTGAGGTTCCGGTCTCTCTGAGGTGGGTGAGGTTCCGGCCTCTCCGATCACCTTCATCCCTGTTAGCGGCTGATTTGCTGAGAGCAAATCTCCACAAACAGCATTGAAACAGCAGACTGGATCATTCCCGGGGCTCCAGTGCTGTGGGCTGATGGGTTAATGTTTGTCAGGTCATTGAGGAGAATTTCCCTGCTCTTCTTCAAATGCCGTGTGATTATTTATGTCCACCCGAGAGGTCAAGCAAACCCTTGGTTTAACACCTCAACTGAAAAACTTCACCTCTGACCATGCGCCGTACCCCTCCCCCGTCACTGGCCCTCTCGACCGCGCGGCACGCCCTCGGCAGTGCAGTGGCCCTCTCGACTGCGCGGTGTGCCCTCGGCAGTGCAGTGGCCCTCTCGACTGCGCGGTGTGCCCTCGGCGGTGCACTGGCCCTCTCGACCGCGCGGTGCGCCCTCGGCGGTGCACTGGCCCTCTCGACCGCGCGGTGCGCCCTCGGCGGTGCACTGGCCCTCTCGACCGCGCGGTGCGCCCTCGGCGGTGCACTGGCCCTCTCGACCGCGCGGTGCGCCCTCGGCGGTGCACTGGCCCTCTCGACCGCGTGGCGCGCCCTCGGCAGTGCACTGGCCCTCTCGACCGCGCGGTGCACCCTTGGCAGTGCACTGGCCCTCTCGACCGCGCGGTGCACCCTCAGCAGTGCACTGGCCCTCTCGACCGTGCGGTGCGCCCTCGGCAATGCACTGGCAGTACCAGCCTGGCTTCTGCACTCAAACCCCAGGAGTGGAGCTTGAACCCATGACTCCCTGAGCTACGTTTTGAGCGCTACCCACTGAACCACAACTGAGAGAGTGAGGAACCAGCAGGATAGTTCAACGGGAACTGTTTCCTCTGGTGGGAGACACCAGAACTCAAGAGTGAAACCAGGAAGCAGAGTTTCAAACAAAGGGCAGCAGAAATCTGGAACTCTCACCCAAAAACCTTTGCAGCTTTCGATCCTGAGCCTGAGAGAGTTTTGGGTTGGATAAGGATATGGAGTAAAGCTGGGTTCCTGGCGTTGATGTACAGGTCAGCTAAGATCAGCTGGAATGGTGATCAGCTTTGATGGGCTGAATGGATTTCTGTTCTGTTTTTTAAAGAAGTTATTTCCAGAAGTGAGCATTGACCCTGCCCAGCTGCAGTCTGCTCAGCTTAGAATCTCCGTTGACATAAACCATGTGGTTTTGTGTCTCGTTTCCATTCCCCTGAAGTCTGCTTCTGGGCGACGGCAGGAGCTAGGAACGGAATCTGTGTGACGAGGGGAACCTGCCTTGTCTCCCAGTTCCGGCATTGTGCGTGGGTCTCTCCCCTGGTGGGTGGGTGGTCTCCCCCTCCCAGGAGTGGCTCACTGGACAGTTGAACCGTCTGGTGTGGTTCAGGAAGTTCTACAGTCTGAGTGAGCCAACCGCACAGAGCAGCCCGATACCCAGGGAGCAGCTGGAGTAACCACAATGCACCCTTTAATATCGCACTTTTAACGTCGCATTAATATCCTAATGTGCTTCACAGGAGTATAACCAAACCAAATGTTGACACTGAGGCAAGGAAGGGAACATTAGGACTGGGTGAAACGGAGTGAGCTGTTGGAGGAGAGAGTGAGGCACAAAGATTCAGAAATACCTTTCCACTTTTTTTGCCCACTGGATATTTAATCCGCTGTATGAGGAATGTGACTTGTTAGCAGTCATCATTGTATGTGTGAGTGTACATGTGCAGGTTGGTGTGTGTTTAGATATGTTTTGCGTATGTGCATCTGCATGGACACTTTTTGTTTGCATGGACACACGTGTTGTCCGTGTGTGTGTGTGTCCGTGTGTGTGTCCGTGTGTGTGTCCGTGTGTGTGTCCGTGTGTGTGTCCGTGTGTGTGTCCGTGTGTGTGTCCGTGTGTGTGTCCGTGTGTGTGTCCGTGTGTGTGTCCGTGTGTGTGTCCGTGTGTGTGTCCGTGTGTGTCCGTGTGTGTCCGTGTGTGTGTCCGTGTGTGTGTGTGTGCGTGTGTGTGTGTGTGTGCACACATCACCGTGTGCACAAATGTGTTTCTCTCCGAGGGCTTACCTGCCCTTTTGGGTGGATATAAAAGATCCCGGGAGCAGGATTTTGAACAAGAGCAAAGGATGATCTCCAGAGTCCTGGAGCCAATTTCTGTCCCCCCAACCAACGTCACTGAATTAGCTTACCCTGTCATTCCATATTGCTGTTTGTGGGATCTTGCTGTGTGCAAATTGGCTGCCCTGTTTCCTACGTTACCACGGTGACTATACTTCATTGGCTGTAAAGTGCTTTGAGACATCCAATGTTTGTGACATATGCTATCCAAATGCAAGTCTTTTATTGTGTGCATGCCTGTACGCATGTGTCTTTGTGTCTCTCCCAATTAACTGGACTAATCCTTGGCTCAGCTCCTTGTTGAAAGTGAATTGCGCAGCAGTAGGCTCCAGCAAGCTAAGGGTTAAAGGGCCTGCCTCTTGCTGTGCTCGCCTGGCTGTTGTCAGCAGTAGTCAGAATGGAAGCTGCAAGTGGTTCAGCTGGAACAGGATTGTGATGGAGACGGGTTCAGACGGGTCAGTCTACTGTGTAAACATAGTCTGGGCTCACTGCTTTACAGCAATCTGTCCTGCTCGGGGGCATTACCCAAGTAGCAGTTAACAGCTTTGGACAAAGCTGTATAGAAATTGTCCCTGGTAGCATTGTTAAAACTGCGGCATTGTGAGACAGCCAAGGCCACCTGTTCCTGGCTGTTATCTGACATTCATATTTATTGCACATTCTGTGCTGCAGCACAGGCTGTATCTCTACCTGATGAATTTTAAGCCTCACATTAGATGGCAACTGAAATAAGGGTCGGTGTGATTCACACTCTGGTGGAATATCCTAATGACATCCCCCACCCCCACCCCAGACTTGCGCACAAGGTGACTGAGGGGCTGTCAGCACTCTGAATGAACCCCACTGAGGATCAGTGCTTTCATAGGGGCGAGAGGGGTTAGAGCAGATAAACAAAGCTGTCCAATACTGTGCTGCATGGAATGTGTTGTGGAGACTATTGGTCAACCTTCCACTCTGTACCTCTGGTTTACCCCAAGTTGGATTGATATACTGAGATTATTCACTGAGGGGACAGAACAGCAAGTATTCTGGAACAGTAGTCAGCCTCTTGGCACAAAGGTTTCCCTAGAAACCGTGAGTGTGGATCGAGATATTCTCTCCGTGAAAATAGACCTTTTATGCAGCGAATTCTTCTTCAATAATAAACCGATAGAGCAGGAGATTCAAGGTCCTTTGAACACAGGGTCAGGAGGAAAATATAGATCTTTAGTGAGAGAGGCTGCCTAGGGTTAGAAAAGAATGATCTTATATTTATGTAACATATTATACAGGGCATCCCAAACACTTCATAGCCAATGAAGCACTATTTGGAAGTGTAGTTGTGTTGTAATGTAGGCAATGCAGCAGCCAATTTCTGCACAGCAAGATTCCACATAAGAGCAACGACCAGCTAATCTCCTCTGGTGATGTTTGTTGAGGGATAAACATTGACCCCGTGCCCGGTGATAACATTCATTTTAATTTTAATTTTGTAAATTTCTTTTTAAGATTTTGTCTTTTTCTTTGCAGTATCCCTTTAAGGGGCTGTCTTTTTAATTTGTCAGAGAGAGAGAGAGAAGTACTGCTGAAGTGTGGTCACTGTTGTAATGTTGGAAATATGGCAGCCAATTTGTGCACAGCAAGATCCCACAAACAGCAATGCGGTAATGATCTGATCTGTTTTAGTGATGTGGGTCGAGAGAATTATTTGGCCAGGACACCGGAGGGAACCCTCCCTGCTGTTCCCCAGATAGTGCGGTGACAGAGGGCCCCTCGATCCTGACCACCCCCTCGGTACTGCACTGGGGCTGTCACCCTGGATTCTGTGCTCAAGTCTCCGGCCTGGGACTCAAACTCAACCATCTGACACGGAGCGAGCGAGAATGTCACCCACTGAGTCCCAGCTGATATCAGCCTACCTGCCTGAGCAGGGCCCAGGCGCCTGGACAATTCTTTCTCGCAGCAAAGGTTATAATGGCATCAGGTGCAGAGTCAGCTAACTTCCCCTACCCCACCCCTATCAGCCCGTCTCCTGAACGCCATTTCGATTAACCACCTCTCTGCTAGGTGCTGAGTTGGCTGACAGACTGAGTTGTACAGTCATGGTAGAGTGCTTGGGTTATCATCGTGTTCAAACACCTCCTGTTAATTGTTATGGGTGTTCCTATTGGACCACTCCTTCCATTCTGAAGGATACACCCTTGGCTCAACTGACAGAATGTTCTGGTCAGTCCTGCAACAGGAAAACTGGCAAAAGAATCACTGGGGAAACGAGGAGAGTTTCTTTTCACTCAGCGATTTGTTATGTTCCATGAATAGGAGTCCATTCAGCCCCTCTAGCCTGTTCAACCATTCAATTGGATCATGGCTGATCTATATCTGTAACTCCACATAATCATTCTCAGTCGACCCCCAGACTCAATAGCTTTTTGGGGGGAGAGAGTTCCACTCCCCTTTGTTTTTTTTATATTATTATTCATAGGATGTGGAGGTCACTGGCTAGGCCAGCATTTATTGCCCATCCCAAACTGCCCTTGTTCAGGGGGTATTTAAGAGTTACCCACATTGCTGTGGGTCTGCAGTCACATGTAGGCCAGACCAGACGGCCGATTCCCTCCCCTAAAGGGTTTTTATGACAATCGGCGATGGTTTCATGGTCATCATTAGATTTTTAATTCTGGATTATTTATTGAATTCAAACTTTGCCATTTGCCGTGGTGGGATTTGAACCTGGGTCTCCAGAGCATTACCCTATCCAGTGACAGTACCACCACCTCCCATTGTGCGAAGAGCTGCTTCCTGACATCACTCCCGAACGGCCTGGTTCTCATTTTTTAAGGTTGTGTCCTCCACCAGGGGAAATAGTTTCTCTCTATCTGTCTGGCATTTTGTTTTTGTAAATGGGAGAAACTTAAAGGGGCAGGAAGTGCAGGAACTCGATGTATTGTCCATCCCTCCTGTCAATCGCTCATCGTGTGACGTGATTACAGGGGCTTCGACCAATAAGCTCATTGCGCAGGTAATCCTGTGGGCGGGGCTCCTGATGGAGAGATCGTGTCTGGTGCACAAGCTCCTCCTACGTGTCTCCTGAATAAAGTTTTTAGCCTTTTCTTCACCGGACCTGCTGCTCCCTCAAGTTATTACACTTTCCTTCAGCCATCTCATTAAAAAATCACCTCATAATCCTCTAAACTCGAGGGAAGGCGTTGCCTGATAGGGCAGAGGAAGCAGATACAGCCATAACTTTCGAAAGGGAACTGGATAAACGCTTGGAAAGGGAAAAATCAGCAGGGTTATGGGGAAAGAGCAGGGAGAGTGGGACTGATTTGGATAGCTCCTTCAAAGGGCCGGCACAGGCAGGATGGGCTGAATGGCCCCTCCCATCGCTGTGTTATTCTTGAGTTTGACCTGAGAAGATCGAGTTAGTCAGGCTTCTGATTGTAAATGTCCGGCTGGGTGTCACCCTGCGCCGCAGCCATGTTTACGGAGAGATTAGCGAGACGATGTAATCCGTGCTTCCCTCCTTGTTTTCCGGACTTTGCCTGAGCGCGTGGCTTTCCTGTTTTCATTTTTCTCTTGGCCTGCTGGATTAAGAGAAGTAACCATGAGTCTGATTGTGAAATTCCTCCGTGCGGGAGAGATCTGAGCCGCCTTTGTTGTGGTTTTGTATGTTCTGCCAGATTCACATTCAGACGTTCCCTGTAGAAAGTATTTCCAGCCTCGCCTCTTGAGAGTTGCAGCGTGCGATAGGGCGATACAGACTTGTCTGTCCGGCCTCCCTTACCCCGTCCCTGCCTTTAAAAAGGTGGGGAGCGCAGCTTCTGAAGGTTCCTCCTTTTGGGAATAACCTCAACACCGCTGGGGGTCGGTGGGGTGGAGCGGAGTGAGGGAAACCAACAACGGCTACAGACCAACATGAACAGCCCAGACCTCCCTCTGCTTCCCTGCGGTATTGGCTGCTTAATCCCTCCTTCCTCTGTTTAGTGCTGCATCTCTGTGACAGTGCAGCACTCCCTCAGCACTGCACCAGGAGTGCCAGCCTGGGCTGTGTGCTGAAGTATCTAGAGTGAGACTTGAACCTGTGACTTCCCCGTTCAAAGGCTCGCTCGGCCAGACTGGCGATGTTGAGCAGAGATACTGTTGCTGATCTTTGGATTCTAAAAGGACTGAATAATGTTGCCCATGACGACCTTGTCCGGAACGGTAAAACCACAAGACCTGAGCTGTGGTCGAAGGGGTTTAATTTCTAAACTAACCTGGGGGAGACAATGGCCTGGATTGTTCAGGGGGTAAGTTACGGAGGGGGGAGTGGGGAGTGGCGGGGGTAGGGGGACTCTAAAACTCTACAGGTGCATGCCCACCATGTACCAGCCCACATGCACACCTGCCTGCAGCAATTTTACCAGCGGCAGGGCTGTCATCACAAAGCACACCCATGGGCTAATTACGGCCTCTGTGTGACCAATGAATGGCCACTTAAGGGCATCACTCGGCTACCGCTAGGATTTAACCAATGGGAGGAGAGGCCCACACCAAGAGTCCAGTCCAGCAGCTATGGTGGTGCAGGCTGGTAGCAGGGGCACTGCCTTGATGTGGCCCCTGGCTCCAATGGAAGCCCTCCTCCAGCATTCCATGTCTACCCCTTTACCCCGCTCTCCTTGCTACCTCCCTCCCCCCACCCCATTGCGAGGATCTGCCACCCTGGCCTGGGAAAGACCACCCCCCACCACCACCTCTCTGCTTAACCTTTAACTCTGGTTCCGTGGCTCCTCGCATGCAGTTCCAGCAGTGCCCACTGCTCCCAGTGGCGCTGTTAGTATCGGAGAGTCGACCGGCAGCTCTGAGCTGGAGCTACCTCCCCCCAATGAGAGTGGATACCCCACCTTAAACTAATTAACGGCCCCCGATGGCTGTTAACTCCCTGTGGGGCATCCCGTCAGAGTTGGCGGTGGGGGGTTGGGCTCACCCCTGACTTTATTGCCAGGGGACGGGTGGACAGGGAACCCCGCATACTGTAAAATCCAGCCCAATATCTCAGTGAACAAGGGGTTAATCCATAGAACTGGGTCTCTGAGGAGATAGTGGAGGGATTAGTATTGATTCATTCAAACGTAATCACAAGAGATTTCTCCCTGAAAATATTATTTTCAGGAATTCTGTAGCTGATTAACTTGGGACGTGATGTGTTGTGAGTGTGGTGCTCAGGACAACAGGTGACTTCTTAAACCTAAACACCTTATATATAAATTGACTGTCACGTTTACCTGCAGAACAGAGACTATATCCCCTGTGAAGTAAAAGAGAGACTTTCATTTATATAGCACCTTTCATGACTTCCAGATGTACCAATGTGCTTTACAGCCAATGAAGTATTTCTTGAAATGCAGTCACTATTGTAGTGGATGAAACGTGGCAGCCAATTTGCGCACAGCAAGATCCCACAAACATAAAAGTGATAATGAGCCAATAATTTGTTGATAACGTTAGTTGGAGAATAAATATTGGCCCCAGGACCCTGGGAAGAACTCTCCTCTTTTTCCAGAAAGTCCACAATGGGATCTTTTACACCACACCCCAGGAGGCACACACGACCTTCTGTCATGGTGAGAAGGCGTAAAGAAAAACGAAATCTTAAAAAAAAAGTTGTTTCTTTTCCATATCCTCTTGTTTAAATTCTGTTTTTAAAAATGGACAAAGGCTAACTCATCAACCTCCTGGAAGGTGACACCCTTTGCATTGTATGAACATTTCAGCCAAGCCTACACAAAGGACTAGTAGATGAGACATCTGCACCAGCCAGCCCTGGACAAAGGCAAAGCTATTTGTGACTCCTCATCTCCAACGTTGTGCTAATGGTTCCACAGTTATCTGCTCAAAATACACTGGCTTCTAACGAGGATCCTTAAAGCCCTTCGTTAGCTTAATGGCTGGACCCAAAACCCACCCTGTCACACGCCCGAGACTTGAGCTGTTTGAATTGCCTTAATTATACAGCTTTTGGATTCTGTCTTCTGTTGCGGTTTAACCTCAAGAGAAAACCGAACTCCAGGCTAGCAGCCTGCCCCTGACCTCCATCTCTCTCATGGCCGGATCTCCCAGAAAAAATCCTGTATTTCACCGACAGAGTGAACTAATTCCCGGAATACAAGAATACTTGGTTGAGGGAGTTGAAGCTGCAGCAGAGACTCTGGGCCCAAGACCAGGAATTCGGCCAAGTGAAGCCCCTTGAAAGAACCTTCATTGGGCATCGACTTACTGGGCTCCACTCACATGAATTAATGCCAATACCTTTTGAATTTTTTTAAGTAACCCGAAATTTGTAACTTCTTTCCCTTTCTTTCTCTGCCTTTCTACCTTGTGTGCTCGTGAGTGTGAGTGTGAGTCGTGATCCACCCTTCGATGAATGTGTTAATAAATCCTAGTTTTGTTTCACCTTTTAAAGAATTTGCCGTGGGGTCTTCGTCACCACTGGACCTCGTAAACCAGGGTTTGGGAAACACGCCACTGCCCATTTCAACAAGGGAAGGCAAACTAAATTAGAAATTAAAGCAATCGCTGTCACGGGCAGAAGAGGGGAACAGTAATAAGAATTCAATCCAACTCCTCCTCGTGGCCGTAACACTCGGGCTTAAAGTTTCATCTGAAAGACGGCACCTCTGACAGTGCAGCACTGCAGAAATGCTGCACTGGGAGTGTCGCCCTAGATCAGGGGTTGGCAACCTATGGCACGTGTGCTAAAGGTGCCACACGCGGTGATTTTGAGTGGTTCACACCTGCTAGTCCAATTAACAACAGGAAAAGTTCTAAAGAAAAATAATTTTGTCATTTACTTATCCGGAGAAGGTATGTTATATCGATAAAAGATGTATAGAATTTAAGTCGCGTTTTATTTATTACTGGGTTAGTTTTAAGCCCTGATTCGCCGCTTACCTCAGTATCGCATTGTGCTGTTGTGATTTTTTTTGTGTAAATTGAGGGGTACAATTAACAAAATATCAGCTCCAAAGCAAACAAAGTTAGGTGTCCGTTCATTTCAACCTTTATTGATAGATTTGGATTTACTCAAAGGAAGGGCACTGCTGTCTGCGCTCTCAGCTGTGAGAGTGCGGCTCATCGCACGTCAAGCGTTCAACGACATTTTCGGACAAAGCACGAGAAAACCTTTCTTGATGAAGTGGACACAAGATCGAATCGATCAGACCGGCAGCAGGAGAACATGAGAACCAAAGCAATATTTTCAAACTCTTCAGTGTAAGTTTAAAAAAATCCGGCCACAGAAGCTACCAAACTGCACCGTGCGCTGTTTATATAAAAAAAAAATAGAAAGCCGTTTACAGATGGGGAATATATAAAAGAAGCTTTCCTCAGCAGTTTGGAGGTTTTGTTCAACGATTTTCCAAATAAAGATGTGATTGTATCCAGGATAAAAGAACTGCCTGTCTCTGCCGGAACCCTTGAGAGATGCTTAAACCAAATGGCAGGAAAAATTGGGGAAAAGCAGACGGCTGCATTGAAAGACCCAGAGGTGTTTAGCGCCGCAGGTGACGAGAGCGTGTGACGTTCTGCGTTTGGCCGTTGTTGCCAGATATTGTGCTTTCGATGAAATTGAGGAACTTGGTGGCCTAAAGCCGCCTGTGTGGCACAAAAAAAGGGGAAGACATAGCGGGAAATCTTTGTGAGCAATTTTTGAAGAATCAGGAGTTGACATTAGAAAAACATTGTGTGTGACAGCAGATGGTGCTCCGAACATGGTCAGAAAAACGAAAGGGATTTGTAATGTTATACGAAGATTAAATTGGCCACCCGACCAGTCAAATTTCACTGCATCGTCCATCGAGAGAGCCTGTGTGCTAAAGTTTCTAATTCAGAGCTGAATAATGTGATGAATACAGCGGTGCGAATTGTGAATTTCCTTGTTGCTCAGTCTGCTTTGACTCAGTGACCATCCTGAGCGTTACTAGAAGAGATGGGCAGTGTTTGTGACAACATTCCATTTCACAGCAACGCTTGGTGGCTGAGTCCTGGCCAGGCTATGGTGCGCTTTGTAAACCGCTTTGATGCCCTCAAAGGCTTTTTTGTTGGAAAAAGACGAAAACGACGCTGAACTGGATGATGATGATAAATGGCTATGAGCTCCTGTTTCTGACTGACCCCACCGCTCACCTAAACAAACCCCGTCTCCGACTCCAGGGTGCAGGGCAAACGGTTCTTTACGAAACCTGGAGGGCGTTTGTTGCGGAATCAGCAGTTTGACCCTCGGGTATTCAACCTTCGACTTTCCTCCGCTTCCAACACACATAAGAGCTATCGACGCGTTGTACTGTCACTATCGGCGAGGTCGGCAAGAACTGGAATTGGAATTTCCAGAATAATCAGAATTATAAACGGTAAAATGTATCACTGCCACGTAAAACCTTAAATTAGTGAATGAGTGAAGGTAGTTTGCCATTTCTGAAAGGTCGCTGACCCCTGCCCTAAAGTTTTGCGCTCAAATCTCTGCAGTGGGACTGGAACCCGGAACTTTCTGTCTGGGGTGAGAGAGCGAGACTCGCTGAGCCAAGCTGACATTGCCGATAATTGGAAAAGGAAGTATGAGCCTCAATTCTATTTTCACTCAAAGTTTTACTTCCCATCATAAAAGGGGAAGAGCAAATGTTTAATTTCTTCTATTTAGCAGCTGATCTGCTATTTATAATGGGAAGTAAATCTTCGGTTTAAAATAAAACAAGTGAGGTGGAAACTTAATTTCTCAATTGCGGACAGTGTCAGCTGTGGGTCAGGTGGGTCATAACCTCTGTCACCTCGGAGTCAGGCTTGAGCTCCTAATCCAGGCTGACATTCCCAGTGTACGCCAAGGGACTGCTGTACTGTCGGAGGTACTGTCTTTTGGATGAAATGTTAAACCGATGCTCTTGAGTGGATATAAAAGATCCCATGGACACTGTTGGAAGAGGAGCAGGGGAGTTCTACCTGGTCTCTCTCTTATCTCCCCTCATAGAAACACAAGAACATAGCAGGAGTAGGCCATTTGGCCCTTTGACCCTGCTCTACCATTCAGTTAGGTCGTCTACCTCAAAGCCACTTTCCCGCGCTATCCCCATGCCCCTTGATGTCATTCGTATCCAGAAATCTATTGACCTCTGTCTTGAACATACTCGATGACTGAGCCTCTACAGCCCTCTGAGTAGTGAATTCCAAAGATTCACCACCCTCTGGGTGTAGAAATTCCTCCTCATCTCAGTCCTCAATGACCTACCCCGTATCCTGAGACTGTGTCCCCTGGTTCTAGACCACCCAGCCAGGGGGAACATCCTCCCTGCATCTACCCTGTTGAGCCCTGTGAGAATGTTGTAAGTTTCAATGAGATCACCTCTCATTCTTCAAAACTCTAGAGAATACAAGCCCTCTCCCCTCATAAGACAATCCCGCCATCCCAGGGATTAGACTGGTGAACATCTGTTGCACTCCCTCTATGGCAAGTATATCCTTCCTTAGATAAGGGGACCAGAACTGCACACAATGCTCCAGGTGCGGTCTCACCTAGGCTCTATAAGAGCAGCAAGGCATCTTTCCTCCTGTACTCAAATCCCCTCGCAATGAAGGCCAATATACCATTTGCCTCCCTAATTGCTTCCTGTACCTGAATGCTAACATTTAGTGACTGATGAACAAGGACACCCAGATCCCTTTGGACATCAATACTTCCCAACCTCTCACTATTTAAGAAATACTCTGCCTTTCTGTTTTTTTCTACCAAAGTGGATAACTTCACACTTATTCACATTCTATTCCATCTGCCATGTTCTTGCCCATTCACTTAGCCTGTCCAAGACCCCTTGACGCCTCCTTGCATCCACCTCAACTTATATTTCCAGGCAATTTTGCATCATCAGCCCTCTCTGAGCTCATCTTGTCCATGAGACCCACCTCCTGTTCCCTCGATCCTGTTGCCACTAAACTGCTGACTACCCAACCTCCCCTCCTGGTCCCTATGTTAGCCGATATTATAAATGGCTTTCTCTCTTCAGGTGTGGTCCCTCTCTCCTTTTAACTCTGACACCATCTCCTCTCTCAAAAAAAAACCCTTGACCCCTCTGTCCTTGCAAATTACCGTTACATTTCCAACCTCCCTTTCCTCTCCAAGCTCCTTGGAAATATTGCCGCTCAATTCTGTTCCCATCTTTCCCAGAACTCCATGTTTGGATCCCTCCAATCCAGGTTTCCAACCCTTGCATCTGTATCGAAACAGCTCTTATCAAAGTCACAAATCCTATGCGATTGTGACAAAGGTAAACTTTCCCTCCTCGTCCATCTCGACCTGTCTGCAGCCTTTGACACGGTTTGACCACACCATCCTCCTCCAACCCCTTTCCACTGCCGTCCAGCTGGGTGGGACTGCCCTCACCTGACTCCATTCTTACCTGTCTAATCATAGCCAGAGAATCACTTGCAAAAGGCGTCTCTTCCTGCTCCCCCACTGTTACCTCTGGTGTCCCCCAAAGATCTATCCTCAACCCCGCCCTGTTTCTCATCCACATGCTTCCCCTCGGAGACACCATCGGAACGGGTGGTGCTAGTTTCTCACACGAATGCAGCGGACACCCAGCCCTACCTCACCACCACCCCTCTCAACTCCTCCGCTATTGCTGAATCGTCAAACTGCTTATTCAACATCCGGTACTGGATAAGCAGAAGTTTCTTCCAGTTAAATATCGGCAAGACTGAAGCTATTGTTTTTTGCTTCCTGTTTCAAACTCTGTTCCCTAACTACCAACTCCAGCCCTCTCTCAGGCAACAGGCTGCGATTTAAGCCAGTCTGTTTGTGATCTCGGTGTCACGTTTGATCCCAAGATCCAACCCCATGTTCGTGGCATCACTAAAGCTGCCTTTTCCAAATTTCGCTCCTGTCTCAGGTCATCCACACCTTCGTTACCTCGAGACTCGTCTATCCCAACACGCTCCTGGCTGCTCTCCCACATTCCACCCACTAGAAACTTTAAAGTTATCCAGAGATCTGCAGCCCGTGTCTTAACTAAGTCCAGTTCCCCTATCACCCCTGTGCTCACTGACCTACACTGGCCCCTGGTCAGGCAACATCTTGAATTTTGAAATTCTCATCCTTGTTTTCAAATCCCTCCTTGGCCTCGCTCCTCCCTATCTCTGGAATCCCCTCCAGCCTCGCAACCCTCCCAAGATATCCTCGAACTCTGGCCTCTTGAGCATCCCCGATTTTAATCCCTCTACCATTGGCGGCCGTGCCTTTTGGATGCTGAGGCTCCAAGCTCTGGAATTCCCACCCTCCACCTCTCTGCCTCTCCAGGAGTGTCCTATTCCTTAAAACCTACCTCTCAGACCAAACATTTGGTCACTTGACCTAATGGCTCAGTGTCATGCTGTTCTACAATGCTCCTGTGAAGCACCTGGGATATTTCATAGGTGCTATATAAACATAAGTTGTTGTTGTGCCCTGCAGGCAGTATACCAACTGACTTCAGTCCGCTTTTCAGTCAGTACAGTAGAATTCAGATCACCAAGGAGATGAGGATTGCTGACTATCACTTTACTGGCCCCCAATCTCAGGTATTTCCCTGGTCTTTCAAGACCACCCCCCCCACCCCCGCAACCTCCTGTGACCTCTCTGTATGTGTAATATATTGTCACATGTCATAAGGTACAAGAGCCCTGTCCTGATATCCCCCTGGAATGCACTGTGTGTCTTTCTCTCATTGTATCCTCTAATTAACCTCAAAAATTGACAACCACCACTTTTTCATTGCAATTCCCTGTGTTCCCACAGGGAGGGTGTGAGACGCAGCCTTAAAGGGACAGTCCAAGTAAGCAATTCAACTTGCAACCCTGCTCCGAACGCCTGTCTCTCCCTGATTATTCGAAGCTGATCTGTTAACGTGGCTGATACAGTTCCCCTCCTGATTCAGACATTAAACTGAGGCCCAACTGGTCTGTTGGGTGGAAGTAAAAGCCCCCATGGGCACTATTGGAAGGGGAGCGGGGGTATTCGCCACAGTGTTCCAGTCCAGTATTCCCCTCCCCTTGACCAACACTCTCAGAAACGC